>NC_092708.1:157822652-158139401 GCF_047496885.1 Scyliorhinus torazame | reverse complement strand
AGATCAAGCTCTAAGATGAGGACACAAACACTGGGTCCATAGGCAGAGGATTAGGTTTCTTGACATGCCTGAACATCAGTCCCTCTGAAGCTCAGACCTTCATGGCAGGTTATTGGTAACATTTTCAGCACCTTGGAACAAGACTTCCTTCTCAGTGGACCATGAAGGCTTGTACCCATCGACAGAGTGCCCCTCCTCCCCTCCTTCTCTCCCTTTCCCCCAATACCACCATCCCTCCACTTTGGGTCTTTGACCTAACCTTTTGTGCTCGCCCTGCAAGCAGAGAAAGGAGAGAGGCATGAGCATTAGAAATGGTTTGTGTAAATAAGAGGGAAGGACAACATTTGAGGATAGTGACTGCGATGCATGGGTGTGAGAAGGAAATAGCTTAAGGATAAGTGCGAGTGTTGGCTCTTCAGATGGAAATGTGAGAAGGTGCCTGGAGAGGGAGGAATGAGTGGAGCTGCAAGGTGTGTTCTGTGGAGTGCTGTGAAGGAGAATGCTGAGAAAGTCAGAATATGGGGCTTGGTCCCTGAAAGATTAGGCCTCTCAACTATCATTCCCACTTGAGGTCCTGGATCCTCTTGGTGCACTATCCTCAGGTTGGAGGTGCTGACTTCCTCAGCCACTCATTCCATGTTTGCTTGGTTGGACAGGCTAACCTCTTTCTCCCATCAGCTATGAAATTAGTTTTCTCTCTGAAAAATAGTTTAAAAAAAACATTTAATTTTAAAATTAGACAGAACAAACTGCTTTAAAATCCTATAGGATTTGGAGGTAACAAGTGAGGAACATATCAGCAATGATAGAATGGCAGAGCAGACTCGATGGGCTGAATGGCCTAATTCTTCTCCTGTATCTTATGAACTATAATGGAAGGCAAGCTTCTAAGGTGAAAGAGAGAATGGCAAACAAGACGACACCAAGCAAGTGTGAAGCAAGGAAGTGGTTTCTGGTAATCGACAAACATTGAAACCCAAGGCGAAGGAAGATATTTGCTGGGTCAGAGAATCGCGGGGCGGGGGGGGGGGGGGCGCGCGAATCGCGTGACACCGCTCCAACGTCAGCCCGCCGATTCTCCGCCGCCGATTCTCGGGCGCCCACTGGAATGCTGCCCCCCCCCCGCCAATTCTCTGGGCCTCGATGGGCCGAGTGCCCGCCGACTTCGGCTGAGACCCGCCAGCGTAGATTACGTAAAGTCCTACACGGCGGGACCTCGGAGTTCTGCCTGCAGGGGCCATCCTGGTGGAGGGGTGGGGGGAACCGACCCCGGGGGGTGCCTCCACGGTAGCATGGCCCGCGATCAGGGCCTACCGATCGACAGGCGGGCTAGTTCCGTGGTGGGGCCCATGTTCCTCCGCGTCAGGCCCCTGTAGGACTCCGCCGGCGTGGAGACAGGAATCCATGCGCACGCGTGGAATCAAGGCAGCCGAGGCGCGCATGCGCGAACTCGCGCCGGCTGTGTCGCGCTGGCTTTCGGTCACAGGAGCTGCGGACACCACTCTGGCGCCCTACTAGCCCCCTAGGAAGGGGTGAATACCTGGACGTGGAGGTCCGTTGACGCCGGAGTGGCTTGCGCCGCCTTTCACGCAGGTGTCAGAACTTGGCCGATGGATTGGAGAATCGCGGCCATTAAATATGCAAAGTGCTGGGGCGGGATTCTCCGATAATCGGCGCAAAGGCCGGAACCCGGCGCCCAAAATGGCCCGAATCACTCCGGCATCGGGCCCCGCAATGGCGCAAATTCTCCGGCCCAAAATGGGCTAGCAGCGGCATGGCGCCATTCGTGACAGCGTCACCCGTCACGGACGTGCGGCGTCACAGCACAAAAGACTCATCCTCCTGGAGACCCGTCAAAATTGCCGCCCGCCGCGCAGCACCGAGGTTCCAGGAGTGGGACATCGAGGTGCTCCTGAACGCAGTGGAGCAGAGGAGGGAGGCCCTGTACCCCGGACACGGCCGCAGGGTCGCACCACGCCGCAGAGGGCGCCTGTGGAGGGAGGTGGCAGAGGCCATCAACAAGGACAGGCGTCCAGTGCCACAAGAAGGTCAATGACCTAGTCAGGGCAGCCAGGGTGAGTACTCCCTGCCCCACCCCCCCCCCGCCCCCCCCCCCCCCCCCCCACCTCCGATGTGCGGCACAGCCCTCGGTGCAACTGACGTGGCTGCATCCACCCATGCAGGCTGCAGTGGCAGGATGGGTTGTGAACCTCTGCCAACATACACACAACCGCTGGTCCGCATGTATATGTCTGCCTAATACTGTTGCCCTTTATCCCTGCCACCTACCCGCCCCCCACAGGAGAAGCGCGCTCACCTCAACCGTGAGCGTGAGAGGACCGGAGGGGGTCCAGCTGAACTGCGACCACTCACCGTTCATGAAGAGAGGGCCCTGGAACTTGCAGGCGGACCCGAGGACCGGGAGGTTGTGGATGCAGAGGTCGGGGGCGCACCACCAAGTGAGACCCCCAATGGCCTGCCCCCCTTTTCCCCTTCCCCATAGTCCCATATCCCCTTCCCCTATATCCTCCTTCCCCATACCCCCCTTACCCCATATCTCTCATACCCCCCTTCCCCCATATCCCCCATAAGCCCCTTCCCCCATCCCCCATATCCCCCTTCCCCCATATCCCCCTTCCCCATATCCCCCATATCCCCTTCCCCCATATCCCCATTCCCCCATATCTCCCTTCCCCCCATATCCCCCATCCCCATAGCCCCTATCCCCCATATCCCCCTTCCCCCATATCCCCCTTCCCTCATATCACCCATATCTCCCTTCCCCATATCCCCCTTCTCCCATATCTCCCTTCCCCATATTCCCCTTCCCTCAGATCCCCTTATCTCCCTTCCCCATATCCCCCTTCCCCCATAACTCCCTTCCCCCATAACGCCCTTCCCCCATACCCCTGATCTCCATCTGCGTGTCTAACCATGCATGCTGTATTGTGTATTGCAGGACCAAACGTCGACACACCCGTCCCCACTGATGCCGACCGCCCCCAGGCCAATCCAGGGCGGCCATGAGCCAGGGACAGACCCGGCCCATCAGGCATACCACGCCCCCAGGGCGGCCACGAGCCAGGGACAGACCCGGAGCACCAGGGAGACGACACCCCCATCTTGTGCGAGTGCAGCGATGCCAGCGGGCCAGACACAGCGACGAGGGGGGTCAGCCACAGGAACAGGCCCCTGTCGCAGCCGGCACAGGACACACCTACCCAGGACACACCTAGCCAGGACACACTGATGCACCGGACACTGATGCACCGGACACTGATGCACCGGACACTGATGCACCGGACACTGATGCACCGGACACTGACGCACCGGACACTGACGCACACGACACTGACGCACATGACACTGACGCACACGACACTGACGCACCGGACACTGATGCACCGGACACTGACGCACACGACACTGACGCACACGACACTGACGCACACGACACTGACGCACCAGACACTGATGCACCGGACACTGACGCACCGGACACTGACGCACCGGACACTGACCCACCGGACACTGTCGCACCGGACACTGACTCACCGGACACTGACTCACCGGACACTGACGCACACGACACTGGCGCACACGACACTGACGCACCGGACACTGACGCACCGGACACTGACGCACAGGACACTGACGCACAGGACACTGACGCACAGGACACTGACGCACCGGACACTGACGCACCGGACACTGACTCACCGGACACTGATGCACCGGACACTGACTCACTGGACACTGACGCACACGACACTGACGCACACGACACTGACGCACACGACACTGACGCACACGACACTGACGCACACGACACTGACGCACCGGACACTGTCGCACCGGACACTGACTCACCGGACACTGACGCCCAGGACACTGACGCCCAGGACACTGACGCACCGGACACTGACGCCCAGGACACTGTTGCACCGGACACTGACTCACCGGACACTGACGCACCGGACACTGTCGCAACGGACACTGACTCACCGGACACTGACGCACACGACACTGACGCACACGACACTGACGCACCGGACACTGACGCACACGACACTGACGCACACGACACTGACGCACACGAATCTTACACCCAGGACACTGACGCATCGGACACTGACGCACCGGACACTGTCGCACTGGACACTGACTCACCGGACACTGACGCCCAGGACACTGACGCCTAGGACACTGACGCCCAGGACACTGACGCCTAGGACACTGACGCCCAGGACACTGACGCCCAGGACACTGACGCCCAGGACACTGACGCCCAGGACACTGACGCCCAGGACACTGACGCCCAGGACACTGACGCCCAGGACACTGACGCCTAGGACACTGACGCCCAGGACACTGACGCCCAGGACACTGACGCCCAGGACACTGACGCACACGACACTGACGCACACGACACTGACGCCCAGGACACTGACGCACACGACATTGACGCACACGACACTGACGCACACGACACTGACGCACACGACACTGACGCACACGACACTGACGCACAGGACACTGACGCCCAGGACACTGACGCCCAGGACACTGACGCACACGACACTGACGCACACGACACTGACGCACAGGACACAGACGCACCCGACACCGACACACAGGACACCGACGCCCAGGACACTGACGCACACGACACTGACGCACACGACACTGACGCACAGGACACTGACGCACAGGACACTGACGCACACGACACTGTCGCACCGGACACTGACGCCCAGGACACTGACGCACCGGACACTGACGCCCAGGACACTGACGCAACGGACACTGACGCCCAGGACACTGACGCCCAGGACACTGAAGCACAGGACACTGACGCACACGACACTACCGCACACGACACTGACGCACAGGACACTGACGCACACGACACTGACGCACACGACACTGACGCCCAGGACACTGACGCACACGACACTGACGCACACGACACTGACGCACAGGACACCGACACACAGGACACTGATACCCAGGACACTGACGCACACGACACCGACGCACCGGACACTGACGCCCAGGACACTGACGCCCAGGACACTGACGCACACGACACTGACGCACCGGACACTGACGCCCAGGACACTGACACCCAGGACACTGACGCATACGACACTGACGCACCGGACACTGACGCCCAGGACACTGACACCCAGGACACTGACGCATACGACACTGACGCACAGTACACTGACGCCCAGGACACTGACGCACCGGACACTGACGCCCAGGACACTGACACCCAGGACACTGACGCACACGACACTGATGCACCGGACACTGACGCACCGGACACTGACGCACACGACACTGACGCACACGACACTGACGCACCGGACACTGACGCACACGACACTGACGCACCGGACTCTGACGCACACGACACTGACGCACCGGACACTGACGCACACGACACTGACGCACCGGACACTGACGCACCGGACACTGACGCACACGACACTGACGCACACGACACTGACGCACACGACACTGACGCACACGACACCGACGCACCGGACACCAACGCACAGGACACTGACGCACAGGACACCGACGCACAGGACACCGACGCACAGGACACTGACGCACAGGACATTGTCGCACCGGACACTGACGCACAGGACACTGACGCACAGGACACTGACGCACAGGACACTGACGCACCGGACACTGACGCCCACGGCACTGACGCACACGACACTGACGCACCGGACACTGACGCCCACGGCACTGACGCACCGGACACTGACGTCCAGGACACTGACGCACCGGACACTGACGCACCGGACACTGACGCACAGGACACTGACGCCCAGGACACTGATACCCAGGACACTGACGCACACGACACTGACGCACAGGACACTGACGCCCAGGACACTGATACCCAGGACACTGACGCACACGACACTGACGCACCGGACACTGGCGCCCAGGACACTGACACCCAGGACACTGACGCACACGACACTGACGCACCGGACACTGACGCCCAGGACACTGACACCCAGGACACTGACGCATACGACACTGATGCACCGGACACTGACGCCCAGGACACTGACGCCCAGGACACTGACGCCCAGGACACTGACACCCAGGACACTGACGCACACGACACTGACGCACCGGACACTGACGCCCAGGACACTGACGCACCGGACACTGACGCCCAGGACACTGACGCCCAGGACACTGACACCCAGGACACTGACGCACATGACACTGACGCACAGGACACTGACGCACACGACACTGACGCACCGGACACTGACGCACACGACACTGACGCACCGGACTCTGACGCACATGACACTGACGCACCGGACACTGACGCACACGACACTGACGCACCGGACACTGACGCACCGGACACTGACGCACACGACACTGACGCACACGACACTGACGCACACGACACTGACGCACACGACACCGACGCACCGGACACCGACGCACAGGACACTGACGCACAGGACACCGACGCACAGGACACCGACGCACAGGACACTGACGCACAGGACATTGTCGCACCGGACACTGACGCACAGGACACTGACGCACAGGACACTGACGCACAGGACACTGACGCACCGGACACTGACGCCCACGGCACTGACGCACACGACACTGACGCACCGGACACTGACGCCCACGGCACTGACGCACCGGACACTGACGTCCAGGACACTGACGCACCGGACACTGACGCACCGGACACTGACGCACAGGACACTGACGCCCAGGACACTGATACCCAGGACACTGACGCACACGACACTGACGCACAGGACACTGACGCCCAGGACACTGATACCCAGGACACTGACGCACACGACACTGACGCACCGGACACTGACGCCCAGGACACTGACACCCAGGACACTGACGCACACGACACTGACGCACCGGACACTGACGCCCAGGACACTGACACCCAGGACACTGACGCATACGACACTGATGCACCGGACACTGACGCCCAGGACACTGACGCCCAGGACACTGACGCCCAGGACACTGACACCCAGGACACTGACGCACACGACACTGACGCACCGGACACTGACGCCCAGGACACTGACGCACCGGACACTGACGCCCAGGACACTGACGCCCAGGACACTGACACCCAGGACACTGACGCACATGACACTGACGCACAGGACACTGACGCACACGACACTGACGCACCGGACTCTGACGCACACGACACTGACGCACCGGACACTGACGCCCAGGACACTGACGCCCAGGACACTGACACCCAGGACACTGACGCACATGACACTGACGCACATGACACTGACGCACAGGACACTGACGCCCAGGACACTGACGCACAGGACACTGACGCCCAGGACACTGACGCACCGGACACTGACGCCCAGGACACTGACACCCAGGACACTGACGCACACGACACTGACGCACCGGACACTGACGCACAGGACACTGACGCACACGACACTGACGCACACGACACTGACGCACACGACACTGACGCACACGACACTGACGCACACGACACCGACGCACAGGACACCGACGCACAGGACACTGACGCACAGGACACTGTCGCACCGGACACTGACGCACACGACACTGACGCACATGACACTGACGCACACGACACTGACGCCCAGGACACTGACGCACCGGACACTGACGCCCAGGACACTGTTGCACCGGACACTGACTCACCGGACACTGACGCACCGGACACTGTCGCAACGGACACTGACTCACCGGACACTGACGCACACGACACTGACGCACACGACACTGACGCACCGGACACTGACGCACACGACACTGACGCACACGACACTGACGCACACGAATCTTACACCCAGGACACTGACGCATCGGACACTGACGCACCGGACACTGTCGCACTGGACACTGACTCACCGGACACTGACGCCCAGGACACTGACGCCTAGGACACTGACGCCCAGGACACTGACGCCCAGGACACTGACGCCCAGGACACTGACGCCCAGGACACTGACGCCCAGGACACTGACGCCCAGGACACTGACGCCTAGGACACTGACGCCCAGGACACTGACGCCCAGGACACTGACGCCCAGGACACTGACGCACACGACACTGACGCACACGACACTGACGCCCAGGACACTGACGCACACGACATTGACGCACACGACACTGACGCACACGACACTGACGCACACGACACTGACGCACACGACACTGACGCACAGGACACTGACGCCCAGGACACTGACGCCCAGGACACTGACGCACACGACACTGACGCACACGACACTGACGCACAGGACACAGACGCACCCGACACCGACACACAGGACACCGACGCCCAGGACACTGACGCACACGACACTGACGCACACGACACTGACGCACAGGACACTGACGCACAGGACACTGACGCACACGACACTGTCGCACCGGACACTGACGCCCAGGACACTGACGCACCGGACACTGACGCCCAGGACACTGACGCAACGGACACTGACGCCCAGGACACTGACGCCCAGGACACTGAAGCACAGGACACTGACGCACACGACACTACCGCACACGACACTGACGCACAGGACACTGACGCACACGACACTGACGCACACGACACTGACGCCCAGGACACTGACGCACACGACACTGACGCACACGACACTGACGCACAGGACACCGACACACAGGACACTGATACCCAGGACACTGACGCACACGACACCGACGCACCGGACACTGACGCCCAGGACACTGACGCCCAGGACACTGACGCACACGACACTGACGCACCGGACACTGACGCCCAGGACACTGACACCCAGGACACTGACGCATACGACACTGACGCACCGGACACTGACGCCCAGGACACTGACACCCAGGACACTGACGCATACGACACTGACGCACAGTACACTGACGCCCAGGACACTGACGCACCGGACACTGACGCCCAGGACACTGACACCCAGGACACTGACGCACACGACACTGATGCACCGGACACTGACGCACCGGACACTGACGCACACGACACTGACGCACACGACACTGACGCACCGGACACTGACGCACACGACACTGACGCACCGGACTCTGACGCACACGACACTGACGCACCGGACACTGACGCACACGACACTGACGCACCGGACACTGACGCACCGGACACTGACGCACACGACACTGACGCACACGACACTGACGCACACGACACTGACGCACACGACACCGACGCACCGGACACCAACGCACAGGACACTGACGCACAGGACACCGACGCACAGGACACCGACGCACAGGACACTGACGCACAGGACATTGTCGCACCGGACACTGACGCACAGGACACTGACGCACAGGACACTGACGCACAGGACACTGACGCACCGGACACTGACGCCCACGGCACTGACGCACACGACACTGACGCACCGGACACTGACGCCCACGGCACTGACGCACCGGACACTGACGTCCAGGACACTGACGCACCGGACACTGACGCACCGGACACTGACGCACAGGACACTGACGCCCAGGACACTGATACCCAGGACACTGACGCACACGACACTGACGCACAGGACACTGACGCCCAGGACACTGATACCCAGGACACTGACGCACACGACACTGACGCACCGGACACTGGCGCCCAGGACACTGACACCCAGGACACTGACGCACACGGCACTGACGCACCGGACACTGACGCCCAGGACACTGACACCCAGGACACTGACGCATACGACACTGATGCACCGGACACTGACGCCCAGGACACTGACGCCCAGGACACTGACGCCCAGGACACTGACACCCAGGACACTGACGCACACGACACTGACGCACCGGACACTGACGCCCAGGACACTGACGCACCGGACACTGACGCCCAGGACACTGACGCCCAGGACACTGACACCCAGGACACTGACGCACATGACACTGACGCACAGGACACTGACGCACACGACACTGACGCACCGGACACTGACGCACACGACACTGACGCACCGGACTCTGACGCACATGACACTGACGCACCGGACACTGACGCACACGACACTGACGCACCGGACACTGACGCACCGGACACTGACGCACACGACACTGACGCACACGACACTGACGCACACGACACTGACGCACACGACACCGACGCACCGGACACCAACGCACAGGACACTGACGCACAGGACACCGACGCACAGGACATTGTCGCACCGGACACTGACGCACAGGACACTGACGCACAGGACACTGACGCACAGGACACTGACGCACCGGACACTGACGCCCACGGCACTGACGCACACGACACTGACGCACCGGACACTGACGCCCACGGCACTGACGCACCGGACACTGACGTCCAGGACACTGACGCACCGGACACTGACGCACCGGACACTGACGCACAGGACACTGACGCCCAGGACACTGATACCCAGGACACTGACGCACACGACACTGACGCACAGGACACTGACGCCCAGGACACTGATACCCAGGACACTGACGCACACGACACTGACGCACCGGACACTGACGCCCAGGACACTGACACCCAGGACACTGACGCACACGACACTGACGCACCGGACACTGACGCCCAGGACACTGACACCCAGGACACTGACGCATACGACACTGATGCACCGGACACTGACGCCCAGGACACTGACGCCCAGGACACTGACGCCCAGGACACTGACACCCAGGACACTGACGCACACGACACTGACGCACCGGACACTGACGCCCAGGACACTGACGCACCGGACACTGACGCCCAGGACACTGACGCCCAGGACACTGACACCCAGGACACTGACGCACATGACACTGACGCACAGGACACTGACGCACACGACACTGACGCACCGGACTCTTGACGCACACGACACTGACGCACCGGACACTGACGCCCAGGACACTGACGCCCAGGACCCTGACACCCAGGACACTGACGCACATGACACTGACGCACATGACACTGACGCACAGGACACTGACGCCCAGGACACTGACGCACAGGACACTGACGCCCAGGACACTGACGCACCGGACACTGACGCCCAGGACACTGACACCCAGGACACTGACGCACACGACACTGACGCACCGGACACTGACGCACAGGACACTGACGCACACGACACTGACGCACACGACACTGACGCACACGACACTGACGCACACGACACTGACGCACACGACACCGACGCACCGGACACCGACGCACAGGACACCGACGCACAGGACACTGACGCACACGACACCGACGCACAGGACACCGACGCACAGGACACTGACGCACAGGACACTGTCGCACCGGACACTGACGCACACGACACTGACGCACATGACACTGACGCACACGACACTGACGCACACGACACTGACGCACACGACACTGACGCACAGGACACTGACGCACAGGACACTGACGCACACGACACCGACACACAGGACACTGAAGCACAGGACACTGTCGCACCGGACACTGACGCACAGGACACTGTCGGACCGGACACTGACGCACATGACACCGACACACAGGACACCGACACACAGGACACCGACGCACAGGACACCGACACACAGGACACCGACACACAGGACACCGACACACAGGACACCGACACACAGGACACCGACGCACACGACACTGACGCACCGGACACTGGCGCACACGACACCGACGCACAGGACACCGACACACAGGACACCGACGCACCGGACACCGACGCACCGGACACTGACACACCGGACACTGTCGCACCGGACACTGATGCACACGACACTGACGCACACGACACTGACGCACAGGGGACGGATGGACAAGAACCACCACTCCAGGGGACCATGGACTTTGGGTCGGATGAGGAGCACGACACTACGCCACTGCTGTCACCAACACCCTCCACTACCGCAGAGACACTCACCTCGGTTGGGTACTTTAGCGATGAGGCATCTGGTACACTAACTGCTGCGCACAACACAGCTGTCCCGGTACAACAGGTGGAGGCAGGAGCAGCCGAGGGGCCGGGTGGTCGGAGGGCACCACAGCGCGAGCAACCATCTGCCGCCCAGACGGGTCCCGGGTTCCTGGAGTTACCACACCCACCCATAGACCCGATGCAGTCACGGACCAAGGTGGTGACGGCCGGCCTGCGGCAGCTGCAGACGAATGTGGAGGAGTCCACCTGCGTGCAGGAGCTGGGAGTGGTGCCGCTCATACGTGCCACCCAGGCCGACACCGCACGGGTGGCGTCCGCGGTGGAGGCAATGGGTGCGACGGTGTCAGACATGGGGAACGGTTTGCGAGGCCTGGGACTTTCCGTGCAGGCGGCGTCTGTGGCCCAGGACATGGCTGCCCTCTCACAGGATGGCATGAGCCAGAGCCAGCAGCAGATCCCAGAAGCGCTCAACGCCATGGCGCAGTCCCAGCAGGCAATGGCCCAGTCCCAGCAGGCAATGGCCCAGTCACTGCAGGCCATGGCCCAGTCCCAGCAGGCAATGACCCAGTCTCAGCAGGCCATGGCCCAGTCCCAGCAGGCAATGGCCCAGTCCCAGCAGGCAATGGCCCAGTCTCTGCAGGCCGTCACTGAGGGCATTGGCGCCATTGCCCAGGTGCTGGCCGGCGTCGCACAGACACAGACAGGGATGGCCAACTCCCTGAGCTCCATGGCTGCAAACGTGCAGACTCTTGTTGATACCAGGGCGGGCCTCCAGTACTGGCAGCGCAGGTGTTGGGGGGGGGCATCGGATGGTCGGTCCATTCGTATCCCCGACCCATGTAGAGGCCTGGGGGCCATTGGGCACCCCGAAGGAGGAAGAGGTGCTGAGGCCCATTCCGGTTCCCCTTGTAGGGGAGGTCCCGGAACACCGCGATACCTCGGACTCCCCCCCCCCCCGCCCCCCCCCTTCCGTCCCAAGTGCATCGGGTGGGCAACGGGCAGGACAGGCTGGCAGCTCGCCATCCCAGTTGCCCGAGCCGAGCCTGGCCCATCTAGGCCGGGCTTCCCCAGGAAACGGCTGCCAAAGGGATCCCGAGTCGCAGGGCAGGAATCACAGGAGTCCACACACAGTTCTGCTGTATCGTCTAGGGAACCACCTAGACGTAGACACTGAGTAAGTTGCCACGGGTGCAGTTCACAGATTAGTTATAGGGGCTAGGGCATGTGTATGAACTGTTTGTTATTAAAATCACTGTCACACTTACAGAAGCTGCCTCTGTGCTCTGTCCGATGCGTGCGGGAGTGTGGTGTGAGGTGAGCGCCAGTGTGTGTGTGAGGGGTGATAGAACGCCGGCCTCAGGTGAGTGTGCCCCCCCTCCCCCCGGGTCGCCCTCGCCAGCCCCCCGGGCAGACGACGGGATCGTGTGCTGCAGTGTCACGGCCGCCTGCAGGGACGGTCCGGGTGGAGGGTGGTACTGTGGCCAAGGGTCAGGCATTGTCCAACGATGTAGAGCCCAGAGCTCATCGCAGAGCGGGTTGTCATCATCCTCCATGGCCTGCAATAGACGCGCTTCCACCGGCAACTGTGTGAGCTCGACCCGTTGTGCCGCAGGTGGATGTGCAATGGAGCGGTGGGAGGGGGAGGGGGGGGCTGGTGCTGTAGTGTGCAGTCTGTGCCCATTCTCGGCGATTCCCACTCCCCCCACCCCCCACCCCCAGGCTGTGAACCGGGCGGCTATCAGCCTGTCCCGTGCCCACTGGCCCAGCCAGTAACGGTGGACAGCCTCCCGTCCATGTCCAGCCCGCCTGTCCTGGCCGTTGCCCCCATCCTCCTCATCTGGGGAGGTCTGTGTCTCGTCTTGCTGCTCCTCCCCTTCCCCCTCCTCTGCCTGCAGCACATCGCCCCTCTGCTGGGCTATGTTGGGCAGGACGCAGCAGACCACAACGATGCGGCCGACCCTATCTGACTGGTCACTGCTGAGATGGGGGTTGAGGCACCTGAAACGCATGTTTAGAAGCCCAAAGCACCTCTCTATCACACCCCTAACGGCTGCATGGGCATCGTTGTAGGTGTTCTCTACGTCGGTCTGTGGCCTCCGTGTAGGCGTCATCAGCCACGACCGCAACGGGTAAGCCCTGTCGCCTGGCAACCAGCCCCTCAGCCGGGGGGGGGTCGTCCCTCGAACATGGTGGGGATGAAAGATTGCGCCAATACGAATGAGTCATGTACACTGCCTAGGTACCGGGCGCAGACGTGCAGGATCATCATGCGGTGGTCGCAGACCACCTGAATGTTCATGGACTAGGTCCCCTTCTTATTCGTGAACACGGCCCTGTTATCCGCAGGTGGCCGCATGGCGATGCATCCCATCGATCACCTCCTGGACCATGGGTATCCCGACCGCCGCAGCGAAGCCCGCTGCCCGGGCATCCTGGCTGGCCCGGTCCAGGGGAACTGGATGTAGTGGTCCGCAATGGCATATAGGGCGTCTGTCACTGCACGGGTGCACCGATGTAGAAGTGCGGTTTGCGCGATGACGGCCAACATCGCTGGGTGATCACCAAACATAACGACCTGCAGGGGGTGGGGGTGGGGGGGATAGACGACATGCCATCATTGCCCATACCCCCCCCCTGCCCGCAGCCGGGTGCCGTGGGCTGCATGGTCGCGACAGCTGGAAGCTGGCACCTGGCCAGGCGGACAACCTCCCCAACCCCCCCCCTCCCCAGCACTCGCCCACCCCCCTCCCCCTCCCCCCGGCACTCGCACCCCCCTCGCCCCCCCCGGCACACGCACCACCCCCCCCACCAGCACTCGCCCTGCCCTCCCCGGCCCAGCCCCACCGCCCCCCGGCACTCGCCACCCCCCCCCCCCCCGGCACTCGCACCCACCCCCCCGGCACTCGCCCCCCCCGCCCCGCCCCCCAGCACTCCCCCCTCCCCCCCCCCGGGCACTCGCCCCCCCCCCCCCGGCACTCGGCCATCCCCCCCCCCGGCACTCCCCCCCCCCCCCGGCACTCACCCCCCCCTGCCCGTGGTTGGTCACATTGGCAGGACTTCGGCCCATCCGGCTGGGAGAATTCTGGCGGCCCCGGTGCCCATAGCGTTGCCGCCGGTTCCCGCCATTCTCCGAGGCGGGTGGCGCGATTCGCGCCAGCGTGATTTTTGGGGGCCGGAGAATTCGGCAGTCGGTGGGGGCGGGATTCACGCCGACTCCCGCCGATTCTCCGACCTGGCGGGGGGGGTTGGAGAATCCCGTCCCTGGAGTTTAATCAGCTGTAATCTTATTAAAACGCTGGGTAACTCCTAGCCAGCCAGCATATACACCCAGATTAAAAGGCGAGTCTCTGGTCACAGTGATATTGGCCCAGTTCTGCAGAACTGAGTAAAGCCCCCTATCCCTCACCTTACCTTGACCACCTTCAACGCCCCCCCATTGCCTCTTTCGGAACACATAAATCTGTTAGAAAAATCAAACTCACATTCCCTGGACAGCTGTGCCAACAAATGCTGCTGCGTTAGTGCAGGCTTGTCTTATCTTTTTGCCGGGATGGGGGGGGGGGGGCACATTTGCATATTTCTTTCACTCACGGGCTAATGGGGAAATTTCAAAAAGATACGGTTGGCACAAAAATGAGTTGAATTTCAAAGAAAAGTTTTTAAGGATTTAAGGCAAGAAACAATTGCTGAACAAAAGTACAGCAATGTCTTAGCAATAAATTAAAGAGTAAGTAAAAAAATTATCAGTGTGTGAGAGGGTCAGTGTATGTAGATGAGTGAGTGCGTGTGTATGTGTTGGTAAGAGTGAGTGAGAAACCTGAGACTGGGTCTAAGGTAGACTCACACTCTCCCTCACACTCCGTATATTGCACCCAACCCCCTCGCTCACTTGAATATTCAGCTCGCAGCCTTGGTCATCTTACAACCCCCATCTCAGCAGTGACTATCAGATCATATCATGCTTTTATTTCTCTTTGTGCTATCAGTTCATCTGTCTTTTTATGGTTCCTGTGCGCATTCAGGTAAAGAGCCTTTAATTTTTGGGGCTGTATGGTGGCACAGTGTTCGATCCCGGTCCTGGGTCACTGTCCATGTGGAGCTTGCACATTCACCCCCCATCTGCATGGGCCTCGCCCCCACAACCCAAAGATGTGCAGGGTAGGTGGATTGGCCACACTAAATTGCCCCTTTAATTGGGAAAAAAGAATTGGGCACTCTAAATTTAATAAAACAAGAGCCTTAATTTTGCCTTTTTTCTATTGTTCACTATTGTCACCCGATTGGCTTGGACATTCTTATTTCTGTATGCTTTGGCCCTTCCTGCAACACTCCAGTCATGGTTATTTGTCATAATAATAATCATTTATGGTGTCACAAGTAGGCTTACATTAATAGTGCAATGAAGCCACTGTGAAAATCCCCTGGTCGCCACACTCTGGCGCCTGTTGGGTACACAGAGGAAGAATTCAGAACATCCAACTCACCCAACAAGTATTCGAGACTTGTGGGAGGGAACAACAGCACCCGGAGGAAACCCACGCAGACACTGGGAGAAATGCAGACCCCGCACAAACAGTGACCCAAGCTGGGAATTGAACCTGGGTTCCTGGCGCTGTGAAGCAACAGTGCTAACCACTGTGCTACCATGTATTGCTACTTTGAACAATTGCCTTGTCCCTTCTCTTTAACTTTCAAAATTCCCCCTCACAACCCATTTATTTTATTTTAAAAATATTTTTCCATTTTATGCATAATACAAAATACTACAAAACAACGAAACAGAATAAAACACCAATACACACATACAACCCCCCAAAACATAACCTACCCCCCCCACTAAACCTAACCTCTCCCCCTTCCCCTTTCTCACCTCCCCCTTCCCCAGCAACTAATGGTAATGTGCTCCTTGAAATACACAATAAACGGCTGCCATCTCCAGTAAAATCCCTCAATTGCTCCCCTCACGTGTACTTGACTTTCTCGAGATATAGGAACTGCATCAGATCTCCCGCCACACTGAGACACTGTACGTAGAAGCAGATCTCCACCCCAGCAGAACACGCCTCTGGGTAGTGTGGTGATCCACTGTAATAGGAGATGTAAGGTAGGACCTGCACGACAGGTTCGCCGGAAGCTCCTGCCGGCTGGCTCTGCCCACGGAGAACTGTATAAATATGCATGACATCCAGTGCCCTGCCATTTCACCAGCTGCAGCAGGAGGCCGCGCATCTGACTGTAATAAAGCCACAGTTGTACCCAACTTTAGTCTTTGTGCAATTGATCGTGCATCAATCTATTACAGTCAGATTTTCCACAGAATGGATATCAGAATTAAGCCCGATTGCCTGCAGCTGGATCCGCACTCGCCCGTCGCCAGAAAAGACTTTACTTACTGGCTAGTCTGTTTTGAGGCCTACATCAAGGCTGCGGTACCCGAGCCAACGGAGGCTCAGAAGATAAACGTCCTGTACTCCAGACTGAGCTCCAACGTGTTCCCGTTGATCCAAGACGCCATGAATTACACAAAAGCAATAGAACTCCTAAAGGAACACTACGTGCAGTAGGCGAACACGCTCTTCGCCAGGCATGTACTCGCCACCCGCTCGCAACTACCTGGTGAGTCCATCAAAGACTTCTGGCGGGCCCTAATTCCACTCGTCCGGGACTGTGACTGTCAGGCTGTTACGGCCGGCGAACACGTGAATCTCCTCATGCGTAATGCCTTCGTGACAGGGATTGCATCAGACCGCATCCGGGAACGATTACTGGAAGGGGCCACTGGCGGAGATGAAAACCTTGGCGCTCTCCATGACAGTCGCATCCCGTAACGTACAATCGTACCCCTCCCGCCGCGTTGCCCACCCTTCTACCCCTTCCTACCCCTCCTGGACCCTGCCGACGACCTCCTCAGCCGTGGCCCTGCCTTTCCAATACGCCTGCGCCGATCCGCGCACCCCGGGGGTCCGCGCTGCTACTTTGCGGTCAGCAGAAGCACCCCCGCCAACACTGCCCGGCCCGCACTGCACTTTGTAAAGCCTGCAGTAAAAAGGGCCACTTCGCGGCGGAGTGCCAGGCCCGCACAGTCGCTGCGATCGTGCCCGCTATCGCCCCCTCCCCCACGCCAGACGCACAATGGGAGCTGCCATCTTCTCCTCCCGGGTCCATGTGCGATCAATGGGTGCCGCCATCTTGTCCCCCTTCGGCCACGTGAGCCCCATGGGCGCCGCCATCTTGTCTCGACCCCACAATGTGCGCACCATGGGTGCCGCTATCTTGTCCCGACCCAGCAATGGGCGCCGCCATCTTGTCCCGACCCCGCAATGTGCGCACCATGGGTGCCGCCATCTTGTCCCGACCCAGCAATGTGCGCACCATGGGCGCCGCCATCTTATCTCCGGACATCCCGACATCAGAACCGCACACACTCTCCACCCAAAGCATCCGATGGCTACCCGCAGCTCACTTCGATGACGCTGGACCAATCTCGCCCGCACAACCTGGCCACCGCATTGACGACGGTTAAAATTAACGGCCATGCGACCTCGTGCCTGCTGGACTCCAGGAGCACAATAAGCTTCGTTCACCCAGATATGGTAAGGCGCTGCTCCCTCGCAGTCCACCCTGCCAATCAAAGGATCTCCCTAGCCTCCGGATCCCACACCGACCCGATCCGAGGTTTTAGTACAGGGCGTAGAATTTAGTAACTTCCGCCTCTATGTCCTTCAAATCTCTGCGCTGCACTCCTGTTGGGCCTGGACTTCCAGTGCAACCTCCAGAGCCTCACCCTCAAATTCGGCGGGCCCTTACTCCCCCCTTACCGTTTGCGGCCTTGAGACCCTCAAGGTCGATTCCCCCCTCCCTTTTTGCCAATCTAACTGCGGATTGCAAGCCCGTTGCCACTAGGAGCAAACGGTACAGCACCCAAGACAAGACCTTCATCAGGTCCGAAGTCCAGCGGCTGCTTAAGGAGGGTATTATCGAGGCCAGCAACAGCCCCTGGAGAGCCCAAGTGGTAGTGGTTAAAACTGGGGAGAAACACAGGATGATCATGGACTACAGCCAGACCATCAATTGGTACACGCAGCTCAACGCGTACCCCCTCCCACGCATATCTGATATGGTCAATCAGATTGCGCAGTACCGGATCTTCTCAACAATTGACCTGAAATCCGCCTACCACCAGCTCCCCATCCGGAAGTCGGACCGCCCATACACTGCCTTCAAGGCGGACGGTCTCCTCTACCACTTCCTTAGGGTCCCTTACGGTGTTACAAATGGGGCCTCGGTCTTCCAAAGAGAGATGGACCGAATGGTCGACCAGTACGGTTTGCGGGGCACCTTTCCGTACTTAGATAATGTCACCATCTGCGGCCATGACCAGCAGGACCACGATGCCAACCTCGATAAATTCCTCCGCACTGCCACTCTTCTCAACCTGACCTACAACAAAGAGAAGTGTTTGTTCAGCACGACCCAATTTGTGCGCCCGCACATGCTTTCGGAGCAAGATGGGTCCTGGGGCTGCCAGCCAGGTCGGCAGCGACGTTCCGGAGGAGGACTTCCTAGGGAAGACAAGGAGGCGCTCGTGAGGCGTTTGGTTAGTGGTGGTACACAGCAGCGACCGGATGGAGTGGAGGGCATCCGGGAGGACTTCCTGTCACCGGGAAACTGGGAGATATCTGGACCGTAGGGCCAGTAGGACAGTCTTCCAGACTGTACCGTTCTCCCTCTTTACCTGACCGTTCCCCCGGGGGTTGTAACTGGTCGTCCTGCTCGAGGCAATGCCCTTGCTGAGCAGGAACTGATGCAGTTCGTCGCTCATGAATGTCGCTATGGATGTACGCGGGGAAATCGAACAGTGTAAAGATGGTGCCGAGGGCTTTAATGACTGTGGCCGCTGTCATGTCGGGGCAGGTGATGGCGAAGGGGAAATGGGAGTACTCGTCCACCACGTTTAGGAAGTATGCGTTGCGGTTGGTGGATGGGAGGGGGCCTTTGAAATCCAAACTGAGGCGTTCAAAGGGACGGGAAGCCTTTATCAGGTGCGCTCTATCTGGCCTGAAAAAGTACGGTTTGCACTCTGCGTAGATTTGGCAGTTCCTGGTGGCTGTACGGACCTCCTCAACAGAGTACGGGAGGTTGCGGGACTTCACAAAATGGTAGAATCGAGTGACCCCTGGGTGGCAGAGGTCCCCGTGGAGGGCTTGGAGGCGGTCTACTTGTGCGTTGGCACATGTGCCGCGGGATAGGACATCGGACGGCTCATTCAGCTTTCCGGGACGATACAAGATCTCATAGTTATAGGTGGAGAGCTCAATCCTCCACCTCAAGATCTTGTCATTCTTGATTTTGCCCCGCTGTGCATTATCGAACATAAAGGCTACCGACTGTTGGTCAGTGAGGAGAGTGAATTTCCTGCCGGCCAGGTAATGCCTCCAATGTCACACAGCTTCCACTATGGCTTGGGCTTCCTTTTCCACTGAGGAATGGCGGATTTCTGAGGCGTGGAGGGTCCGGGAGAAAAAGGCCACGGGTCTGCCCGCTTGGTTGAGAGTGGCCGCCAGAGCTACATCGGATGCGTCGATCTCGACTTGGAAGGGGAGGGACTCGTCGATTGCATGCATCGTGGCCTTTGCGATATCCTCTTTGATGCGGCTGAAGGCCTGGCGGGCCTCTGTCGCCAGGGGGAAGGTAGTGGACTGGATTAACGGGTGGGCCTTGTCTGCGTACTGGGGAACCCACTGGGCGTAGTATGAAAAGAAGCCCAGGCAGCGTTTCAGGGCTTTGGAGCAGTGGGGGAGGGGAAATTCCATAAGGGGGCGCATGCATTCGGGGTCGGGGCCTATCACTCCATTACACACTACGTATCCCAGGATGGCCAGACGGTTGGTGCTAAAAATGCATTTTTCCTCGTTATTGGTGAGGTTCAGGGCGTTAGCGGTCTGGAGGAATTTGCAGAGGTTGGCGTCGTGGTCCTGCTGGTCATGGCCGCAGATGGTTACATTGTCGAGGTATGGGAACGTGGCCCGCAAACCATACTGGTCAACCATTCGGTCCATCTCCAGTTGGAAGACCGAGACTCCGTTCGTGACGCCAAATGGGACCTTTAAAAAATGGTAGAGCCGTCTGTCTGCCTCGAAGGCCATGTACTTGCGGTCACTCGGGCGGATGGGGAGCTGGTGGTATGCGGACTTGAGGTCCACGGTGGAAAAGACCTTGTACTGTGCAATCCGATTGACCATGTCGGATATGCGGGGGAGAGGGTACGCATCGAGCTGCGAGTACCTATTGATGGTCTGACTATAGTCTATGACCATCCTTTGCTTCTCCCCAGTCTTCACAACTACCACCTGGGCTCTCCAAGGACTATTGCTGGCCTGGATTATGCCTTCCTTCAGCAGCCGCTGGACTTCAGCCCGGATAAACGTCCGATCCTGGGCGCTGTATCATCTGCTCCTAGTGGCGACGGGTTTGCAATCCGGGGTGAGGTTCGCAAACAAGGAAGGCGGTTCAACCTTGAGGGTCGCGAGGCTGCAGACAGTGAGTGGGGGTATTGGACCGCCGAATTGAAACGTTCGGCTTTGGAGGTTACACTGGAAATCTAACCCTAAGAGAGTGGGAGCGCAGAGTTGGGAAGGACGTAAAGCCTATAATTCTTAAACTCCCTCCCTTGCACCGTTAGGTTCGCGATGCAGAACCCTTTGATCTCTACGGAATGGGATCCCGCTGCCAGGAAAATCTTTTGTGTGCTCGGACGAATGGAAAGAAAACAGCGTCTTACCGTATCCGGGTGGATAAAACTTTCCGTGCTCCCAGAGTCGATCAGGCATGGCGTCTCTACCCGTTGACCAGCACCGTTGTTGTTGCCGTTTCGACGTCCGGGGCCGCGATTGGTCCAGGGTCACTGAAGCCAGTCTTAGTTGTTGCATCGCTGCGTTTTCTTCAGACCCCGTGGAGCCATCTATGCTGGGGTCCTTGGCTATCAGCCAAGATGGCGGCGTCCATGGATCGCACGCGGTCGGGGGTGGACAACATGGCCGCCCCCATGAATCACACGCGGCCGGGGGTCACAAGATTTCTGCGCCCATCCTCCCCGCGTGGTGGCCGGGACCCAAAATGGCGGCGCCCACAGGCCGCACATGGATCATTGGGGAGGTTGAGTCTGCTGTCCCCGTTCTCCCCCGGAGATAGCGGCGACCCCCCGGGACTGGCACACTGCTGTGTAATGCCCCTTTTTGCCGCAGCTCTTACAGATAGCTGAGCGGGCCGGGCAGTGTTTCGCTTGCCCGCAAAAATAGCAGCGGGACCCACCGGGATGGTCTGGTGCTATAGCCGCGCAGGCCTGCGGGGGGGTGGGGGGTGCTGGGGAGTCGGTCGCAACGGGGGTCCACGGAGCCCAAGGGGCTGCCGCGTGGTCGGGGCCGTAGGCGTGGGCATTTTGGGAGGCCATGTCGAGGGAGGCCGCAAGGGCCCGTGCATCTGCGAGTCCTAACGAGTCTCTCTCTAACTGTCTTTGGCGAATTTGAGAAGAAGTCATACCTGCCACAAAAGCATCCCTGATTAGGAGCTCCGTGTGCTCGTTTGCGCTCACCGACGGGCTGTTGCAGTTCCTTCCCAAAATCAACAGTGCGCTGTAGAACTCGTCGAGCGATTCTCCGGGGATTTGCTGTCTCGTCGCGAATTGGTGGCGTGCGTAGACCTGGTTCATGGGCCGAATGTAGACTCCTTTCAGCATGGTGAGCGCCGTCGGGAAATCTTCCGCGTCTTCGATGAGCGTGTAGATCTCTGGGCTCACCCTGGAATGCAGGACCTGCATTTTCTGATCTTCCATGGTCCGGCCGGGGGCCGTTTGAAGGTAACCTTCGAAACATGCTAGCCAGTGTTTAAACACGGCCGCTGAGTTTGCTGCATGGGGGCTGATTCGCAGACACTCCGGGACGATCCGGAGCTCCATAGTCTTTTTAAGCTTGCTTAATAAATTGTAGCGCAACAATTACTCACTCAAGTCGAGAAGTGATGAAGTCAATCAAGGCTTTATTAAGCAAGACTTGTTCCCCAGCAGCTCAGTTACAGAATGCGGCTGCTGGGAGAACCCGGGCTCTTATACTCCGCCTTTCTGGGCGGAGCCAGCAGGCGGCAGATCCAACCAGGACCCGGGACCTGTCAGCCAATAGCCTCTTGGCTTCACAGGTACCGTACTACCCCTAATACATACCACCACACTCACCCAGGGACCTGGCACCGTCAGGTTCCACCCCAACACCCCCCCACCTCCCACCGCGCCGCCAATATTGACCCCACCAGACCACCCACCCCTCCCCTTTTCCACACAAGAGGACGAAGAGGACTTCTGCACGCTCCCAGAGTTCCCCGATGACTGGCCAGCATCAGCACCGCCACCACCGCCATCGGTGCCACCTCCACCACCGCCAGCACCGACTTCGCTGCCACCGTTACGCCGCTCCCAACGAAGCACCAAAGCACCGAACCGGCTGAACTTTCGACGGACTCCGGACCATCAACATGGACTTTTCTTTCCCTACCACTGTACATAATTGCACTAATTGTATATAGTTTCATGTCACCCCCGCCGGAATCATTTTTAACAGGGGGTGAATGTGGTGAACCACTGTAATAGGAGATGTAAGGTAGGACCTGCACTACAGGTTCGCCGGTAGCTCCTGTCGGCTGGCTCCGCCCACGGAGAACTGTATAAATATGCATGACTTCCAGTGCCCTGCCATTTCGCCAGCTGCAGCAGGAGGCCGCACATCTGACTGTAATACAGCCACCGTTATACCCAACTTTAGTCTTTGTGCAATTGATCGTGCATCAGGCAGTCAGGGAGGCAAAGGCCAGGACATCGGCCCATGTGCCCATCTGCAGCTCTGGTGAGTCTGACACCCCAAATATGGTCACTAAAGGACAGGGCTCCAATGCCATTTTCAGAATCGGTGACATGGTGCTAAAGAAGGAGACCCAAAAACCCACAAGCTTGGGACAAGAACAGAACATGTGCACATGGTTGGCCAGACTCCCTGAACAGCGCTCACACTTGTCTTCTGCCCCTGCAAAGAAACTACTCATTCTGGACCTAGTCAGGTGCACCCTATTAACTGCTTTGAGCAGGATTAAACCAAGCCTCGTGCACGGGTCTCGCTCCACACCTCGCCATCGAAAATGGGCCCTAGCTCCTCTTACCACCTGGCTTTAACCCCCTCCACCAGCACTGAATCCTCTGACATAATTCATCCATAAATACCGGAGGTGTTCCCTTCCTCTGACCCTGCGAGCGAAAGAACCCTCTCCATTAGAGAGGTTAGTGGCGCCACAGGGAATGTCAGAAACATCTATTTTTCAAAGTTGCGAACTTGTAAGTATGTAAATATTCAAGTTGCGAGAGCCCAAATTTCACTGAATATTCCTCTAAACTGGTAAACTGTCCCTCCGGGAACAGATAATCCATTTTCTACAACCCCCCCCCCCCACCCCCTGAAAGTGGCATCCAATCTCGCAGGCTCAAACAGATGATTCACACTGACCCCAAATTAAAATGCTGTTAAAACACGGGCGGCACAATGGCGCAGTGGTTAGCACTGCTGCCTCAAGACGTCAAAGTCCTCGGTTCAATCCCGGCCCTGGGTCACTGTCTATGTGGAGGTTGCACATTCTCCCCGGATCTGCGTGGATCTCACCCCTACAACCCAACGATGTGCCAGTTAGGTGGATTGGCCATGCAAAATTGCCCCTCAATTGGAAAAAAAAATGAATTGAGTACTCTAAATTTATTTCAAAAGAAGGGAAAAAAATTGCTTTCAGAATTGTCTCAATCTCTTCACAGTGGAAACAACCGCTGGATTTCCGAATACATTGTCGGTGAGAATGCCCTCAGACCAGAGCCTCTACTTTGATTCCATCTGCACCAGGTCCCAGGTCACTAAATCAACCCAACACCTTCTCCGCATTCGCTGCCCAGTAATAAAATGCCAATCTCCCTAACTGTTTGTCCCTTTGAAGGACTGTCCTTCGAATCCTCACAGTCTTGCTCGCCCACATAAAGGATGTAATCAATTTTCAACTCCTTCAAAAATGATTTAGGGAGAAAGACTGGCAAACACTTGAAGAAAAACAATAGTCTTGGCAAATGCTCATCTCGACTGACTGAATCCTGCCAAGGACAGGAGAAGATTATCCCACTTTTGCAGATCGGTCCCGACCCTGCCTTCCAAGCTAGTATAGTTTAGTTTGCTGCGATGGGCCCAATCCTGAGCTACTTGAACCCCCAGATACCTAAAGCTGGAACCAGCCATTCATAAAGGATTAACTCCCCTTCCTGGGAGATTAACTGGAAAGGACTCACTTTTTTCCCAAGTTTACTTTGTACTTTGAAAAAGAGCCAAAGTACCTCAGCAGATCCATTATATCGCCCATGGTGGGGGTCAGGTCCAACACATAAAATAAGAGATCATCAGCGTACAGGGATACCCTATGCTCTGCCCCTCCCCTCGCTATCCCCTCCATTTATCTGAAGCGCTGAAGGTGATGGCCAAAGGCTCTATCGCCAATGCAAACAAGAGCGGGGGGATTTCTCATGGCTCAGAATCCACTGTTCTATTTATGACACCCCCAGAGTCACAAAGGGGTTGTATTCATAAAATACCTGCCCTGAATAACTCAAGTCAGCATCTCTAAAGTGTAAATTAGCCTACATTAGAGCAATTGAGAAACTTAGATAAATTATAGCTATCTCCTTCATAACATTTTTATTTTTTAACTATTAAGTCGAACGTCCTTCCCTTTATAGTGAAGTTTTCTGTCTTGATTGGTGGACTTTCTCTTGTTCTCCAGAAAGCGGGTGAAAAATCCATTCAGCCAATTAAACCTATTGTAAATTCCTCCATGTCATTTTCACCATCGTGAACACACCAGCTTAATTTCTTACGAAATCGAACAGCAAAGACAGCATTTCCAATAACAATATATATATATATTTTTTTAATTTTGCAAATTAAGGGGCAATTTAGCATGGCCAATCACCCAGCACATCTTTGGGTTGTGTGGGTTAGACCCACGCAGACGTGGGGAGAATGTGCAAACTCCACATGGACAGTAACCCAGGGCCGGGATAAAACCCGGGCCCTTGGCGCTGTGAGGCAGCAGTGCTAACCACTGTGCCACCGTGCCGCTCGTTTTCAAATAAAAATATGACATTTCTCCCCAAATCCCAAACGTTTTCAGGTTATGAGTTTAAAATCTTTATTTAAATTTGATTTGCTTTGAACACACAACTGATATCACCAGGATTCTGGATGCAGTTTTCCATAAAGCACTTTTGGTTTGCAATGCTGGTTTCAGAAGAATAGTAGTAAACCCACCTTCCAGTACTGATGTTTCTTTCATCTTTTAATTTCAACTCATTGCCATTCGTATCTGCTATCAGGCAGAAACAGAACCAGATAATTCAACTGTGGCTCAAAAAACCCAGAAAAATAGCTTTTAGATATGAAAATGTTTATGGATCATCCAAGTCTGCACTTACCTGCTTGCAGCCTTTACACTTGTTGTTAACCAAATGGTTATCCGCTTCTTTTTGAAAAATGATAGTGAACATGGCATTAACTGTTGCACAATTTCCAAGTCTATATTGTATAGCTTTACAGAGTTTTTTCTAGATTTGCTTTCAGATTAGACCAAATATCATAGCCCTCCCATTGTAGCAGGGAAAGATTTTCAAGTTTCTTTTCACTCTCTCTCAATATCCAATTCCTTTGAAAGTTGTAATTAGCTATTAGTTTGTTCTATTCAAAGTGTAATGATTTTTTTTAAAAATAGACTCCAGACAGGAAATGGCTAATCTTTGATGGACCCGTTGATGCAGTCTGGATTGAGAACATGAACACTGTGCTAGATGACAACAAGAAACTGTGTCTGATGAGTGGAGAGATTATCCAGATGTCTCCCCAAATGAGTCTTATTTTTGAGCCAATGGATCTGGAGGTTGCTTCCCCTGCTACTGTAAGTAGTCAGTTATTAATTTTGATGGAAATATAAGGATAATTTCATGACAGTGCTTCAAGCAAGGAATGACATTTATAGGCGGTGCAGCTTAGACTACAGACCATTACATTCTATTCATTAATTTGACTTGATGGGAAATGATCAGTTATGGGAAATGAATTCCCAACACTTAGTCCTCGCAAGTGCTCAGTCTTGCTTTGAGCAGCCAGTCATGAAACAGCCCATAGTATAATACATTTTGTCAAATTGTTATTTTCAACGTGATAAATAGGCAGAAATTTGCAGGAACTTCCTGGACACCCAGTGGTGGAGGGTGCGAGCCATGGAACAAGCTGTTTATATCGGCCGACTGGCCAGATCCCGCCACTGGCCAATGGTGCATGGATTCTGCCGATGCAAATCACGCTGCGTGAGGGGTAGAAAATCCCTAAGAATGGGAATTAAACACAGGTTGTGAAGATATTTTGTATTTTGCAAAACTTTCCAACTTTCAAAAATGTTGTATGTTTGAATGATGTATGTTTTGTATACATTCTGGACAAAGTGCTTTTTTGTGGAATTAGTGTCAGATTGCACACTACATTTTTAGTGAGAAGATCTGTTCATTGTATTTTAGGTTTCAAGGTGTGGAATGGTCTACATGGAACCTCTTATGATGGGATGGAAGCCTGTAATGGTGTCTTGGATGAATAAAATGCCACCTGGCGTACGCCCCATGCACAAGGAATTAATCGAAGGATTGTTTGACAGAATGGTTCCAGCGTGTCTGCAATTTGTTCGCAAAGCAGCTAAGGTGACAAGCTGGCTATCAGTGTTCAGGTTTAAATGGAATGTGATTCCTGCAAACATGTTAACCCATCACTTCTGATTTCCAGGGCGTGGGGGGTGGGGGTGGGGGGGGGGGGGGTGCCCCAAAGTTGCGCTAGAGCCCCCCCCCTCCCCACCCCCTCTGCCCCCCCACAAGTCCCCACATAAGGATTGCACGGCAACTACCCAGGAAGTTTAACGTTACTCTGCAGTGGGAACCATCCGAAACTCTGATTTAAATCGTGAACTTCGAGTGATTCCGACTCTCTCACAGGAATAGATAGTCAGGATCAGTTAGCAGAATTAAAACCACTTCTAATTGGGTAATAGTAGCACGGACCACAGTGAACAAACCCCCCCCCCCCTATCTCCTTGGAACTCTGCTGGGCCTCGTGGCCTCCTAACCATCCCCCCAATCCCTCTGACTACCTCCCACCCACCTTCCAATGACTACCCTCCCCATCCCCTGACTAGATACTGACACCTCACAAGAACTCCCAGTTATGCCCCACACCTGACTACCCTCCCAACCCCCACAGGAACCCCTGACTATGCTCCCAACCCTTCTCCCAACTATGCCTCTCCCCCCAGACTAACCTCCCTGACCAGCTGCCCCCCAATTGACCACCTGAACCCCCAAATGGCCATCCTCTACACTGACCTTTCAAACCGCCCAACCCCCCCGCCGACAGACCACCTCACCTGGTGACCATTTAACTTCCCGGCGGACGACCTTAGTGGTCACCCAATGACCCCCCCCCCCCCACCACCACCACTGACCACTTGATACCCCAACCCATCCTACCCTCCATATGACCCCTCAATCCTGCCGCCCACCTTCCCCACCCATCCTACCCATTTTCCTTGCACAATTACTTTCTCCCTGGCTTCTCAACATGGCTGGACCTTTAATCTTACCTGCTGTACACAGCTAGTGTTGTTTAAAAGGTGCAGGCCTACCTGCCCCCTGACTCTTGTACTCAATTAACGGCCTCGGGAACCTGCTGCACTTCAGTTTTCTCACCTGGCCTGAGTTGGAAGGTTAGGCAAGAAAGGTATGGCACATTTTAGTGTAAATAGGAGCAGACTGGCAATCTAACCGCGATTGCCACTCTATGGAGTTATGGCTCAATATAATTTTCATATACATCTACTTCACATTCACTCTCTCAACCCAACATAACCTACCACTTTTTCCACAGGAATTTATGGAAAACTAAACAAAACCTAGTGGTGCAACCATTATAAGACTGCATGGTCCAGCACAGGGTCTGCAGTTATAACAAAAAAGACACAGGTTGGAATATTCCCGTAACAGCCTCCCCGAACAGGCGCCGGAATGTGGCGACTAGGGGCTTTTCACAGTAACTTCATTTGAAGTCTACTTGTGACAATAAGCGATTTTCATTTAATTTTCATATTCTGGCCCTTCCCGCCGGTGGAATCCTCTGGTCCTGCCAATGCCAAACCCAAGCGGCGGAGAGTGTGAGCCATGGAAAAAGCCGTTGACATTGGCGGGGCTGCAGGGTTGCTGGGAGAGGTGAGTGCATATTTAAAAGTGCTTAGTTTACAGGTAGAGTGGCAGTTGGAGACTTCACTCCCAGGAGTGGGCCTATTGGCTCATTGGAAATCAGACAGGGTACAAAAGGTGTGGCAGGAGTGCCCTTAGACACACGGAGTGCTGATTGGAACAGAGTGCATCTGAGTTTAGGTGAGTGACTGAGTGCTGATTGGAACAGAGTGCATCTGAGTTTAGGTGAGTGACTGAGTTCAGGTGAGTGGCGAGAGAGGGCTGTGTTTTTGTTGGTGTTCGGGTTTATCCTTGAGGTTCTAAAAAAAATTTTTTTTTAAATTAATTAACTAGTTGAATATGGCTGGACAGGTGATGTGCTGTTGCTGTATGATGATGGAACTGGTGGATCCCATTGAGACCGTCAGTGACCACATCTGCAGCAAGTGTTGGCTGCTCGAGGAACTTCGGCTCAGAATTGATGAGCTGGAGACCGAGCTGCACACACTGCGGCACATCAGGGAGGGGGAAAATTACCTGGACGCTTTGTTTCAGGAGGCAGTCACACCCGGTAGAATAAGTACTGTTAATTCGGTCAGTGGTCAGGGACAGAGTGGTGTGACTGCAAGGGAGGCAAGTAGGGGGATCCTGAGTTTAGGAGTTGAGGAGCCTCAGCCCTTGACCTTGTTCAACAGGTATGAGGTACTTGCTCCCTGTGTGGATGAGGAAGAGGGCTGTAGGGAGGATGTGTTGATTGACCACTGCACCGTGGTACAGGAAGCCATTCAAGGGGGGGGAGCAAAAAGACAAGTGGTAGTTGTAGGGGATTCTATAATTAGGGGGATTGATGGCATCCTTTGTAAGCCAGATCGTGAGACCCGCATGGTATGTTGCCTGCCCGGTGCCAGGGTGAGGGACATCTCTGATCGGCTTGAAAGGATTTTGGAGAGGGAGGGGGAGGATCCAGTTGTTGTGGTCCATGTTGGGACTAACAACATAGGTAAGACTAGGAAAGAGGACTTGTTTGGGGATTATCAATCACTAGGGACTAAATTAAAGAACAGGTCCTCCAGGGTTATAATCTCTGAATTACTACCCGAGCCACGTGCCAATTGGCATAGGGTTGAGAAAATTAGGGAAGTTAACACGTGGCTAAAGGAGTGGTGCGGGAAAGAGGGATTCCATTTCATGGGGCATTGGCATCAGTACTGGGGCAGGAGGGACCTGTACCGTTGGGACGGTCTTCACCTGAACAATTCTGGGACCAGTGTTCTAGCGAATAGGATAAATAGGTTGGCCACAAGGACTTTAAACTAGCAAGTTGGGGGGAAGGGAAGGGTAAAGCTATGGACAGTATAATGGTTAATGGAGAGCATGGCAGCAGGTTACGTGACAGGTTATTATGTAGAGATATGGGTTCAAAGACAAGGAAAATTAGGAGAAAGGGTAAGAGGAAAAATAATTTGCGAAAAGTTACTGATCAAGCTGTTAGGATTCATAAAAAAGACATTAAAAACAGCATAAGTGTACTTTACCTGAATGCTCGTAGTATACGGAATAAGGTGAATGAGGTGATGGCGCAAATCATCGTGAATGACTATGATTTAGTGGCCATTACTGAAACATGGTTAAAAGATGGTCACGACTGGGAGTTAAATATCCAAGGGTATCAGACTATACGAAAGGATAGAATGGACGGTAAGGGCGGTGGTGTAGCTTTGTTGTTTAAGGATGGCATCCGGGCAATAGTAAAGGATGATATTGGTGCTATGGAGGACAAGGTTGAATCAATTTGGGTGGAAATCAGGAATAGTAAGGCGAAAAGGTCACTGATAGGAGTAGTCTATAGGCCACCCAATAGTAACAGGATGGTAGGGCAGGCAATAAGCAAAGAAATAACGGATGCATGTAGAAATGGTACAGCGGTTATCATGGGAGATTTTAATCTGCATGTCGATTGGTTTAACCAGGTTGGTAAAGGCAGCCTTGAGGAGGAATTTATAGAATGTGTCCGGGATAATTTCCTAGAACAGTATGTAATGGAACCTACAAGGGAACAAGCGGTCCTAGATCTGGTCCTGTGTAATGAGGCAGGATTGATTAATGATCTCATAGTTCGGGATCCTCTTGGAAGGAGCGACCACAATATGGTGGAATTTAAAATACAGTTGGAGGATGACAAGGTAAAATCAAACACTAGTGTTTTGTGCTTAAACAAAGGCGATTACAATGGGATGAGAGAAGAACTAGCTAAGGTAGGCTGGGAGCAAAGACTTCATGGTGAAGCAGTTGAGGAACAGTGGAGAACCTTCCGAGCGATCTTTCACAGTGTTCAGGAAAGGTTCATACCGACAAAAAAGAAAGACAGTAGAAAGGGGAAAAATCGACTGTGGATATCTAAGGAGGTGAGGGAGAGTATCAAATTGAAGGAAAAAACATACAAAGTGGCAAAATTAGTGGGAAACTAGAGGACTGGGAAGTCTTTAGGGGACAACAGAAAGCTACCAAAAGACCTATAAAGAAGAGTAAGGTAGACTATGAAAGTAAACTTGCTCAGAACATAAAAGCAGATAGTAAAAGCTTCTACAAATATATAAGACAAAAAAGAGTGGCTAAGGTAAATATTGGTCCTTTGGAAGATGAGAAGGGAGATTTAATAATAGGAGACGGGGAAATGGCTGAGGAGCTGAATAGGTTTTTTGGGTCAGTCTTCAACGTGGAAGACACAAATAACATGCCAGTGACTGATGGAAATAAAGATATGATAGGTGAGGACCTTGAGATGATTGTAATCACTAAGGAGGCCGTATTGGGCAAGCTAATGGGGCTAAAGGTAGACAAGTCTCCTGGCCCTGATGGGATGCATCCCAGAGTGTTAAAAGAGATGGCTAGGGAAACTGTAAACGCACTAGTGATAATTTATCAAAATTCACTAGACTCTGGGGTGGTCCCAGAGGATTGGAAAGTAGCAAACGTGACACCACTGTTTAAAAAAGGAGGTCGGCAGAAAGCGGGTAATTATAGGCCAGTAAGCTTAACTTTGGTTGTAGGGAAAATGCTGGAATCTATCATTAAGGAGGAAAAAGCGGGGCATCTGGAGGGAAATTGTCCCATTGGGCAGACGCAGCATGGGTTCATAAAGGGTAGGTCGTGTCTGACTAATTTGGTAGAATGTTTTGAGGACGTTACCAGTGCAGTAGATAACGGGGAGCCAATGGATGTGGTATATCTGGATTTCCAGAAAGCTTTTGACAAGGTGCCACACAAAAGGTTGCTGCATAAACTAAAGATGCATGGCATTGAGGGTAAAGTGGTAGCATGGGTAGAGGATTGGTTAACTAACAGAAAGCAGAGAGTGGGGATAAATGGGTGTTTCTCTGGTTGGCAACCTGTAACTAGTGGGGTCCCTCAAGGATTCAGTGTTGGGCCCGCAGTTGTTCACAATTTACATAGATGATTTGGAGTTGGGGACCAAGTGCAATGTGGCAAAGTTTGCAGATGACACTAAGATGAGTGGTAAAGCAAAAAGTGCAGAGGATACCGGAAGTCTGCAGAAGGATTTGGATAGGTTAGGTGAATGGGCTAGGATCTGGCAGATGGAATTCAATGTTGCCAAGTGTGAGGCTATCCATTTTGGGAGGAATAACAGCAGAATGGATTATTATTTAAACGGTAAGATGTTAAAACATGCTGCTGTGCAGAGGGACCTGGGTGTGCTGGTGCACGAGTCGCAAAAAGTTGGTGTGCAGGTGCAACAGGTGGTTAAGAAGGCTAATCGAGTTTTGTCTTTCATTGCTAGAGGGATGGAGTTCAAGACTAGGGAGGTTATGCTGCAATTGTATAAGGTGTTGGTGAGGCCACATCTGGAGTATTGTGTTCAGTTTTGGTCTCCTTACCTGAGAAAAGACATATTGGCACTGGAGGAAGTGCAGAGGAGATTCAGTAGGTTGATCCCAGAGTTGAGGGGATTAGATTATGACGAGAGGTTGAGTAGACTGGGACTGTACTCATTGGAGTTTAGAAGGATGCGGGGGGGTCTTATTGAAACATATAAAATTATGAAGGGAATAGATAGGATAGATGCGGGCAGGTTGTTTCCACTGGTCGGGGAAAGCAGAACTAGGGGGCATAGCCTCAAAATAAGGGTAAGTAGATTTAGGACTGAGTTTAGGAGGAACTTCTTCACCCAAAGGGTTGTGAATCTCTGGAATTCCTTGCCCAGTGAAGCAGTTGAGGCTCCTTCTTTAAACGTTTTTAAGAAAAAGATAGATACCTTTCTAAAGAATAAAGGGATTCGGGGACATGGTGTACGGGCTGGAGAGTGGAGCTGAGTCCACAAAGATCAGCCATGATCTCATTGAATGGCGGAGCAGGCTCGAGGGGCCAGATGGCCTACTCCTGTTCCTAGTTCTTATGTTCTTATCCTACCACTGGCCAATGGCGGGCCACCTCTGTAAAACACACTGAAAATCCCAACCATTATTTAAAATTTAGTCAAAATAAGAGTCACAATGCTGTTGTTCAAGTGCCAATAATAATCCAATATTAATGAAAGTTTAAAACAACAAAAGTAGACATTTCATTAACAGCAACTCCTTCCTTAAATGAAAATAAAATATTTACTTTTTATGATCCTTGACCAAGCCCCCCAAGTTTATTTTAAGATTTGGTTAGGGACCAATAATGTTTTTCTGAAATAGACAAAATGTAAGATTCTAGACAGTTGCCACTGCCAACACCATTGCAAATGATTGCTGGAGATGGTGGGGGCGGACGAGATGTAGAGGGTGGTCATAGAAGACATTAGGGGAAGGGCTGCTGGAAGAGGGGAAGTTAGGGAAAGACTTAAGGTGAAGGGCTGCTGGAAGAGGGGAAGTGGGGGGGGGGGGGGTTCGATGGAATACACAAGGAGAAGGGGTATTTGAAGAAGTGGGGGGGGTCAGTGGTGGGGTGAATGGGGAAGAAAGGTGGAAAGGAAGGCATTAGGGAGAAAAAGAGAAGGGGGAATCAACGAGAAGGGGTAGAAGGAAGGCATGAAGGGAGTGAGTGGGAAAGGTGTGTGGGAACAGAGTGTTTCATAGGATGGAGTCGTTGAATCAATGCTGGAGTCCTGGGGGGTGAATTGTGTGTGCTGCTGGTATGAAGGGGCGGTCATTGTGAGAGGGGGCAGTGGGATATGGTAGGGTGGGAGGATCAGGATGTTGGTATGATGAGTGCAGTTCTCATCAGAGGGTCATTAATGGGGAGAAGAATGGTGGCATGACTAATGTCAGTGAGCAGGATTAAAGTGGGCATGGGCACTGTGACTTGTGTGGACTCAGGGGGAGGGAAGGAAGGTAGAGGTTAACAGTTATAAGGTCCAGGATGATGGGGGAGGTTCAAGAGTGTCCGAGGTGAGGGAGAAGGTCACATTGGGAGATCAGTGGTGATGCGTGGAAGTTGGTGAGTGACAGGAAGAGGGTTAAAGGTCCTGGAGACAGTCAGAAATGTGAAATACATCACCTTAGCAAAGGCTGTTCACCAGCAAGGCAACACACTCGATGTTCTATATCATAGAGGAAGGAGGGTCATCTTGTGCAGTTGGAGCTGAAGGTCAGCAAACCTAGGCAACTAAAGGTACATCCTAATAATTATGGGGAATCTGTATGAAAGCTTTGTTCTTTTGAAATCTTCTCTTTATCATGACACTCACACAACAGCAGGTCTGACATAGAGGTATCGCATAACAATGAGATCCCAGCAAGGTGTAGAGCATGCCCTTCATACTGATCCATTTGGCTCGACTCCTGTCATAGGGATGAAGGGAGAGAGGCAGGTGGATACCTACAAGGGGCATGCAGGTGAATGGCAACCAACCCATGACTGCAAACTTTCATCCACCTAGGAGAATGATCATGCCTGACAAGGGCTGAGGTGGCTAATCTTTCCATTATGACAAGGCAAAAGTCTCTCTAATAGCCTCGCGGGCAGTAGAGCGAAGCGGAACAGTGTGAGACAGAAGCCTCTTGCATATGGCTCTCATCACCTTTTCAAAGAGTTGATGGCTCCATGCACAGGCATTCATAAAGGGACAGGACACCCGGGTTGCCAGCCAGGTAGATCCCGGGAGCGGGGTCTCCCGTCTCCGATTGGTCACATTGCACCTGCTTTTTGGGCGCAGCGTGGCCATTCGATGGGCCCATATTTACAAGTTTCCAAACTATATATAAAGATTGTACATCTGCATCCCCAGTGTGCATTGTGCATTCAGAATTTCTCAATCTTTCTAACCTTATCACTATCTTTTGGTGCATCCCTCACATCACCAGCAGAGGAATGCACCTGCTGACTACTATGCCCCCTTGTCTGTGATGACTTTGGTGGGCGTCCTCTGGAAGTCCCAGGCTTGGAGGGTCCCGGCTTGCTTTAGGTATCCTGCTCAGGGGCAGGTGCACCCTTCTCAGCCTGAACAGCTGGAGCTGATTGAGTCACATGCAAATGGGATTGGGAACACCCAGATGCCCTTCGAGTATCCTGTGTGGAGGTCCCTGGGATATCAGGCTGACACTCCTGGGTGCTCGAGGGCGTCTCTGACTTCTTGAGGAGAAGGAACATCTGGACGGAAATTGAGGAGACCCATTGCCCTCTCACCTAGCCACTGCTGGAATGCAGCCATGGCTACAGCCATTGTGTGCAGGTCTGAGTGCATATCTGGCAGAAACCGCTGGATCTGGATTTCCATGGCATCTCCCATCCTCCCGATGGAGACTTCCATGCGCTCACATGCTGGAATCATGGCTTCTCCACCTCGTGTGCCATGTTGTTGAGGGCCTCTGACATCTCTGACTTATGTTCCTGTGGCTCTCTCTGAATATGCAGCAGATTTTTTCTGCTTGCTTCCAGAGGCTCAACATCAGACAAAAACTTAGCAGGTGTTCTTCTCTAGCTGTCCTCTTGATTGCCATAGACCTTGGCTCTCATTGCCTCCTCTTGCTGGGGACACGTGTGTGTGAGGTGACCACTGGAATGTGCCCTCAAGCCTAAACCCACTGAGGTATAGGTTTCTGGATTGATGGACGGTGCAGTTGAATGTTGTGATGTGTCTACAGGTGTGAAGTCATCATCCTGTTCCTCTGAGGTAGCCTGGAGATTTGGGTTGTCTTCTGAGGGGATGTTGCTTTCCCCCTCTTCCTGTTGGCATCTAGAATGGAGATAAGAGAGAATGGGTGACTGCCTGGGCTGGCTCAAGTATTGCAGCTATCAATTACCTTGATTTTTAAAAAGTTCTTGGAATAATGCATGTTTCCTCACTGGTACAAGGGAGAGGTCAACCCCACTCTTGGCACTGGCACAGTACCTATTGTCATGATATTTAGATCAGCATATCATGGTGCAATCACACACACACTGATGGACATGCAGTAGGACCAACCAACACACACACAACATCGCAGCCAATCACCAGTTAGAGCACACACACTATAAAAACAGGGGACACTACAGTTCCCGCTCATTCCAGCAACAGCCAGCTCAGAGCACCGAACTCAGAGCCTGCCACTCAGACATTCACCATATGCTGAGTGCCTCACCCAGATAGTGATAGGACAGGGTCCACAGATTAGCTGGTAATGCACGTACCCAAGTTAGCAGTGCGCTGTTACTGTTGAGTAGTTAATAAAATTGAGTTGCACCATCTCCAGCCGTGTTGGATCGTTTGTACATCAGAACACCCAACACGACATGATAGCAGAAGTGGACGCAAACCAGCGCCTGTGAGACCTACCTGCAACATATCAGCAATCCGCCATCCTGCACCATGGTGAACATCAACCCGCCGCCGCCGCTCCGAATCGCTGGCAATCTCGGGGTCAATTGGAAACTGTTCAAGCAGCGCTTCCAGCTCTACCTCGAGGCCACAGACAGGGAGAATGCATCGGACACCAAGAAGTTTGCCCTTCTTCTCTCCACGGCGGGGCAACACACCATCCACATCTTTAACTACCTTACATTTGCGGACGGCGAGGACAAAACCAAATACAAGACGGTGCTCCTGAAGTTCGACGAACACTTCAGCGTTGAAGTAAACGAAAGCTTCAAAAGGTACCTGTTCCAGCAGCGCCTGCAGGGTAAGGACAAACCTTTCCAGTCTTATTTAACACACCTCCGCAACCTCGCGCAGTCCTGCGGCTATGGGACCACCTCTGACTCCATGATACGCGACCGGATAGTTTTCGGGTTCATGTCGGACACCGTGCACCAGCAGCTCCTTTGGGTCAAGCAACTCACCCTGGCGAATGCCATCGAGACCTGCGTCCTGCATGAGAACGCCACCAGCCGGTACTCACACATCCAGGCGGCCAAAACGGCACGGCACAGGCCCAACGAGACGGAGCAGGTCCAGACGATCGAGTACCTCCCGGGCCGCAGCCTGGAGGAGGCCGGCCATTTTGCGCGATTTCCGAGGCCTCCCGCGCTTGTACGCGCCAAAAGAGGTGATGCTGACGCAGAGGAACGCGATGCGCAGGCGCGCACTATGTAAGACCGCACCGCGCATGCGCGGTGGCGCAACGAAAGCACTGACGTCACGATGTGCGGCAACTGTAGCTCCGCCCATTTAAAGCGGCAATGTCCTGCCAAAGCGCGACAATGCCTATGCTGTGGCAGGTTGGGCCACTATGCTGCCTGCTGTCGAGCAGCTCAGCCTGCCAACTCGTACCCGTTTAACCAGCCTCGCAGAAACGTTCGGGCAATTCAACCCACGTTCACCGAGTCCGATCCCGACATCACACAGACCAGTGACACTGAGGACAGGGAGCCCTTCCGCGTTGCTGTCATCAACAAGAACAAGCTGTGCCCGAGTCGAAAGCACCAGCCGCTGTCGGTGCACAGCATTGATCCGGACGACAAGTGGTGTGCCACCCTGATGGTCAACCGATCCCAGATCAGATTCCGCCTGGACACTGGTGCCTCTGCCAATCTCCTCGCATGGTCAGCATTCCAGACCCTGAAGGTTAAACCACCTATTCTGCCATCCAACTGTCAACTCGTTGACTATAATGGCAACGTCATCCCCGCCACGGGGTCGTGCCAGCTCGAAGTGACACACAACTCACGGAAAGCCATACTCCCAATCGAAATCGTGGGCTCCTCAAAGGACTCTCTGCTAGGCGCACAGGCGTGCAAAATCCTCCACCTCGTTCGGCGTGTACACTCTCTCCAGGAGGCACGTCCGATTTCCCAGATACAGACTTTAGGGCGCAGCTCAACTCAATCCTCACGCACAACCAGGATGTTTTCGAGGGCATGGGCACACTGCACTACACGTACAAAATCCGGCTTAAACAGGATGCCACCCCGGTAGTTCACGCACCTCGCAGGGTCCCAGCACCCCTCAAGGACCGCCTCAAGCAGCAGCTGCAGGACCTTCAGGACCAAGGAGTGCTTTCCAGGGTAATGGAGCCGATTCCATGGGTCAGCTCCATGGTGTGCGTCAAGAAGCCTTCCGGCGAGCTCCGGATCTGTATAGACCCGAAAGACTTAAATCGCAACAAAATGAGGGAACACTACTCCATACCCAAACGTGAGGAGATCACGTGCGAGATGGCTCAGGCAAAAATATTCACCAAGCTTGATGCCTCAAAGGGCTTCTGGCAGATTCAATTGGATCAGTCCAGCAGGAAGTTGTGCACTTTCAACACTCCATTTGGCAGATACTGCTACAATAGGATGCCATTTGGCATCATATCGGCCTCTGAAGTGTTCCATCGTATCATGGAACAGATGATGGAGGGCATCGAAGGGGTGCGCGTCTATGTAGACAACATCATTATTTGGTCCACCACACCGCAGGAGCACATCAGTCGCCTCCAGCGCGTCTTTCAACGGATACGGGACCAGGGCCTGCGTCTTAAGCGAGCCAAATGCTCTTTTGGACAAACCGAGCTGAAGTTCCTGGGGGACCACATCTCGCGGTTGGGGGTGCGGCCGGATGCTGACAAGGTGGCAGCCATCACGGCCATGCAGACGCCCACAGACAAGAAGGTGGTGCTACGCTTTCTCGGAATGGTCAACTTCCTGGGGAAGTTCATCCCTAACTTTGCTTCCCACACTACAGCTCTCCGGCACCTTGTCAGGAAGACAACTGAATACCAGTGGCTTCCCACCCACCAGCGTGAATGGGAGGAGCTCAAGGTCAAGCTCACCACCGCCCCGGTACTGGCGTTTTTCGATCCTGCAAGGGAGACGAAAATCTCGATTGACGCCAGCCAGTCCGGCATTGGGGCGGTCCTCCTGCAACGGAATGGCGCCTCATCATGGGCCCCAGTCGCCTATGCGTCACGGGCCATGACCCCCACAGAGCAGTGCTATGCGCAGATTGAAAAGGAGTGCCTAGGCCTGTTGACTGGCGTTGACAAGTTCCACGACTATGTGTATGCCATTCCCCAGTTCACTGTGGAGACTGACCATCGCCTGCTGGTTGGCATCATTCAAAAGGACCTCAATGATATGACCCCTCGCCTCCAGCGCATTCTGCTCAAACTCCGGAGGTACGATTTTCAACTTGTCTACACCCGGGTAAGGATCTCATCATAGCAGACACTCTGTCCAGGGCAGTCAACACGCCGTCCAACCCTGAGGGGTTCGTTTGCCAAGTCGACGCACATGTAGCCTTCGCTTCTGCCAATCTGCCGGCCACTGATGCACGCCTGGCCCACATTCGAAGTGAGACTGCGGCCGACCCCCTTCTGCAACGTGTGATGCGCCACATGACGGACGGGTGGCTCAAGGGTCAATGCCCACAGTTTTACAATGTTCGGGACGACTTGGCAGTTGTTGATGGTGTCCTCCTGAAGCTGGATCGCATCGTGATCTTACACAGCATGCACCGGCTTGTCTTAGAACAACTGCACGAAGGCCATCTCGGCGTTGAGAAGTGCCGGCGGAGGGCCCGAGAGGCTGTGTACTGGCCGGGAATAAGTGAGGACATTGCTAACACTCCTCAATTGCCCCACCTGTCAGCGGTTTCAGCCGGCACAACCCCGTGAGACCCTTCAGCCCCATGAGTTGGTCACGTCCCCCTGGTCGAAGGTGGGCGTGAACATGTTCCATGCGCTCGGCAGGGACTACATCATCATCATCGACTATTTTTCCAGCTATCCAGAGGTCATACGCCTGCACAACACCACGTCATCGGCTGTCGTCCGGGCCTGTAAGGAGACATTTGCTCGCCACGGCATTCCACTCACCATGATGTCAGACAATGGCCCCTGCTTTGCGAGTCAGGAATGGTCTTCCTTTGCCACCTCATACAACTTCACACACGTGACGTCCAGTCCTCTGCATCCTCAGTCGAATGGCAAAGCAGAAAAGGGCGTCCACATCGTTAAAAGGCTCCTCTGTAAGGCTGCTGATGCAGGATCTGGCTTCTGCCTCGCCTTGCTGGCCTACCGCTCAGCCCCACTGTCCACGGGCCTATCACCGGCCCAGCTGATTATGGGGCACACCCTCAGGACCACTGTGCCATCCATTCACGTCCCAGATCTCGACCATGCTCCGGTACTTTAGCGGATACAGCAACAGCGTGAGCAACAAAAGGCAACACATGATGCTTGGGCGACTGATCTTCCTGCCCTGGCGCCTGGAGATAATGTCCGCATACACCTTCCGGAGGGCGGCTGGTCGGCAACCGCTGAGGTTCTCTGACAGATAGCTCCCCGCTCGTTCCTAGTTCGTCTGCTTGATGGCTCTATTCGCCGCCGCAATCGGCGTGCTCTTCGTCTGGTTCCACGCTCGCTACGTGATCCTGCACCGGTGCCACGCCCTCCTGTTGTCCCTGCAATGGACTTTGTTGATCTTCCGGACACCCTGCATCCTCCTCACTCGACCGTGGCCCGGCTCGTTCCTCAGCCGGTGGATCCTGACCCACTCTTGAGGCGGTCAACCCGAATTTGTCGTCCACCTGAGAGACTTAATTTAAGAACCTTTTCATATTGAACTCACTGACTTGTTCTGACATACTGTTTCAGGCTTTTTGCCATACTGTTTAAGATTTTGTTATTGTTTGTTAATAACATTGGTTTTGTTCTTGGTGTAACATAGTTAGTTTCTGCACCTGGCACCTTCCTGTGTATATAGTATAGCCACACGTACATATTGTTGTAGATATTGCACACACATGATTAGATGCACTCACTACACTTCTTTATTTATTATCATGTAGGCACATATTCTTTGCGAAAAGGGGGGATGTCATGATATTTAGATCAGCATATCATGGTGCAATCACACACTGATGGATATGCAGTAGGACCAACCAACACACACACAACATCGCAGCCAATCACCAGTGAGAGCACACGCACTATAAAAACAGGGGACACTACGTTCCCGCTCATTCCAGCTGCAGCCAGCTCCGAGCACCGAGCTCTGAGCCTGCCACTCGGACATTCACCATGTGCTGAGTGCCTCACCCAGATAGTGATAGGACAGGGTCCACAGATTAGCGAGTAATGCACGTACCCAAGTTAGCAGTGTGCTGTTACAATTGAGTAGTTAATAAAATTGAGTTACACCATCTCCAGCCGTGTTGGATCGTTTGTACATCAGAACACCCAACACGACACCTATCCTCCCCAGCCAACTATTCAGCCTGCTGCTTGAATACAGTGAGGGCTGGGAGATCTGGCATCCCATTTCTCTTTCTCGTTCCTGTTGTGAACTGTGCTCTCCTGCTTAAATGCAGATTCATAGATTGGGAACAAATTTGATGAAAGAGCAAGTTGTAGGCTCCTAATTCTGTGGCTACTAACTGACTCCTCAAAGCCTGACTGCCATATACAAGGCGCATGCCAGGAGCGTGATGCAGTACTCTCCAGTTATCTGCATGAGTGCAGCTCCAGAAAGATTTAACAAGCTGGACAGCATTCAGTGAAAAGCCCATCCACCATCTTGGACATTCAGTTCGTCCACAACCTATGCAGAGTGACAGCAGTGTCTACCATGTACAAGATGCATTGCTGCAACTTAGAATAATAATCTTTTTTTGTGTGTCACAAGTAGGCTTACATTAACACTGCAATGAAGTTACTGTGAAAATCCCCTAGTCGCCACACTGCGGTGTCTGTTCGGGTACACTGAGGGAGAATTCAGAATGTCCAATTCACCTAACAGCACGTCTTTCGGGACTTGTGGGAGGAAGCCGGAGCACCCGGAGGAAACTCACACAGACACAGGGAGAACGTGCAGACTCCGCACAGACAGTGACCCAAGTTGGGAATCGAACCCGGGGCCCTGGCGCTGTGAAGCAACAGTGCTAACCACTGTGCTACCATCTGCTTAATAAGGCACTTTTGATATTGCCTTTCAAACCCTTGAACTCTACCAGCTAAATAGGCAAGGGGCAGCAGGCACATGGGAACAACAACACCTGTAAACTCCCCTCCACTCCGCACTCCATGGCTGTCCCCTCACTTGTGGCTGGGTAAAAATCCTGCAGTTGCCTCCCTAACAGCACAACAGTGATTCACGATGCAGCACCCAACAACCTTCTCAAGGCATTTAGGTATGGACAACAAAAATTCTGGTCTTGACAGTGAAACCCATGTCCCATAACAGAATCACAAAATGAGTGACAATGTGAGTTTGGAGTGAATAGAAGGTTCACTTAACCTTGCGGGATGGAATAGATCATTGACCCATTTCCTGTACTGCAGGTGGTCCTTTCTTGGAACCCTTGGGCACTGATCACCTTGGTGACCACCTCCCATTTGCCGTGGTCAGTGGGAGGGCCTCCTGCGTCCCACCTTCCCTTGAGAGTCTTGAGGAGAATTTCCAGAGAGACCTGGCTAAATTGTGGGTTGATGGTTGCTACCATTTATTGCACACCTTGCTGCAAGGGTTCTGGCACCATTAATCAAGGGCTGTCTGGGTGCCTTTTAAATATGATACCTGAACATGACAGTGGTGCAGCCCATTTTCTGCCCGCCCCGCCACAAGACGTGACGTGAACCATGCGCATGTATAAATAATGAGATGGGGAGTGCATGATTGTGTGTAATAACCTGCCCCATTCAACAGCAGAAGTCACTATTACTTCCTACTTTCACCACAGGATTTAGTCCCGGAGCAGGAAACTCCGACTCTCAGTCTCCCTTACGACAGATTCCAGTCTTCACCTTTGAAGATCTTACCTTGGAATTCTTTGCAAAAGTTGTTCCAAGTCGGATGGTGTCAACGTCGGCCCAATTCAGCAGATTTCACTCTAATTTCCTACGATTCTGTTCCCTGGATTCCCGAGTCTGCATTCAGACATCAGCTCACAAGCACAGCTTAAGCCTTTCGACCACACCAAGCAGAACATGACTACTTCAAAGGGATACCTTCGCATACCGGCCCGCATGGTGTCACAAACCTTTCGCTGCATTCTTGGATCTTCTGGTCTTTTTCTGAGCCCCCTTTAATTGCCAATGCTTCCCCTGAGCCATCTTCAACAGCCAGGGATTCTCCTGAGCCCTTTTCACTTAGGGCCTTCTAACTGTAGCCCATTCCTACCTGGAGCCTCATTCTATGCTCCTCTCTTTTTATCTTAACTGGGAATCTTCTTTTTGGGACCTGTCCCTGTCTCCTCTTCCTGTCCCCGACCTGAGAAACTTGTCTACAATGATACTCCGCCCCCAGTCACATGACCCAGGTTTTCATGTTGTTTTCTTTATCCCAGTCTGTGCATATGTGAAAACTCTGAAATCTGTATCTGTCAGGATTTGAAGTTTCCAACGTCCATTCTCAACTTGAAGTTAAGTCTGTCATTCTTTAATGAGATTTCCGCTGCTGATTTCTTCTGAGCATCGTTTGATTTCTGAAGCACGGTCATTATCGCTTTCAAGCAGTACTGTAAACTTGCTCTCAACTTGCTTTCTAATGAAATTCTGACTTGAAAATGCTTGCACACACTGGAGCTGAATTTATATCCCTAATTTGCTGGCTGGTGATATCTGCTGCTATTTTCATTGTTTTGTCCCTCAGCCTTCAAAGAAAAAGTCATGTCTTTAATTTTTGAACCATTTCATTTTGGTTTGAAAAAGCATTTTTAGGTATTCATCCGTGAATAGTTATCTTCATTCCACCATCTATTTAGCTGCCATGATGATGTCACGCACTTAGGGAGAACACTCCTAGATGTTTCTACTTTGTTCTTCAGCCCCTCCATCACTTTCACTTGGGCTTCTCCATCAGGATCATTTTTGGCGAAGGCGTTGTGATTTTTTTTTTTAGTAAATTGCTTCTCAAGGTTTGATTCCTTCTTGTTGGTGAATTTTCCAATATAAACGGGACACAAATCAAGGTCAGCCAAATTTGGGATGAAAGTGGATGAATCAATCCATTCATCCTGAAATTCTTCTCTTCTTTGTAGTCATTTCCAAAGCATTGGTGGTTAGTGTGTGTGTGTGTGTATGTGTGTTTAATGTAACTGGGGGGGGGGGGGGGGGGGCGGAGTATCATTGTAATGTCTTTAAAAGAGAGCAGAGGACAGCGGAAAAGCAATAAGGGGGAGAAGATGAAATATGAGTACAAACCACCAATGCATCACATTCAGTTATGTGAGGTACAGGAAGACAAAGAATTGGATAGTCTTGCTTTTTGGGTGTGGTGATCAAGATTCATGACATGCCTGTGGATGTTTCAAACAAGGTGGGCAGCACCTAAAATTGGTGCACCCAACTGATTTCCATAATTATGCCATCTCCCATATGTTGCACTATTGAATTAGTTTCGAGCTACATAATTACAAATCTGAGATAAAGGACAAATGTTAGAAACAGTAATTTGACATCAATAATGTAAAATAGTTCCAGCTAAATATCTATGCTGGTTCTCCCACTACATAGTCATAACCTCTGGATATTTATGCCATTTTTATAGGCATTCAGCACTTCTTCACCTACTTTTTAACAAAGCCTGTCTACTGCTCCTGATGAACGCTGACTATGAATAATAACATTCTCAAATTTTACTTTCAATCTGCAGGAGCTAGCTCCGACAAGCGACACAAGCTTGGTTCGGTCACTCATGAACATTATGGACTGTCTAATGGAAGAGTTTACGGATGCTGCCAAAATCAAGCAAATGAATGAACGAGATATTTGTTCTTGGCTTGAGGTAGGTATTATTTTCATGCAGTTAACTTGTGAAATTTTCATCTTCTGCAGCAGTATGAAAGATATTTATGATTTTTTAAAAATATATTTGAAGATATTTTATGTAAACGTGTGCCGCAACAGTAAAACATTCCAGTATAAACATTATAATGGAAATTTCTAGTATAAATTCTTATTCTGTAATGTCCTTATGACAGGTGTTAGGCTAACTGGCTTCTAATTTCCTGCTTTCTGTTTCCCTCCTTAAACGCTCGCCTACTACCACCGGCTTTAGTGTCTTTAAATTCTACCTACTCGCTCATTAATCCCCCTCAGCTTCTGAGCTTATTTCTTGGCTTGGCTCCCTTCCCTAATTTGGGATTTTCTTTGAGGCTCCCTGCTGTGCTCCCACTCTTTCATTGATCATCAGACCTCATTCCTAACTAATTAAAAAGATGCCCAGAGCTAAGGGACAGGGCACCAGCCAGAATCTGATATCTGACCTATTCCTTCTCGCTCTTCTAAAGGGCACCTTTCTTACAGTGCCTCTCTATGCCCATTGGATTTTCTGATCAATGCTGTAGTAGGCCCACATGAGTTAATAATATTCATAATAATTGAAGAATTCTGATCATTTCTGCTTTATAAATCGCATTGTCTTGAATGCTTTGCTCCATACATAGTGGAATAATGTACCCAGGCCATGTACTTATGTACATAGGAATATATAACAAATTAAAATTGTTTTTTCTCACACCAGGTTAAATTTAGACTACTTCAACTATCCTAGTGCTGCTCATCTACCTGAACGATTATTCAAAGATTAATTGAAAATCAAAAGGTGAACGGGAGCGAGGAATTAAAATAATCACCAAGACTAGGGAAAAGGTGCTGGGAAAACATGTCCCCATGAGCAGATGACCTGTACATGAGTGTTTTAAAATAGGTGGCTGCAGAGATGGTAGACATTGATTATAATCTCTTAAAATTCTTTAGATTCTGGGAAGGTCCTAGTGGATTCAAAAATACTTAATGTAACACCTTAATTCAAGAAAGGAGGGAGACTGAAAGCAGGAAACTACAAACCAGTTTGTCATAAGTAAATTGTTACAATCCATTATTGAGGAGTTTATAGCAGGATACTTTGAAAATCATAATGTGATTAGGCAGAGTCAGCAGAGCATTGTGAAAGGGTAATTGTGTTTAACTAATTTATTAAAGTTTTTTGAGGAAATAACAAGCCAGTTGGGTAAGAGGAACTTGCAAAGGGGGCACGGTAGCACCCGGGCCAACAAGGAATGGGTGGCATCTACGGTGGAAGCGTTGGGTGCGAGGATCAAGGCCAAGGGTCAAGATGTCCAAGGCCTGGGGTACACTTTGTGGGTGGCAGCTGAGGCGTAGAACAGGGCAGCCCTGTCACAGGCAGCCATGTACCAGGGCTACATTGACATTGCGGCAGCACTCCAGAGCATGGCCCTGTTGCAACGGGTCTTTGCTGCGGCGGCGAGAGCATTGGCTGGGTGTTGGCTGATCTGAGCCATTCTCCGATGGGAGGTGGCACAGTCCCAGAAGGACATAGCACTGTCTCTATGCTCCATGTTCACGAGCAAAAAAACCCTGAACAAGACGAGAGCGGGCCTCCAGGACTGGCAGCGCCTGTTGACAGCGGCACCCCCGGAGCTCGCTCCAGCTGTACCCTCTTCCCAAGAGTAGCCCGGGGGCCATTGGTGATCTAGGGGAGGAGGAGGTGATGGGGCCCATGCCGGTGACTTTCGGAGGGGAGGTTTTGGAACACTACAGTTCCTCTGATTCCCCCCAACTGTCACTGGCACATCCAATGGGCAGCGGGCAGAACAGGGTGGCACTTCGTCACCCATGGCACCTGATAGTTGGCCGGGCATATCCAGGCCCGGGCGCTCCAGGGGATGGCCACCAATGGGGACCGAGGTCACAGGGCGGGGTACGCAGCAGGCCAGCTTCACATCTGGTGTACTGCCTGGGGACTCACATAGACGGAGCATTAGCACATATAAGTTTAGAAAGATAGACATCAGTTAAGTTGGCAGAGGTACAGCACATAGGATAGCATTAGGGGCTAGGTGGATGCAAATGTGTCATTAGCAATCTCCCGCTGGCGTGTGGGCATGAACTCCGATTCCGCCGCCAGCAGGGGGCCAGAGCATAGCCACGAACGTCGATTTCAGCTGGACGCCCTTTCGCGATCTGCATTGCCAGTGTCGCGGGGCAGAGACTCCAAGCCCCTGTCTACTGTTTGTTTTCCTTTCTGGGTAATAGGGAGAGCTAGGCATGTGATTGAACTTAACTCAAAGAATGAGGAACACCATACCCAATGGGACAGACTTTGCTGAAAAAATAATAATTCCTGACCAATTCACATCATTATTAACCTACAAATCTATTATTATTAAATCAACCACCAACTTGTGGCGAGCAACAGATACTACGTAAGTTGTGGACCATCGCAAGTTGCTGACTGATTTGTGATTTTTGACCATTAGCTTTGGTAAAATGGCATCTGTAATTTTCATGAAGTTGCTGCATTTGCATATTAATTGTCCATTAAACTTGCCACAGGGAGTTAAGACATTACAGAGTAAGTAGCTTAGAAGGTGTAATAACTGAAGGGGAAAGAGAGAACCAAAAGAAGAGAACAACATTACCCTCAGGCAGAACAAAAAAGGCGACAAGTGTAAGAAGGGAGGTGGTCAATGCAGGACTGAGGGTGTGTTAAATGCGCGCAGTACATGGAACAAGGTAAATGAGCTTGTTGCGCACATTGAAAGTGACCGGTACAATGTTGTGGGCATCACTGAGACGTGAGTGCAAAGGGATTAGGACTGGGATCTAAATATGCAAGGATTTGTGTCCTATTGAAAGGACAGGCAGATGGGCAAAGGGGGCGGGGTTGCATTGTTAGTAAGGAATGAAGTTAAATCGATAGCAAGGAGTGATATAGGATCAGATGGCATAGAATCTCTGAGGGTAGAGTTGAGGAATCACAAAGGTAAAAAAGACCTTGATGGGAGTTATGTACGGGCCCCTTAGCAGTCGTCAGGATGACGGGCCGAAAATAAATCAGGAGATAGAAAAGAAAAAGACAACATCACAATAATCATGGGGGACTTTATTATGCAGGTGGACTGGGAAAATCAAGTTGGTAGTGGATCCCAAGAAAAGGAATTTGTGGAATGTCTAAGAGATGTTTATTTGGATCAGCTTGCGACAGAGCCTGCTAGGGAACAGGCAATTCTAGATTTGGTGATGTGTAATGAGGCAGAGTTGATTAGGGTACTTAAGGTGAAGGAACCCTTAGGGAGCAGTGACCACAATATGATAGAATTTACCCTGCAGTTTGAGAGGAAGAAGCTGGAATCAGATATAACGGTATTACAATTAAATAAGCGTAACTCCAAAGACATGAGGGAGGAGCTGGCCAGAGTTGATTGGAAAAGGAGCCTGGCAGGGAAGACAGTGGAACAGCAATGGCAGGAGTTTTGGGGGGTTATTCAGGACGCACAACAGAAATTCTCCCAAGGAGGAGGAAACATGCTAAGGGGAGGACAAGACATCCATGGCTGATGAGGAAAGTCAAGGACAGCATAAAAGCAAAAGAAAAAGCATACAAAGTGGCGAGAATTAGTGGGAAGCTAGAGGATTGGGATGTCTTTAAAAGCGAGCAGAAGACAGCAGAAAAGCAATAAGGGGGAGAAGATGAAATATGAGTACAAACTAGCTAGTAATATAAAGGAAGATAGGAAGTGTTTTATTTCAATATATAAAAGGAAAGAGAGAGGGAAAAATAGACATTAGACCACAGTACAATGTGGCTGGAGAAGTAATAATAAGAAACAAAGAAATGGCAGATGAACTGAATAGTTACTTTGCATCACTCTTCATGGTGGAAGACACCAGTGGGATTCCAGAGCTCCAGGAGAATCAGGGGCCAGAGGTGAGTGCAGTGGCCATCACTAAGGAGAAGGTTCTGGGGAAACTAAAAGGTCTGAAGGTGGATAAATCACCTGGACCGGATGTACTATACCCCAGGGTTCTAAAAGAAATAGTTGAGGAGATTGTGGAGGCAATGGTGGTGATCTTCCAGGAATCACTGGTGGCAGGAAGGGTTCCAGAGGACTAGAAAGTGGCTAATGTAACACCCCTGTTTAAGAAGGGAGGGAGGCAGAAGACTGGGAAATTATAGGCCGGTTAGCCTGACTTCGGTCATTGGTAAGATTTTAGAGTCCATCATTAAAGATGAAATCGCGGAGTACTTGGAACTGCATGGTAAAATAGGACTGATTCAGCACGGCTTTGCCAAGGGGAGGTCATGTCTGTTAGAGTTCTTTGAGGAAGTAACAAGGAAGTTAGACAAAGGAGAACCAGTGGATGTGATTTATTTAGATTTCCAGTAGGCCTTTGACAAGGTGCAGCATGGGAGACTGTTAAATAAGTTAAGAGCTCATGGTGTTCAGGGTAAGATCCTGGCATGGATAGAAGATTGGCTGACTGGCAGAAGGCAGAGAGTGGGGATATAAGGGTCTTTTACAGGATGGCAGCCGGTGACTAGTGGTGTACCTCAGGGGTCTGTGCTGGGGCCACAACTTTTCACAATATACATTAATAATCTGGAAGAAGGAACTGAAGGCACTGTTGCCAAGTTTGCAGATGATACAAATATCTGTAGAGGCACAGGTAGTATTGAGGAAGCAGGCGGGCTGCAGAAGGACTTGGACAGGCTAGGAGAGTGGGCAAAGAAGTGGCAGATGGAATACAATGTGGAAAAGTGTGAAGTTATGCACTTTGGAAGGAGAAATGGAGGCATAGACTATTTTTGAAATGGTGAGGTGCTTAGGAAATCAGGAGCACAAAGGGACTTGGGAGTCCTTGTTCACGATTCTCTTAAGGTTAATGTGCAGGTTCAGTCAGCAGTTAGGAAGACAAATGCAAATTTTGCATTCATGTCGAGAGGGCTAAGGCTCTGGTCAGATCCCATTTGGAGTATTGTGAGCTGCTTTGGGCCCCATATCTAAGGAATATGTGCTGGCCTTGGAAAAGGCCCAGAGGAGGTTCACAAGAATGATCCCTGGAATGAAGAGCTTGTCGTTTGAGGAACGGTTGAGGACTCTGGGCCTGTACTTGTTGGAGTTCAGAAGAATGAGAGGGGATCTTACTGAAACTTACAGAATACTGCAAGGCCTGGGTAGAGTTGACGTAGAGAGGATTTTTCCACTTGTAGGAAAAACTAGAAGCAGAGGACACAATCTGTGGAACACTTTGCCGCAGAAGGCTGTGGAGGCCAAATCACTGAGTGTCTTTAAGACAGAGATAGATAGGTTCTTGATTAATAAGGGGATCAGGGATTATGGGGAGAAGGCAGGAGAACGGGGATGAGAAAAATATCAGCCATAATTGAATGGCGGAGCACACTCAAGTGGCCTAATTCTGCTCCTATGTCTTATGGTCTTAAGTACCCTATTAATTAGTTAATGATTATTAATGACTGCCATTTAACCTATCTTACCCAGAAATGACAAATGTGGGGACTCATTAGGGCTTTTCACAGTAACTTCATTTGAAGCCTACTTGTGACAATAAGCGATTTTCATTTCATTTCATTCTTTAAAGTTGTGAATTCATGAGTTTAAGCTATTTAAACTTTTTTTCATTTTCTACTCTAATGTTTCTTTGCCTCTCATTGTTTCTTGTCCTCTACCTGATTTGACCACCTCATATACAACCTCCTCTGATTCGTTCCTCTGTTTATTTATCACACTGTTACACTGCATTTTTTAAAAACAAGTTATGCACTAACTAATGGGGCATGCTGAAAGATGCTCCATTCCAGCCAAATCTGACCAAACATTTCCATCTTTAATTGCAAGATAATAGTATGTCTCTGTTTGAGTGTGATGCAAAATCAAGTCTTTTAAGTGTTCTTTATTAAATGGATTTTTAGGTGATTGTTTTTGCTCACAAATGGTTTTTTCTGCACAGGGAATTTATTTATTTTCCTTAATCTGGTCTATTGGCGCTACTAGCATTGAAGAAGATCGACTGAAGTTTGATAAGCTTGCGCGAGAGATAACCGATGGACCTCTTACTGAGGAGACAAGAACACTGTTCAATTTATTTCTCCAAGTTGATCCTCCAGCGAAACTCCCCACTGTTCCAATTCCAGATGAGGGTCTTATTTACGATTATTTGTTCATTAAAGACGTATGTATTAAATTGCTAATTGAAAATAGATTAAGCACTTTGACTAAAATCAATTCTATGCCTATGTAGGAGATATGTGACCTTCTCATTTTTTCCCAGTCTTTCTTGTCCGTTTATTTACTGTGCCACAATAGCTCTATCGTCAAGCAAGTGGACAGCCCAACCAGCCTGTGGGTATCTGTATACACATCTTTTAACTATTTTGTCAGAGAGATGTGATGTTTGATAAAATCTACCAGCTGTTGGGATGTATGGCCTACATACCCACCATCACACTGGCACTGAAATTCATATACCACATTACTCATTTGTTTGGTAGGCAAAGCGTCTTTTTGGCTTGACCACAGCATCCTGTTGGTGAAGAATGCCACTTGTGTTGCTACTGCACATTAACAGTGTGAAACAGTTAGCTTCACCTGCTGCTCAAACCTTATCCTTCCATTGTAATCTGAGGTATACTAGGCACTTTTCCAGACTGAAAGTACCAGCCTTCGGCTCATTCATGAGTTTGAGCAATATACAGCAAGCAGTATACAGAAGGGTTGTTGCGTTATGGGGATAGGGTGGAAGTGAGGGCTTAAGTGGGTCGGTGCAGACTCGATGGGCCGAATGGCCTCCTTCTGCACTGGATGTTCTATGACTCTATAACTCCTATGATATGATCGGGGTATCCTGCAGGATAGCTTCGATATTTTGGCACCAAGCATGCACAATAAGCAAATGGCTCAGGCCCTATTTCTGAGGTTTCCAATAAGTCCAGTGTTACAACATGTGGAACGAGACAATCCTAAGATGCATAATGATCAGTAAAGATCGGCTTGTGGTAGACATAATAGTTGCTCACAATGAACCAATAAAAGTAAGTACATAGAACAGTACAGCACAGTACAGGCCCTTCGGCCCATGATGTTGTGCCGACCATTTATCCTAATCTAAGATCAACGTAACCTACACCCCTTCAATTTACTTCTGTCCATGTGCCTGTCCAAGAGTCGGTTAAAAGTCCCTAATGACTCTGACTCCACCACTTCCGCTGGCAGTGCATTCCACGCACTCACCACTCTCTGTGTAAAGAACCGACCTCTGACATCTCTCCTATACCTTCCTCCAATCACCTTAAAATTATGTCCCTCGTGACAGCCATTTCCGCCCTGGGGAAAAGTCTCTGGCTATCCACTCTATCCATGTCTCTCATCACCTTGTACTCCTCTATGAAGTCACCTCTCTTCCTTCTTCGCTCGTGAGAAAAGCCCTACCTCCCTCAACCTTTTTTCATAAGACATGCCCTCCAGTCCAGGCAGCATCCTGGTAAATCTCCTCTGTACCCTCTCCGAAGCATCCACATCCTTCCTATAAGGAGGCGACCAGAACTGGACACACTATTCCAAGTGTGGTCTAACTAGGGTTTTATAAAGCTACAGCAAAACCTCACGGCTCTTAAACTCAATTCCCCTGTTAATGAAAGCCAACACACCATACGTCTTGTTAACAACCCTATCAACCTGGGTGGCAACTTTTAGGAATCTATGTACGTGGACCCCAAGTTCCCTCTGTTCCTCCACACTTCCAAGAATTCTACCTTTAACCCTGTATTCAGCATTCAAATTTGACCTTCCAAAATGAATCACTTCACATTTATTTAGGTTGAACGCCATCTGCCACTTCTCAGCCCAGCTCTGCATCCTGTCAATGTCCTGTTGTAACCTGCAACAGCCCCCAACACTATTTCCAACACCCCCAACCTTCGTGTCATCGGCAAATTTACTAACCCGCCCTTCCACTTCCTCATCCAAGTCATTTATAAAAACCACAAAGAGCAGAGGTCCCAGAACAAATCCCTGCGGGACACCACATGTCACTGACCTCCAAGCGGAATATTTTCCATCCACTACCACTCGCTGGATCTTTTGTCCAGCCAATTCTGTATCCAGACAGCCAAATTTCCCTGTATCCCACGCCCCTAACTTTCTGAATGAGCCTACCATGGGGAACCTTATCAAACGCCTTACTGAAATCCATATACACCACATCCACTGCCGGACCTTCATCGATGTGTCTTGTCACATCCTCAAAGAATTCAGTGAGGCTTGAAAGGCATGACTTGCCCCTCACAAAGCCATGCTGACTATCTTTAATCAAACTATGTTTTTCTAAATAATCATAAATCCTATATCTCAGAATCCTTTCCAATATTTTGCTCACCACAGACGTAAGACTAATGGGTCTGTAATTCCCAGGGATTTCCCTATTCCCTTTCTTGAACAGGGGAACAACTCCCTCCAATCATACTACTCCACTGGAGAGTGAGGATGCAAAGATCATTGCCAACAGCGCAGCAATCTCCTCCCTTGCTTCCCGTAGTAACCTTGGGTATATCCCGTCAGGCCCAGGGGACATATCTATCCTGATGCTTTTCAAACTTTTCAACACATCCTCCTTCTTAATATCAACCTGTTTGAGTCTATTAACCTGGTCCACACTGTTCTCATGAGCAACAAGGTCCCTCTCTCGAGTGAATACTGAAGCAAAATATTCATTTAGGGCCTCCCCCATCTCCTCAGACTCCAGTCACAAGCTCCCTCCACTATCCCTGATCGGCTCTCACCCTGATTATCCTCTTATTTCTCATATACGTGTAGAACGCCTTGGGGTTTTCCCTAATCCTTCCCGCCAGGGCTTTTTCATGCCCCCTTCTAGCACTCCTCAGCCAATTTTTAAGTTCCTTCCTGGCTACCTTGTAACCCTCTAGAGCCGTGCCAGATCCTTGCTTCCTCAACCTTACGTACCTTCCTTCTTCCTCTTGACTAGAAGCTCCACTTCTTTTGTCATCCAAGGCTCCTTCACCTTACCATTCCTTCCTCGTCTCAGTGGGACAAAACTATCCAGCACTCGCAGCAAGTGTTCCTTAAACAACCCCCACTTTACTGTTGTGCCTTTCCCCAAGAACAATTGTTCCTACTTTATGCTCCTCAGCTCCTGTCTAATAGCAGTATAATTTCCTCTCCCCCAATTAAATACCTTCCTATGCTGCCTGTTCCTATCCTTCTCCATGACTACGGTAAAGGTCAAGGAGTTGTGGTCACTGTTACCGAATGCTCCCCCACCGAGACATCTGACACCTGACCTGGTTCATTGACGATCACCAAGTCCAATATGGCCTTCCCCCTAGTCGGCCTATCTGCATATTGAGTCGAGAATCCTTCCTGTACACACCTGACAAAGTCTGCTCCATCCAAACCATTTGCACTAAGGAGGTTCCAGTCAATATTAGGGAAGTTGAAGTTACCAATGACAACAACTCTGTTACCTCTGCACTTTTCCAAGACTTGCCGCCCAATCTGTTCCTCTATCTCTCTGCTGCTATTGGAGAACTGTAGAAAACTCCCAACAAAGTGACTGCTCCTTTCTTGTTTCTGACTTCCACCCATACTGGTAGACAAACCCACCTCAACTACCTCCTTTTCTGCAACTGTGATGCACTCCCTAATTAACAGTGCCACTCCCCCTCCTCTTTTACCTCCCTCCCTGTTCTGCTGAAAACATCTAAACCCCGGATCATCTAACAACCATTCCTGCCTCTGTGAAATCCATGTCTTTGTAATGGCCACAACATCATAGTTCCAAGTACTGATCCATGCTCTAAGTTCATCTCCCTTATTCCTGACACTGCTTGGATTAAAACACACTTTAACCCATTCCACTGAGTGCAACTTTTCCCTATCAACTGTCTATCTTGCCTCACAGACTTGCTGCATACTATTTCTGCCTGTTCAACAGCTACCCTAACCTCTGAACCATAGCTCTGGTTCCCATCCCCTTGCCAAACTAGTTTAAACCCTCCCAAAGAGCTCTAGCAAACCTCCCACCCAGGATATTGGTGCCCCTCCAGTTTCGGTGCAATCGGTCCTTCATGTACAGGTCCCACCTTCCCCAGAAGATATCCCAATGATCCACACATCTGAAGCCTTCCCTCCTGCACCAGCCCTGTAGCCATGTGTTCAGTTGCAATCGCTCTCTGTTCCTTGCCTCACTTGCACGTGGCACCGGTAGCAATCCTGTGATCACTACTCTGCTTGTCCTGCTCTTTAGCTTCCAACCTAAGTCCCTAAAATCACTTTTTAGATATTCATCCCTTTTGTTAGCTATGTCGTTGGTGCCTATATGCACCACGACTTCTGGTCGCTCCCCCTCCCCCTGAAGAATCCTGTAGACTTGGTCCGAGATATCCCTGGCCCTGGCACCCGGGAGGCAACATACCTTCCGGGAGTCTCGTTCGCGACCACAGACTCTCCTATCCGATCCCCTAATCATTGAGTGTCTTACCACGACTGCTTTTCTATTCTGCCCCCTTTCTTTCTGAGTCACAGAACCAGGCTCAGTGCCAGAGACCCGGCCGCTAGGGCCTTCCCCCGGTAGATCAACCCCCCAACAGCATCCAAAATGGTATACTTGTCTTGAAGGGGAACGGCCACGGGGGATCCCTGTACTGTCTGCCCGTTCCTTTTCCTTCCCCTGACTGTAACCCAGCTACTCTTGTCCTGCACCTTGGGTGTGGCTACCTCCATGTAACTCTTCTCCATCACCCCCTCTGCCTCCCGGATGATCCGAAGTTCATCCAGCTCCAGTTCTCTAACGCGGTCTCTGAGGAGCTGGAGTTGGTTGCGCTTCCCGCAGGTGTAGTCAGTGGGGACACCAGTGGTATGCCTCACCACCCACATCCTACAGGAGGAGCATGCAATGCCCTAGCCTCCATCCCCTCTGATCTGAATTCCCAAAGAGATTTAAAGGGGAAAAAAAAGAAAAGATTAAACACCCGTTAGGCCCTTAAAAAATATATATATTTCTGCTGCTGCCATTCTCCCAAGTGAACCCTCTAAAATTGGTGATTCTGCTAAATGATACAAAGATAGCTTGCTGCCCCCAAAAAACAAAACAAACACCAAAATTTTTAAAAATTAAAAATTAAACCCCAAAACAAACAACTCTTACTTTACAGAATGTAGCTGCCCTGTGAACCAACTGGATCTCCGCCCTCCGACTCTACTCCCAGTCAGCTGCACTCTCTGTAAACTCCCAGCTCCCTTCACACTCTTTGAGGAAATGTAGGAAATGAAATGAAAGGAGCACCTTGCTCCCCCCTCACCTAACTCCCTCAGTCACCAAACTCTCACTTTAACACTCTAATGCAACCCAGTCAGCACTCCAGTGCAAACAAAGTCAGCACTGTAAGCTGGCTCACCCTCATACTATGTGACTCTAGCCTCTGAAAACCGGCTTAATCCAATTAACTAATTAACAAGCTGTACCTGCACGTAGCTCCAAGTAGAAACTCTGTTTAAAGCTGATTGAAAACTCACCTTCTTCTAACCCAAACACCCATTTCGCACTGTGCGGGGGGGTTTCCTGTACGGCCTGCTGTTGCACACCTTCCACCTCCTTGTCCTCGCCCGCTGCCCAAACACGCCTTGTTGCCGTCCGGCGGCGGAGGTCCCCACTGGAGGTCCTTCTACACAGGTGTTCTCCCCATAAAACTAGGGGACCTGGGGTGGGGGGTGCTGCGCATGGCGGTGCCGTGCAACCATCGTTTGAACCACTTCACAGCTTTGCCAGAGGCCTGCCACTTTTGCAGCCTGGTGGAAACCGTGGAGCCTGTGTATGTCCTCTGTCCTAGGCTTCACTCCCTTTTTGATTTCTTGACAGCGTTGTTGTTGAGGTTCTCTTTGCACTTCAGCCACACGCTCCTGATCTACGGACATCCGGTGCAGAGGGGGGCAGGGAGGGCAGAGGACCTCCTCGTGAACCTGCTCCTGGGCCTGGCCAAACTTGCCATTTATAGGTCCAGGCAGCGGGCGACCGAGGAGGTCGTCCAACCTGACTGCCCATCTTCCGCGGCCTCATTCGCGGCCAGGTGTCCCTGGAGCGGGAGCATGCGGTGTCCACGGGCACACTCGAGGCCTTCCATGCTCGGTGGGCACCACAGGGGTTGGATTGCCTTATCGACCCTGATTTTCACACTTTAATTTGACGTGTTTTTGATAAGTTTTTGTTTCCTTTCTCGTTCTTTTTGGGCTGTGCTCCACTCATTGTTTTGGGGTACTCCCCTCTTTTGTTTTATCCATCAGTTACTTTATGTTCTTTTGCTTGGTTGTCACACCCAGCATCACACCAGTGTCAGTGGCGGATGCTGGCCTAACTCCTGTACGTGTAGATAAACGTACAGGTCATAAATTCACAAAAAAACACAAAAAAACAAAAAATAAAAAAGACAAAACACACAAACATAAATATTTTTCATTTGTTAAATTAGAGTAGTGAGACCAGATAAAAGGTCTAACCCAAACAGCAACTTTTAAGTTAATTTACCAAAATAAAAGAATGACTAGATTTGGGATAAAAATAAACCCTTAATAACCCTCAGTCACCAAACTCTCACTTTAACACTCTAATGCAACCCAGTCAGCACTCCAGTGCTGACTGTAAAGTAAAGTTGCCATAGTCCCAGATGACCATAGGCTTTGAGGGGGAGAGCTGACTGGTGGTGATTTAATCTGAGGATCACCACACCTCAGGCGAGGGGCAAGGTTGAGAAGGCGAGCCTTCATGAATAACCTCACCCAGTACGGGAATTGCACCCGTGCAGTTGGCCTCGCTCTGCATCACAAACCAACTGTCCAGCCAAATGAGCGAAATCGGCCTCCGCAACCAATATGCATTCTTGATAGATAGAGCCCCTTGCAGAGGTAAGCAATTAAATTTAGAAAATGACTGGGGCAAACATCACTTTCAATGCATGATCAATATGCTGGGAAGTATAGTTAATAATGGTGCACTACTCAAAAACCCTGAATCATCTGTGAGGGCCTTGAATAGAGGGGACAGTGGCTGATTTGTTTGTGGTTTTCCTTTTATTAACAGGCAATAAATAGAAATTGATGATTGAAGCAGAGATCATATCAATATTTAAGAAAAATATGTAGTTGAAAAAAAGGGATTCAAGGGATCTGGGAACAGGTTATGTTTTTGGAATTAGGACTATTGTGGAACATAAACACCAGCATGGACTGTTTAGACTGTTTAGACATAATGTAACGATCCCCATGTTTAAACCTTGCTTTCCTTGCGTAATTCCTTTATGTTTTGTTACACTGGCGCCTACAACACTGTAGCATTTACTTTTAAACAGGTGCACCCCAGTATGATGTCCTATTTAGGCCTCTGGGGCTGGAATTTACTGCACACTAGCCCAGGGCGTTGTAACATAAATGACCAGCCATTATTAAAACTATTTTATTTTGGAACTTGAAGGCGGAAGGTTTTGTGAAGGTTCTATTTATTAAAAGATCGATCCTATATTAATTAATTAAACTTTCTGAAAATAACAAAGTGCTTTCTTAGGCACATTTGTATAACTTGGACAATCTTTCCCTTCTGTCCTTCCTGGATTTTAGCACCTTAGCAAAATTGAGCTCCAATTTTCCTGATCTCTGTTGTGACTAGCACCTCTGCTGCATTCTTATATGGATGGGTCACCAGACGTGAGTTGCTAAATGTGCCTGTCCCAGCAATTTTGTACCCAAGAGCAGGTGAGAGAATTACTCTGTCAAACCTTCACCAGCAAAGCAGGATTCCTGGATTTTGGGCCCAATTTTAACAACTATAAAACCACGTTACCTGGAAATGTGAGAGAAAATGTTGCTTTATATTTGCCTCCATATCAGTACTCTTTTCTTGATCAATGCAAGCTTACTGCACCTAATTTACCTTCAGCTTTTTTCATTTTTCATTCCTAGGGATCAGGGAGTTGGGAACTCTGGACGGAAACATTGAACTCTGTACCCCCCATTCCAAAAGATGTGGAGTTCAATGAAATTATTGTACCAACTAAAGATACTATTCGTTATATGAAACTGATGAAACTTATGACAACAAATCAAAAACCTTGTATATTTGTGGGTCCAACCGGAACAGGGAAGAGTGTCTACATTATTGTACGTATTCTGTTGTTAGTGGAACAGGTAGCTTCATGAAATATAGTTAATCAATTACATCACTTAATAAAACACCAAGTTTATGTCTCACCATGTAGATCACTTATGCATGCGAGATGTCATATGTATTCACACATAGGGCTCTGTCGTTTTTCAGAAAGAAGGAACATGTCCACATATTGCGTAATTTCAACTAAACAAAAGCTTGGGGAAAGTGACTCCCTGGTTCATTCCCCAGGGCATTGCCTTGACCAATCATAGTCGACCTGCCTGGATCGAATTTGAACAAAGCTCGGCAATTAATTGTTCCATGCTGCATTCTCCACGGCAAAGTCAATCAGAGTTCACTTGCCAACCAATCAGCACTCTTCTCATGCAGTATAAATTGTTGTTCCCCCTTTACTGTTGCTAATTTCTTGCGAGCTGCCCTGTTGAGTGCAAGACTAAAAGCTTTGATAACATGTTTCTTCTTAGCAGTTCTCGATTTCTAAACTACCAAATGGCGATAAGTGTTGTCAATGTTTGTAATTCTCAGAGAGCTGTGGATGCCCTGTTCTTGATTACATTTAATTCTTGATTATCAAGGTAAATTGATTTTTGGCTCCTAAAGGAATTAAGAGATACAGAAATAGTGTGGGAAAGGTGATTTTAAGATGGAAGATCGAGTTTGATCTTCTTGATTGGCAGAGCAGGCTTGAAGGAACAAATGGGCAGCTCCAGCTATTATTTTTATATCCTAATATTCTTATGTAAGCTCAATCATGAATGCTTAATGTACTTGCACTACATTCCTATCTGCCCCAGTAGTGACATTAAGTATTAGCCTCCTTAAACCTAAAATAGCTGCAAGGAAATGATGCCACAAGAATTTAGTATGAGCATGATAGTGGATTACACATGAACTTTGCTGATGGCAAACTTAAATTTGAAAAGTCTTGAAGCTTTAGTGCTGTAATTCCAAAGTTATATAAAAGTTTGTATTTCTAAAAGGGTTGTATCTCCGGCCTGGCTGGATTTCCACTTGCCCCACAAATGTCCCCACCCATTCCCCCTCAATGAATCTGTTGAATTTCTGGAATTGGAGTAATTTAAATACAGGAAGTGGCCTCTGCCACAGACTTGTGGAATAACTGGAAGTACATATTTTGTGCCATATCTCAGATACTTGTCATAGCTGGAAGAAAAAAGCAGCTATTGAACTGTCACTTTTTTTCCTGTTGGAAACGGTGGGCGCGATCGAACGGTCTCGTCGGGATCCAAGTCCGTGAGGCAACGAGGCTATTAAATCTCATGGGAGATTTACAACGCTCTGAACGCCTCGCGAGATCTAACGGGATTTCGCAAAACGTCACAATCTGGATCTCGCCCTCGCTGGGCAAGATCCAGATTAAGATATTCAAATGAGCAATTAGGCTCATCAGTCATTAGGGGTCTCCAGGCCATTGGCCTGAGTGGTCAGGAACAGGGCAGGGTGGCACTACGGATATTTGTCTAGCACACGGGCACCTTGTCACTGCCACCTTGATGCTTAAAAGCTGCCTGCGTGGTACTGCCAAGATGCTTGGTTGGCACTGCCTGGTTGTCAGGGGCAATGTCAGGGTGCGCAGGTGTCAACATGGCACTGTCAAGGGCTGAGGCCTGAGGGGTCCATGCCCATGAAAGAGAAGATGAGGGTGGTATGAAGGGCAGGTTTGAAGGTGCCATCTAAAGGTTCGGGGGTGAAGGGTCGGAATCCTGAAGAGGGATTCAAAATGGAGGTGGAAAGGCCTGAAAAGGGAAGGGGCCCTCAGCGACCCCATAATGGGGTATTCCTTGCATGAAAAGAACAGGGATGCGTAATAGAAGTCATGTAAAGCAATAAACTCTGCAATCAATCGTGTTTGTATGGGGCTTTAGGATTATGCTAACAATATTGAATTTGGTGGATTGTAAAAGTATGTGATTTCGGTAACATAATAAAAAATAATTACATTGTGATATAAAAAATGATTATTTTAGCTATGGACTCTTTTAGCTGAGTATTGGGAACTGAAACCCATGTGCAGTACAATTCTCAACTTTTGAATGTTTTCTTTCAGGATTTCCTATTGAATCATCTGAACAAAGACATTTACAAACCACTGCTGATTAACTTCTCAGCCCAAACTACTGCTGCTCAGACTCAGAATATTATCATGTCTAAGCTGGATAAAAGAAGGAAGGGAGTTTTTGGCCCACCTCTGGGCAAAAAAATGGTACAAAATTAATATCTTTACAATGATCAACAAATAATCTAGTAATATCAGAAAGACACTATCGCTAAGGGCCATTTAAAATTTATGTCATAATTTTACAGGCGCCGTGACCATAGAAGCAAGAAAAACATAGCAATCTTACCCACAAAGTTAAATATTGGTTGTTAGGAACACCCACAAAATGTTTCTTGATGGCCTGTTGCTCTGTTTGGAATTGAGTGCATCTCCCCTGCTTGACCTTGATTCTTTGTCCTGATGAGTGCAATACAGAAAGATGGGAAAGTGCCTCTCTTTTCAGCAATAGTCAACCTTTGTACTACCAAGGACTGATTTTCTATAGAGTCATTTTAATGGGTTAGAACTCAATGCCACATAGCTGTGATCTTCCATTGTATGCTCTCTTTCGGAAACACTGCTCCCCACTGGGAATACAGAATTAGTTATTTGATAGTGTTTCATGCTGATCAAGCTATTAAATAGTTGAGATGAGAGTTTTTATTTGTATTGCTGTGTCTGAAGAAATGTGGCGTTTAAATGCTGAGGTCTGATATTACAGCTAGAGTCAGGCAGTCAGTCAGGTCTAACCACTGAATGATCCAAGATCCCATTCATTTACATCTCAGCAGTGTGCAAAATTTCTTGGAAAATGGATTAAACCAATTAGAACCTTAGCATGAATCCTAAATGTACTACGGAAAGGGAGGGGAAGAAAAATATATCTTTCATTTTGGAGAAGGTGGAAGACAGTATAAATTAATTCATTACAGTATCTGTACATAGGCAATTTAAGCAAGTTTTGTAAAATGGTAAGTAAATAACATCACTTTTTGTGAGACCTCCAGTTTAGAGTTTCCGTAATGTGTAGAATGTTTACTGTATGGCAGGCATATGATTTATTTCTTTAGTAAACCTGCTGCGTTGGAGCGATAAACAAGCTATTGTTGCATCGAGGTTGCTGCACAATTGTGATAAACATTAGGAATGGCATTCTGTGTTCACAATTCCAGTGAGCAATGCCATAGGAATTCATCTACTGTATAGTAGTAAAATATATCAAGGGTCATTTTCTGATTTTGCCTCTGTTGCAGAGAGCCTCGCTGATTGCAAGTGCATAGATAGAAAGTTACCCTTGCTATAGAAAATTTACAATTGCATGTTCCCACTGCAGAACCTCATCTATTGGGAGATGATATTGGGAAATTGTGCAGTGTGCAGCCTATGTTCTGTCTATTAATATTAATGGATGGAAAATTAAAAGCTGTTTTTGATTTTAACAGTAACTTCATTTGAAGCCTACTTGTGACAATAAGCGATTTTCATTTAATTTCATTCATTTCATTCATGGATGGCCGATGCCACACTCAGTCCCATTTTCAGCACTGAGAAGCTCTGCTTGCCAAAACATCTCAGTGCGAGAGAACTGGACGACATTTTAAAATGCCATCCTGATTTCTGGAGCCCCTGATACGCCCTCCTTCCCCAAGACCCAACTCATGATGAGTGGGTCATTGGGCTCTCCGCACACCCCCAAGACCCGTGAAGGGCACCCCCGGTCCAATTGACAATGCAGGAAAAATGCCAGCATGGCACTTGGCAGTGCCAGTGTGGTACTATGGCAGCATCCCTGCCAGCTGACAATGCTGCCTGGGCACATTGGCAGTGCCAAGATGGCATCCAGGTGGCGCCAGCATGGCCAGGATGCCAACCTGCCCAAAGCCAATGCACCTGGGGGCTTCTGATCCCCTGGGAGACCCCCACGAGTATCAATCCGTCTGGTCTCCATTTGTGGAGACCAGTACTGAACAGCACTCGCCTGAAGCAAAGGGGATAGATCCCAACATCTCAGGTGCCTCAGAAAACTGCATATTACAGTGAGACTAGCTGTCTCGTTTTATTATGCAAATTTGCCAATAAGCAATCCCGCCCACAATGGACAGGATTTACATCGCAACATCTCGCGAGATTATATTAGATTCCGCGAACCGGGTACATCCAGGGAGTGGGGTTTCCCGGTTTCTGTATGCCACGTTGCGCCGTTTGCATTGCTTTTCAGGTGCAGTGTGGCCATTTGATCGTACCCAATAAGGGGAACTTTGTTCTTTGGAAATTAACCTGGAATGTGGTACCATTCATGTTATGTCAATACTATTATTTTTTTCCCAGGTTGTATTTGTGGATGATGTGAACATGCCACAACGAGAAGTCTATGGTGCTCAGCCACCGGTTGAGCTTCTACGTCAGTGGTTAGACCATTGGAACTGGTATGACCTGAAAGATTGCAGCACAATTAAACTTGTGGACATACAAATTATTTGTGCAATGGGACCACCAGGTGAGTTACCAAGGGACAAATCTATTCCAGAGCTATATTTATAAAACTTATGAATATTTATGAAGATTGGTAAAAAATGATGACTGCAATAAAATAGCCTGAAACATATTGATACAACTATAGTACGAATGAAATATTTTGCTCCATTTCAAAGAATAACAGCAACCACTTATATGTATGATATGCTTTCAGCGTAATGAACTGCCCAAGCTTCACTAGAACATTATGGGCACAATTTACAGGCCTCTTTACACCTGACTTGATAATGCGGCGAGACCGTTGAATCTTGCAAGAGACCTCTCACGAGATTCGCGACGTTCGAAATGTCTGATGAGATTCAACGGAATCTCACGAGACTTCGCGATCTGGATCTTGCCCTCAGTGAATAAGATCCAGTCACACACATTTAAATGTCTGCACCAGATTCTCCCGGTGCCCGGGACTTAATGGCCTCACCTGCGATACTTCGCCAGGACACCTTATAGCACTGGTCCACACAAATGCGGACCTGGTGTAATGGCACCTGCTGTGGGGGGAGGGGTGGTCTCCGAGGCCATTGGAGACCCCGGAAGATCAACCTCTGGACAAGGTGGTACCCTGGCACTTCCACTGGCACCTGAGCACATTGACATTGCCAAGCTGGCAGGGGCACTGCCAGGGTACCAGGCTGGCGGTGTCAGGTGCCAGTGGAAGTGCCAGGGTACCATCTTGCCCTTAAGAGGTGCGGTGAGAGAGATTGAGGACTTTGTAAGAGGTAAGTTGGGTGCTGTGTGTGGGTCCGGAAGCCGCAGTAGTTGAAGGGAGGGGGTCAAGAGATTGGGGCAGCCTTTAAAAATGGCACCCGACCCGCGTGTACTTTTCCTGCACTGGCGAGCTGAACTTGCTAGTGGAGGAAATGATGTAAGTTCTGCCTCAGTGGGGAGTACGATATTTACATTGATTTAAAATTGGTAGCTAACAGAAAACTGGGAGTAGGGATCAGATGCAGGGCCGGTGCCAGACACAGGGGAGTCAGGGGGATAGCAGGCGGGGCCAGTGCTAGTGCCAGGGGGCTGATGCCAACCCACCCGCGTGGCCCAGTGGAGGTCATTGAGCATCTTGGACGTCCCACAGGCATCCACCCTCACCGAGTAGTGACAGGCCATGGGTACCGCAGTGTGAGATAGCCTGGTATGTCAGCATCCCCAGTCAATGACCCCACAGCTTGCTCCATCCCACCCTGTTCCCACCCCCCTCAAAATAATGTGGCCCATGAGAAGGAGTCCTCATCTCACAACCAGCGATCATCCGGGTGGACAGTGGTTTGTTATCTACAAGACAGGAGTCAGACTTTGTCACACAATCAGGAGCACCAGAGCTCATCTCACAGTGAGTTGTCATCATCTTCCACCCCACAGACAAGACCCACTAATACTGCCAACACCCTGCTGTGAAGTTGAGATGACCATGGGAGGGGGGAAGAGAACTGTAGCGTTGGAAGGGTTGAAAGGCTAAGGGAAGGCTGGGGTGAAAGGTTAAGGGGAAGTTGGGGGTAAAAGACTAATGGGACGGTGTGGTAGTCTGTGTAGAGGTATTACGGTGCCTAGTAATGCTGGAACACCATTGGTAGATATTGTATGCTTCCTATTGGTCAAGCTGTATGGTAGCTCTGCCCTGCTAGGCGGGGTATAAGAACTCGTGCCGCCACAGCAGCCTTCATTCTGTACCTGAGCTGCTGGGGGAAACATCTAGCTTATTAAAGCCGTCAGTTGGACTACAACCTCGCTTTAGTGATCATTGATCGTGCATCAATTTAATAAGCTAGATTTAAAAGGATGGAGCTCCGAATCAAGCCGGAGTGTCGGCAACTCAGCCCCCACGTGGCAAACTCAACGGCAATCTTCAAGCACTGGCTGGCGTGTTTTAAAGAATATCTCGGGACGGCCGAAAACACACCCACGGGAGAACAGAAAATGCAAGTCCTGCACTCGAGGGTGAGCCCGGAGATTTACACCCTCATCGAGGAAGCGGAAGACTTCGATGCAGCAATAGAGCTGCTAGAAGGACATTATATTTGCCCGGTAAACCAGATCTATGCCCGACATCTGCTAGCAACGAGGCAACAAATCCCTGGGCAAACGCTGGAAGAATTCTACCGTGCACTCCTGGTGTTGGGGAGAAACTGCAGCTGCCTGCAAGTTTCGGCGAGCGAACACACAGAACCCTTGGTCCGGGACGCTTTCGTGGCAGGTATGCTGTCCTCCCAAATCCGCAAGCGATTGCTGGAAAAAGACACTCTAGGTCTCAAGGAGGCACGGACCCTTGCAGGCTCCCTAGATGTGGCCTCCAGAAACGCCCGCGTTTACGTTCCCGACCGCGCGGCAGCCCCCTGGGCAGCGTGGAACCCCTCCGCAGCCGACCCCGAGACATCCCCCATCCCCCCACAAGCTTGTGCTGCAAGGCGGGCTGGCAACCCCGGGGGGCCCTGCTGCTACTTTTGCGGGCAGGCCAAGCACCCCCGCCAGCGTTGCCCGGCCCGCGCATCCACCTGCAAGGGATGCGGTAAAAAGGGCCATTTCGTGGTGGTATGCCAGACCCGTGCGATTCCCGCGGTCTCAGGCGGCGAATGCGGACCGCCACCACAAACCTCGCATTGGTCCCCATGCGGCCAGGGGGCGCCGCGATCTTCCTACTCCAGGGCCACGTGCAGACCCCGGGCGCCGCCATCTTGTCCTGCGGATGGATGGGCGCTGCCATTTTGTGCACCCCCAGCCATGTGCGACCAATGGTAGCCGCCATCTTGGATGGACCCCCAGGACCCCAGCTCGGCTGACCACGCACTGCCTGAAGAGCCACTCAACTGCTGCGATGAGCCTCGGTGACTCTGGATCAGCCCCGGCCTCGAACACTCTCAACTGCTACAATGACTGTATTTATCAACAGGCACGAGACGTGCTGCATAATCGACTCTGGGAGCACGGGGAGCTTCATACACCCTGACACGGTAAGGCGCTGTTCTCTCCTCGTCCACCCCGTTAATCAAAAAATCTCCCTGGCCTCCGGTTCCCACTCAGTAGAGATAAAGGGGTTTTGTGTAGCAAACCTCACAGTCCAGGGAAGGGAGTTTAAAAATGACCGAATCTACGTCCTTCCCCACCTCTGCGCGGCCACACTCCTAGGTTTAGGTAATCTCCAAAGTCTAACTTTCAAATTTGGCGGCCCTATACCCCCCCTCACTGTCTGCAGCCTCGCGACCATTAAGGTCGACCCACCTTCCCTGTTTGCGAACCTCACCCAGGATTGCAAACCCGTTGCCACCAGGAGCAGACGGTACAGTGCCCAGGATCGGATCTTTATTAGGGCAGAGGTCCAAAGGCCACTGAGGGAAGGAGTCATTGAAGCTAGCAACAGTCCCTGGAGAGCTCAAGTTGTGGTGGTAAAGACCGGGGAGAAGCATAGGATGGTCATTGACTACAGTCAGACCATCAACAGGTTTACGCAGCTGGACGCGTACCCTCTCCCCCGCATATCCGACCTGGTAAACAGGATTGCGCATAACAATCAGAGAATTTACAGTGCAGAAGGAGGCCATTCGGCCCATCGAGTCTGCACCAGCTCTTGGAAAGAGCACCCTACCCAAGGTCAACACCTCCACCCTATCCCCATAACCCAGTAACCCCACCCAACACTAAGGGCAATTTTGGACACTAAGGGCAATTTATCATGGCCAATCCACCTAACCTGCACATCTTTGGACTGTGGGAGGAAACCGGAGCACCCGGAGGAAACCCACGCACACACGGGGAGGATGTGCAGACTCCGCACAGACAGTGACCCAAGCCGGAGTCGAACCTGGGACCCTGGAGCTGTGAAGCAATTGTGCTATCCACAATGCTACCGTGCTGCCCACAAGGTCTTCTCCACGGTGGATCTTAAGTCCGCCTACCACCAGCTCCCCATCCGCACTAGTGACCGCAAATACGCTGCCTTCGAGGCAGATGGGCAGCTGTATCACTTCTTTAAGGGTTCCCTTCGATATCACCAACGGGGTATCGGTCTTCCGGGGCGGGATGGACTGAATGGTTGACCGGTAGGGTTTACGGGTAACATTCCCGTATCTCGATAATGTCACCATCTGCGGCCACGACCAGCAGGACCCACCAACCTCTGAAAATTCCTCCAGACTGCAAAGATCCTTAACCTTACATACAACAAGGATAAATGCGTGTTTAGCACCGACCACCTAGCCATCCTCGGCTACGTAGTGCGAAATGGAGTTATAGGACCCGACCCTGAGCGCATGCGCCCCCTTATGGAGTTCCCCCTCCCTCACTGCTCCAAGGCCCTGAAGCGCTGCCTAGGGTTTTTCAATTACTACGCCCAGTGGATCCTCAACTATGCGGACAAGGCCCGTCCCCTGATCCAATCCACAGCTTTTCCCCTGTTGATAGAGGCCCGCCAGGCCTTCAGCCGCATCAAAACGGACACTGCAAAGGCCACAATGCACGCCATCGACGAGTCCCTCCCCTTCCAGGTCGAGAGCGACGCGTCTGACGTAGCTCTTGTGGCCACCCTCAGCCAAGCGGGTAGGCCCGTGGCCTTCTTCTCACATACCCTCCATGCCTCCGAAATCCGCCACCCCTCAGTCGAAAAGGAGGCCCAGGCCATAGTAGAAGCTGTGCGACATTGGAGGTATTACCTGGCTGGCAGGAGATTCACTCTCTTCACTGAGCAACGGTCGGTTGCTTTCATGTTCGATAATGCACAGAGGGGCAAGATGAAAAACGATAAGATCTTGCGGTGGAGGATCGAACTCTCCACCTACAACTATGCGATCTTGTATCGTCCCGGGAAGCTAAACGAGCCTCCAGATGCCCTGTCCCGCGGCACATGTGCTCAGCACAAGTGGACCGCCTCCGAGCCCTCCACGAGGACCTCTGCCACCCGGGGGTCACTCGCTTTTTCTACTTTATCAGGACCCGCAACCTGCCCTACTCCATCGAGGAGGTCAGGACAGCACCAGGGACTGCCAAATCTGCGCGGAGTGCAAACCGCACTTCTACCGGCCAGAGAAAGCGCACCTGATAAAGGTTTCCCGTCCCTTTGAACGCCTCAGCATGGACTTCAAAGGCCCACTCCCCTCCACCAACCGCAACACGTCCTTCCTGAACGTGATTGACGAGTACTCCCGGTTCCCATTCACCATCCCCTGCCCCGACATGACCGCAACCACCGTCATCAAGGCCCTCCATAGCATCTTTGCACTGTTCGGGTTCCCCACCTACATGCATAGTGATAGGGGCTCCTCCTTTATGAGCGACGAACTGCATCGGTTCCTGCTCAGCAAGAGCATCGCCTCGAGCTGGATGACGGTTACAACCCCCAGGGTAACGGACAGGTAGAGAGGGAGAACGGAACGGTCTGGAAGACCGGCCTGCTGGCCCTATGGTCCAGGAATCTCCCAGTCTCCCGCTGGCAGAAGCCCTCCCTCCACCTAGTCAGTGCTTTGTACCACAACCAACCAGACACCTTACGAACGTCTCCTCGTCTTCCCCAGGAAGTCCTCCTCTGGGACCTCGCTCCCGACCTGGCTGGCAGCTCCCGGACCCATGCTGCTCCGAAAACACGTGCGGGCGCACAAGTCGGACCCGTTGGTCGAGACGGTCCATCTTCTCCACGCTAACCCCCAGTACGCCTACGTGGGGTACCCCGACGGCCGACAAGATACAGTCTCCCTACGAAACCTGGCACCCGCCGGAGCCCCACACACAACCCAGCCACCAATCCCCCCCCCTACCAGGGCACCTTACAGGAGGATCGGTCCTTCCGCCGGGCCCGTCTAGGCCCCCCCCACCCACAGACGCACCCTGCAGGCGCTCCCTTCCCAGGGCAACCGTTTTCCCCACCAGCGCCGTCGAGGGGTGTCGAAGCTGCCACAGAGATCGAGGCCACGCTCCCGGAGTCACAGACGCCCGAGCCTTCACCAGAGTCACCACCGAAGCTCCGACGATCACAGAGGATGACCAGGGCCCCCGATCGACTGATTGCTTCATTTTAAATTGTAAATTTAAATCATAAATTGTAAATAGTTAATAGAATTGTAAATAGTTACAAAACGCTGTACGGAGGTATTATGGTACCTCCATAACAAATTTTACCATGTTGCCATGTTTGTAGTATCAGGCCACCACCCCTGCCGGACTCGTTTTTAGCAGGGGGTGAATGTGATAGTCTGTGTAGAGGTATTACGGTACCTGGTAATGCTGGAACACCATTGGTAGATATTGTATGCTTCCTATTGATCAAGCTGTATGGTAGCTCTGCCCTGCTAGGCAGGGTATAAGAGCCCGTGTCACCTCAGCAGCCTTCATTCTGTACCTGAGCTGCTGGGGGAAACATATAGCTTATTAAAGCCTTCAGTTGGACTACAACCTCGCTTTAGTGGTCATTGATCATGCATCAGACGGTGAGGGGGAGGGTTATTAGACAAAATGGACTGAGGTTGGAGTAGGGCAATGATGATGGCACTGCTGGCCTTTTGGCTTCCTAGTCGGCAAATCAGGAGCTGATCAGATTCTCCCTGTTTCTACGATCCTAAAGGACTTGTTCCACAGCCTGTTGAGTTAGCTCCGGGTCTTTCTCGTCTGACGAGGCCTGTCGTTCTTGGGGCACACCAGCGATGGCAGCAAGTCCAGCTGCCCAGGCATCCTGGTGGGCTTGGTTCTGGTTAAAGTGGATGTAGATAGCTGTCCAGGCGCTTAGGGCATCCGTGACTTCTTGGATGCACCTTTGCACGGACGTTTGCTAAATCCCGCATATGTCGCCAATTAAGCCCTGGAACCAGCAAGAGGCATACATGTTGAGGGCAGCCATCAAATTGACAGCAACCGGGAGCAGCTTTTGTTCTCCTAGTACTCGTGATGCCAGGTCCGCCACCATCTGGCACAGGTGGCGTAAAGTATCCTTGGTGAGGTGGAGTCGAAGGCGGTACACGAGGACGGCAGCCCTTCGAAGGACGAACACCAACTGTAGAAATGTGGTCTGATGGGGCACTGCCTTCTCCTCGGCCTGGTGCTAGACCCTGCTGTTCTTGGGCAGGCTCCTGTCGTGCAGGGTCTTCCCTGGGCTGGCCCCGGCATTCTCACCACCATGCATCTTCTATGGCAGCAACGGAAAGGTGGATAGCGAGCATAGGTTCCAAATTCCATTTCTGTGCAGGAGGACAGGGGAGAGTCAGAGACTGTCAGCAAGGTGATGCTTCCCTGAGCAACCAAACCTCCCAAATTACATGGTAATCCTGAGTTTGACCACTCAGCTACCCTCACCATTACCCTCACCCAGTTCTGCCCCAGCCCCCTTCTTGATCATGCACTTGACACTGCAGTCCTGTTCCCATCAGTGACTTGCATCCGCCCCTTGATGTGCAAAACCTTTAGCGTCACCACATGTCCCTGCCAAATGGGGTACTGATGGCTGCCATAACAGTTGTTAGCGATGGCCATGTGGCCCCCTGTCCTGGTTCTCCCAGTGCGGCCTACTGTGGATGTACTCTTTGAGTGAGCCTTGTGCCTTCCCACCAGAATGTTGGTTACTGGTTATGGGTAGAGAGATTCATACTGTACAGGCATGGGGTTCTATGCTAAGATACCGGGTCACTGTGGGATGTGTGCCTTTTCTCAGAGCTTGGTTGCAGTGTGATGTGGAGCCTGCATTTAACACGGAGGTGTGACAGGTTGCTGTTCAGGTTTCCACACGCGCATGTGCCCTTTGTGGGGGTTAGCTCTGTTAATATCATGATTCCTCTGCTGTGGAGCTGTGCTTCTAAGGAGTGCAATGAGGAGTCCACCTTGTGGACAGGCAATTGAGCAAGCCCAACCCTTTGAATATACTGGTGATACATGAGGGTTTCCAGGTGGACATGATCAGGAGACCTCAGAGCATTTCAAGTATATAGGCAGCAGTCAACAGTTTAAACAGGCAGGAGCCTGTAAGTAACACCTGAGAGGTGAGTTGCTAGTTTAAAAAAAATAGAAATGGGAGGTTCAGCCACTGCACCCCGATCCGAAGGGGGACATCCTGAGTCCACACCCTTGCCACCAGATGAGTCCCCAATAATCCCAGGCATACACCTCCAGCAAACCCAAAGACAATGAAAAAGGTACTTACCTCCTTGCTCCCCCTCAAAGGCCATGGTGCTCGCACACTGTTTGTAAATACTTGCACCAAATCACGCTTGCGTGACTCCTGCCGGGAGGGGTGGAGCATAATGGGGGTGGGGAGGGGAATTCAGGATTCCAGCCCTTTAATCACATTCAAATGAATGCAAATGGGTTGTTTGCATGTTCCCGCAAATGCGAGGCGGGAAGCCTGCTATGGCTGATGAGGAGGGACCGGAGACTGGTCTGGTGCCGGTCCTGTTTTGGGGCTAAAGCAGGATTCCCTGCCCATTTGGGATTCCCGATCTTAGTGGAGGGAGCAGCGAATCCCGCCCATTATTTATATGTGCAAAGAAATGAATGCCTTTTCACCTCGATGCCAGGGATCGCCTAAAAATGACCAGACGCAATTTTGTTGGCACATTTCTCAGACCCCTTTAGAACATTGATCCCTCAAAATTGTGTCTCATGCCAGGTTTATCCCTGGACAATAGGTGCAATAAGGCTGAATTTCTTTCTCTTTAATTTTACTTTAAGGTAATACCAAAAAATAATTGTTTCCTTATTTATAAATTTATATAGTGTGATGATTTTGCTTCCATTTTTGCTCACCACTAATAATCCTTCTGGCTTTGCTAAATGGCACTGCCAAACTCACCAATTTATGCAACAAGAGCCAAAGAACTCGAAACGTTGGCCGAAATTCTCTCGTCGCGAGATTCTCTTTTCCCGCTGGCAGCGCATCCCCACCCGCGGGTTTCCCGGTGGCGTGGGGTGGCTTAATGGGAAATCCCATTGACAAGCGGCAGGAAGAAAGAATGACGCGGTGCCGAGAAACATGCGGCTGGGGGACCAGAGAATCCCACCTGTTAACTCCCCTTTCTTTTCTTACAGACACTGCCAAACCTGATGGTTTTATTCCAGCATCCTCTGTTCTTGTTTCAGATTCCAGCATTTGAAGTATTTTGCACATTTCACCCATTTATGCAACAGGCATTAGCCCGTGTTTATCTCGTCATCTCACTTATGAATTTGTAACCAGTTCCTGGAACAATAGTTCATGAAATCTCATAGTCTTCTTTGCTGTTTTATTATGCATTTTGTTTTGTTAATAACCAAATTATTTTGTTCTTAGGTGGTGGTAGAAACCCAATTACACCTCGATTCATGAGGCACTTTAATACTGTGACTATTAATGAATTTGATGACCAAAGCATGCGCATCATTTTCTCTCGGATTCTTGACTGGCAGTTTAACTTAAGGTATATTACATAACTTAAAGATTTAAATATTGCAATGAACGGCAGTAGTTTTAGTCACTTTTAAATTACTTCCAACCTTACCTAACTCAGTTCTTTAAAAATGTTAGGAATGGTATGGCCTAGAATGATCTGTTAAAACGCTGTTTTAAATGATTATTCTCGTTTGTTTGCAATTTACTTTCACTCTTTAGCCTGGGATTTTCTTCAAATGATGAACTGTTGTTGCACCATTAAAAAAAGTAACATCCACTCAAGGTTTCTTGAGGGACATGCACATGTTTCCTGAATTTGTTCATCTGCATACACATTGGTGTAGGTATTCATGAAAAGTGTATAAAAGCAAAATATTAGCTCGCCAGGAGGAAAGTTTTCTGCAGCAGCATGAATACTTAACCAACACACTTGAGGACAAACAAATAAAGCTTGTGTGCTTGCTCTTTCATTTTTCTATCAAGTTATTTCAATATTTTTCCGATGCTAGATAGAATTATGAATATGGAAGTGTGATCTGTGCCTTGAGGTCAGCAGGGCATAGCACCAAGCTGGGGGAATACGCAGCTTCCCTCATTCAGAGTTTTGAGTGGTCTTGGAGGGTTCAGAAAGCAGGATGTAGAGTTTATTTTAAGTGTGGACCTCACCAAGTCTCCCACAGTTGTCACTTGTGCCACTTTGAGGGAGAGGGCATGAACTGCCTACTCACTAACACTCTGATGACTGAAGAACAGTGTTGCAAGAAATTGTAGCTTTCTCCATTTTTCTCAGTTGGACATTCTGGCCAACAGCACAAGCTTCACCCTTTTAAAACAGCACTTCAAAAACAAATTCTTCACAATTCATTTAGATTTAGGGTATTCTCCAACTTGGCACCTTGCAGTTTGGCCACACAACTCCTCTCAACAATTACTGCCACACACAACTCTAAAATCCCTTTCCTCCATTAATAGCCTCATATCTCCACACTTATAACTTCATCTCTCCAATGTCAATGGGTGCACTCTCCAGAATTTGCCAGACTCACCATTTTTATTCTATAATCTTGCAATGCCCAGTACTTGCAGAACACTGAATGGGTCTTCACCAGCCATAACTACCTCAGTTCCTTTGAAGACAAGGCCATGCAGCTCATGCAGGGGCACTCATGAGATTACAAGCATTCATATTCCTCCCAGGAATATTCATAAAATTGCCGCTGATTTTGCGATTTAGGATTAGGAATTGTGATATTTTGGCAGACTTCCGGTGGCAGCTATGGTGTGCGTGGTAGCACACAGGGCAGCTTCTGCTTGAAGGTATAGAAAAGAGCTCTTTTTACCCAAAATTAGGTGCAACTTCGGCAGAAAGGTGTAGTTGAAGGTCGGAGGAGAGGTTCCCCCTGGGAGTGGTATGTCCGCTGGTTACCAAACTGGCAGGAGAAGGTGAGAAATCTGGCCAAGGAGTTGGAAGGGATCTGTGGCACAACAGCCAGTGGATAGATGGCGGAGGGGGAAGGGCTAGTGCAAGTTGGAAAGCCCCAGATGGAACAGTTGATGGCTTTCATCAAGGAAGAGTTCAGCCAGCAGAGGAAGGAGATGCAGGAGGACCGCTCGAAAACCATCGAAGCAGCTGTGGCACCTGTGAATGGCTCGATGGAGAGGGTGGAGAAATGTTTGGAGGCGCAAATCCGAGAGATTGAGAGGGTGATGTCAGATCACAGCGATTGGGTTGTGCGTTGGAGGTAGAGATGGGGCTCTTAGGAGACCTTTGCAAGGTGTTGAGAACAAAAGTGGAGGAGCAGGAAAATAGTTCGAGAAGGCAGAATCTGCACATAGTGGGCCTCCCTGAAGGAGTGGAGGGTGTGAGTGCCACGAGGTATGTTTCGAGGATGCTGGCAGGGCTGGTGGCAGAGGGAGTGCTGGATAAGGCCTCTGAATGGAAAGAGCACACAGGTCTCTGAGGCAGAAGCTTAGAGCAGGGGAGCCGCCGCGGGCGGTGATTGTGAGGCTCCACAAGCTCATGGAGAAAGAGAAGATTCTGCAGTGGGCCAGGGAGAAGTGCAACTGTGAATGGGAGGGGAACAAGGTCTGAATATATCAGGACATTGGAGCTGAGCTGGCAAAATGGCGTGCAGGTTCAACAAAGGCAGTGCTTTTTCGACGGCGGATCAGGTTTGGGGTGCTCTACCCTGCAAAACTATGGGTGATGTATGAAGGCCGGGAATAGTATTTTGAGACCCAGAAATGGCCGATGACTTTATCAAGGAGCACAAACTGGGAGAGAACTGAATTGAGCAATTCTGGGAGACTGAGGTGCTGGCACTTTGAGATAATTGGAAGTACTGGTAGAGTGGGGGTAGGGAGTAGAGGGTTTTCTTATCCTCCGATAGAGTTTTTTTCTTGTTTTTAATTTACTGTTGGGTTGACAAAGTGTAATGGGTGTGGTGAACGTATTGCTACTGCAATTCACCACTGTATTGTACTGTACTATGTTGATGCCCCTGTGGGCTCCGCCTGTGGCTCCGCCCCCTCGGGGTGGCATATAAACCTGCAGCCTATAGATGGCATTCAGTACAGAGCAGTCACAGGCAGGCACAGATCTAGCTTATTAAAATCACTGTTCACTTCTACTAATCGCCTCGTGTGAATTGATGGTTGCATCAATTTAATAAGCTAAGATAGCGCAATGGAAGCCACCCTCAAACCTGATCGACTGAAACTCGACCCACAGGCAGCTGAAGCCAAAGAAATCTTCTCACATTGGCTCCGCTGCTTTGAGACCTACCTCACCTCCTCCTCCTCGCCCGCTGTCACCGAGGTACACAAGCTGAGTCTCCTCAACGCCCGGGTGAGCCACAGAATCGTTTTACTAATCGAGGACGCGACCACGTACGCAGACGCGGTCGCGATCCTGAAAATACATTACGTGAGGCCGGTGAACGAAGTGTTCGCGCGGCATCTCCTCACCACTTATTGTCAATGCCCCAGGGAATCGCTGGAGGAATATCTACGCGACCTGAGGGTAGTTGCTCGGAACTGTAACTACAAGGACGTCACGGCCTCGCAGCACATGGAATTCGCCATCCGGGACACCGATGTGGCTGAAGTCCGGTCCAGCTATGTCACACAGCGCCTGCTCGAAAAGGGCGCCCTCGACCTCGAAGAGACGGTAAAACTATCCACCTCATTAGAGGTAGCCTTCCAGAGCCTAAATGCTTTCCCCTCCGACCACGTGATTTCCTCGTGGGCGCCGGAGGCGGGGCCATCACCCAACCCGAGGGTGTCCCAGGCCTGTGCCGCACGGTTGCCCGTCCAACCCGGGGGGCCGCCTTGCTATTTCTGCGGTCAGAACCAGCACCCTAGGCAGCGTTGCCCAGCTCAGAACGCGATCTGCAGTGACTGCGGCAAGAAAGGCCATTTTGCCAAAGTCTGCTTGGCCGGACCCAAAGTTCCAAAATCGCAGTCCCGACTCACAGGCCCGCAGACCCCACAGCGTGGCTGCGTGCCTGCCGGTAACCCCCCCTTCTGACGCGTCATCCGCCTCGTGCTATCCGTGAGGGCTGCCATCTTTTACTCCGCCCGACATGTGCGAATCATGGGGGCCGCCATCTTGACCGCCATCTTCAACCCAGCCCGCCATGTGAGACTCATGGGGGCCGCTATCTTGGCTACCATCTTCAACGCCGCCCGACACGTGCGACCGACGGGGGCCGCCATCTTGAGACCCCCTCGCTACCACCGACCACACCGGCTACCCGCAGCTCGGCGCGGTCACTCTCGACCAGTCACGGCCCAAGCACCTTTAGAGCTCCATGATGACTGTCCGGGTCGATGGGCATGAAACGTCCTGTCTGTTTGACTCCGGGAGCACGGAGAGCTTCATCCATCCGGACACGGTAAGGCTCCCTCCAGATTTCCCCCGCGTTTCGAACAATCTCCCTTGCTGCCGGATCACATTTAGTGCAGATCCGGGGGCACTGTGTCGCGAACCTCGCGATACAGGGTGCCGAATACGCCAATTTTAAACTCTATGTCCTTCCCCATCTCTGCGCTCCTCTCGTGTTAGGACTGGATTTCCAGTGCAACCTCAGAAGCCTGACCCTGAAGTTCGGCGAACCCCTACCCCCTCTCACCGTATGTAGCCTCGCGACCCTTAAGGTCGCCCCGCCCTCGCTCTTCGCGAACCTCACCTCCGACTATAAACCCGTCGCCACCAGGAGCAGGCGATACAGTGCCCAGGCAGGACTTTTATCAAGTCGGAGGTCCAGTGGCTCTTGAGGGAGGGGATCAACGAGGCCAGTAATAGCCCCTGGAGAGCCCAAGTGGTGGTTGTCAGGACCGGGGAAAAGAACCGGATGGTTGTAGACTACAGCCAGGCTATAAATCGGTACACGCAACTCGATGCGTACCCCCCTTCCCCGCATAGCGGACATGGTTAATCAGATTGCACACTACCGGGTTTTCTCCACGGTAGATCTGAAGTCCGCATACCACCAGCTTCGGATCCGCCCGGAAGACCGCCATTACACTACCTTTGAGGCAGACGGCCACCTCTTCCACTTCCTCAGGGTCCCCTTCGGCGTCACCAATGGGGTCTCTTTCTTCCAAAGAACGATGGACCGAATGGTTGACCAGCACGGGCTGCGGGCCACATTCCCGTACTTGGATAATGTCACCATCTGCGGCATGATCAGCAGGACCATGACGCTAACCTTCAGAAGTTCCCCCAAACCGCCCAATCCCTTAATCTCACCTACAACAAGGAGAAATGCGTTTTCCGCACAGCCCGACTAGCCATCCTCGGCTTTGTTGTGGAAAACGGAGTCCTAGGGCCCGACCCCAACCGCATGCGCCCCCTCCTGCAACTCCCCCGCCCCCACTGCCCCAAGGCCCTGAAGAGATGCCTGGGGTTCTTCTCATATGCCCAGTGGGTCCCCAACTATGCGGACAAAGCCCACCCACTTATCAAAGCCACCATCTTCCCCCTGACGACTGAGGCCCGCCTGGCCTTCAGCCGCATCAAGATAGACATTACCAAGGCCGCGATGCACGCGGTGGACGAGTCCATCCCCTTCCAAGTGGAGAGCGATGCGTCAGACGTCGCCCTGGCCGCTACCCTTTACGAGGCAGGCAGGCCCGTCGCCTTCTTTTCCCGTACCCTCAACGCCTCCGAGATTCGACACTCCTCTGTCGAAAAGAAAGCTCAAGCCATTGTGGAAGCTGTGCGACATTGGAGGCACTACCTGGCCGGTAGGAGGTTCACCCTCGTCACTGACCAATGGTCGGTAGCCTTTATGTTCAACAACACACAGCGGGGCATGATCAAGAATGATACGATCTTGAGGTGGAGAATCAAACTCTCCACCTATAATTACGATATCATGTATCGTCCTGGGAAGCTCAATGAGTCCCCAGATGCCCTGTCCCGCGGCACATGCGCCAGCGCGCAAGAAGACCGACTTCGGGCCATCCACAATGACTTCTATCACCCGGGGATCACCCGGCTTCTCCACTTCATCAAGGCCCGCAACCTGCCCTACTCTACCGAGGAGGTCAGGGCCATGACCAGGGACTGCCAAGTCTGCGTGGAGTGCAAGCTGCACTTCTATCGGCCAGACAAGGCCCACCTGGTGAAGGCCTCCCGCCCCTTTGAGCACCTCAGTGTCGATTTCAAAGGGCCCCTTCCCTCCACTGACCGCAACGTGTACTTTCTCAATGTCGTTGACGAGTACTCCCGTTTCCTCTTCGGCGTCCCATGTCCCGACATGACCGCGGCCACTGTCATTAAGGCCCTGCACAGCATCTTCACCCTGTTCGGCTTCCCCACTTACGTCTACCGTGACCGGGGCTCCTCTTTTATGAGCGATGAGCTGCGTCAGTACCTGCTCGGTAAGGGCATTGCCTCGAGCAGGACAACCAGCTACAGCCCCTGGGGAAACGGACAGGTGGAGAGGGAGAACGCGACGGTATGGAAAGCCATCCTTCTGGCCCTACGGTCTAGAAGTCTCCCGGTTTCCCGTTGGCAGGAGGTCCTCCCCGACGCGCTCCAATCCATTTGGGCGCTCCTCTGCACAGCCACGAAAGAGACCCCTCACGACCGTCTATTTGTCTTCCCTAGGAAGTCTATCTCCAGGGTCTCGCTTCCGTCCTGGCTAACAACACCGGGGCCTGTCCTCCTCCGGAAGCACGTGAGGAACCATATGTTCGACCTCCTGGTTGAGAGGGTCCAGCACCTACATGCCAACCCTCAGTATGCATACGTGGCACACCGCGACGGACGACAGGATACAGTCTCACTCCGGGATCTGGCACCCGCCGGTTCCCCAGCGACCATCACCAACGCGCCCCCCCCACACCGCCTATCACCACCAACCGAATCCCTCACGGCGGGCTACCAGCTGCCCCCCTGCGGGATCCTGAACACCGCGCCCGCCCCTACACGGCCTACACCCCCCTTCCCCCATCGCCGACACACCGTGATGAAGCTCCAGACGACACGCTCCCGGAGTCAACAAGTCCAACATCCGTGCCCGCAGCGAAGCCGGAGCTGAGGCGATCACAGAGAACGATTAAGGCTCCGGACAGACTCGATATGTGAGCCCACTTCACCCCCGCCGGACTTCAATTTTTAACAGGGGTGAATGTGGTGAACGTATTGCTACACCAATTCACCACTGTATTTACACGGGAATGGCTGTCCCCATCCCCACTCCTGTTGCCTGGGGCTGTGTTTTTTTTTCCTATTTGTATGTTCTTGAGGAAGGTGACCTGTGATTCAAGATGAGTCTTTGTTTGGGTGGGGGAGGGTAAGGTCAGCAGGGAGCATTCCTCACTGAGCAGAGAGGTGAGGGTGGGGAGGGGAGGGGGGAGGTCGGTGGGAAAATCTTTTGGGCAGGGGCTGCCACGCTGGCAAGTTATGCTTGTGACCGGAAGTGAGGTGGGGGAGAAAGCCGAGAGAGGTGTCCATGGGGGTTGGGGGGGGGGGGGTGGTGCTGGGGGAAGGGGCTGGGGGGGGCGGGGAGAGGGAGGGTAATGCGACAAGGCGAGGTGGGAGAAAAAACATGGTCAGGGCTGTCTTGGATGGGCCAGGTATAGGGTGAAATCAATGGGGGTAGAGCCAAAAGGGGAGGATAGCGGATGGTAGAGAGGAATGGCAGCTTAAACCCCTGTTATGGGTGAATTGTGAGGAGGATACAGAGATGTTTCCGTGTGATTTAGTCAAGCTGAGTGTCTGGGCAAATCCATGGCCGATGCAGTGTAATGTGAATAAATGTGGAGTTATCCACTTTGGTAGTAAAAACAGGAAGGCAGATTATTATCTGAATGGCTATAAATTAAGGAAGAGGAATGTGCAATGAGACCTGGGTGTCCTCATACACCAGTCACTGAAAGTAAGCATAACGTTCTCCTCAAGACTGATTTGACCATTTGTCATTTGGGACGTGATCTTTATTGCAGGTCTCCATTGTCCATTTATGCTTCAAAAATATTTACAATAAAATTGAAATAGCGACATATTTATAAATATCTAAGTGATTTATAAATATCCCCTTGTGAAGTCTCTCTCTTTTTGCTATTATTTCTACATGCTGCTAGCAAATCTGCTTACTCTATCATTCTTGTGCTTTCTGCACTACATTGGCTCCCATTCAAAAAATATCCTGATTTTAAAATTCTCATTTTAGTTTTCCAGTCTCTCCATGACCTTGTTTCTCCCCATCTCAGTAACCTCCTCCAACACCACAGCCTTCCCAAACGCCTGTGCTTCTCTAATTCTGGCCTCTTGGTGCATTTCCAATGACAATTACTCCACCATTGGTGGCTCTGCTTTAGGTTGCCAACGACCCAAGTTCTGGATTTCCCTCTCTATACCTCTCTGCTTCTCAACATCACCTTCCTCCTTAAAGATACTTCTTAAACCATACCTCGTTGACAAAGCTTTTTGGTCATCTGATTTAATATCTCTTTATATGGCTTGGTGTCATAATTTGTTTTATAATGCTCCTGTGAAACACTTTGGTACGTTTCAGTACATTATAGGCACTTTATAAATGTAAGTTATGGTTGTTGCTACCACAGTTCCTTCAGCAGACCTTGAGGCAGACTACTCATTACCTTGTTATGACAGCTGAAGTGCTTGTGGCAGATATCCTCTAAGGTTTGAGGCCCAAGAGGACCTTGCCAAAGGATCTCCCATTTGGACCTGTGAAGGGAAAGACCTGGCATTGGGACAGTACGGCATGTAGGGCTCTGACTAAGGGGATTAATAAAGCAAGGAGTGAGAAGTGGGAGCATTGGACAGAATCACACTTATGCACTTTCCCCATCTTCCCTCTCATGACCCAAGGGCGGCACGGTTACTCAGCGGTTAGCACTGCTGCCTCACAGCACCAGGGACCCATGTTCAATTCCCACCTCAGGTGACTGTCTGTGTGGAGTTTGCACTTTCTCCCAGTGTCTGCATGGGTTTTCTCTGGGTGCTCCGGTTTCTTCCCACAGTCCAAAGATGTGTGGGTTAGGTGGATTGGCCGTGCTAAACTGCCCCATAGTGTCCAAAGGTTAGGTGGGTTGCAGGGATAGGGCGGGGGAGTGGGCATAGGTGGGGTGCTCTTTCCACAGGTCGGTGCAGACTTGGTGGACTGAATGGCCTCCCTTTCCATTGTTGGGATTCTATGATTGTACGACTCACTGGTACTTCATGTGACAGTCTAACTATCTCCTTTTAAGTTCCCACCCAGGTGTGTTTATTTAACTGAGCTGGTGGAGTGTATGCATGAGCTGTGTGATGGGAGTTTCTAAGAGTGTATAACCCCCCTCTGTGGCCTCCTCAGCCTCTCCTATCAACATCATGGCCGGGATTCTCCGATCCCGCGCCAGGTCGCTCCCCGACGCCGGTTTCCCGATTCTCCCCCGCCGATTCTCGGGCGCCCGCTGGATTCCCGCCGTGCCGGTCGGGGGCCGTTGAAAGCGCCCCCCCCCCCGGCGATTCGACGTGCCCCGACGGGCCGAGTGGCCGCCAAGTTCGGCCAAATCCTGCCGCTGTGGGTTACTCAGGTCCCACACGACGGGACCTGGAAGGCGTGTCTGCGGGGGGCACCCTGAAGGGGAGGGATCCGACCCCGGGAGGGCCCCCACGGTGGCCTGGCCCGCGATCGGGGCCTACCGATCGGCGGGCGGAGTAGTTCCGTGAGAGCCTATGTTCCGATGCCATATTGTCCGGGGGCCGGCGCGGAGAAGGGAACGCCGCACATGCGCGGAATCACGCCGGCCATTCCGCGCATGCACGAACTCGCGCAGGCTGGAGCGGGGACCACTCTGGCGCTGACCTAGCCCCCTAGGAAGGGGAGCATTCCCCATTATTGGAGACCATTGACGCCGGAGTGGTTGGCGCCACTTTTCATGCCGTCAAGGGGACATAGCCCCACTATTGGAGAATCCCGCCCCATGTTTGTTATGTTTGAAAAATCTATGGCAGCTGAGAGATTCAAATTAGAACTGGCATGGGGAAAGTGTTTAAAGTCATCATTGTGCTAATGATTATATTTCAGACAGTGATGCCTTCAGTTTAACATGTGCCAATGTTTTGTGCCATGAGCTCTGAGATATTCAATTTTGTCATCACGTACCTGGAAGACCCCATTCTCTCCATCTCGAATAGAAATGGAAATCTGAAACTCTCTTGATCTCCATCGCGCCTTCCTCTACTGTGGTCAAGGTAGCAATGACTGGATGGCTATTACGGGAGGTCTGCAATCTCTTCTAGCTGTAAGGAGAGCTACCTGTGTGAGAAATGGAATACTTTGAAAGGGTGGAAACACATTTATGGATGGTGAATGTGATGGATAGATGTGAAATGACAATAAGAGGAAGATGATTGTCATTTTGGCTCTTCAAATGGAATGTGAGAAGCTGCTCAAGAGAGAAGATTGGGTAGAGCAAAAGATTTTCTTGGTCTCAGGAGTGCTGTACAGGAGAATACTGGGGTTTGAATCTTGAATGTGGGATGCCACTTACCTTTCTTGCTGTGATGAGGCCATTGGACCATTTTTAGCACTGTATCTAACTTGGAGGTGTCACACTTCTGCTGCTGACATCCTTTAGCCACTTTGAGATGTCTGCTTTGTTTCCAAATCTGGTTTCTTACTCTTGTCTGCCAGGAACAACATTTCTCTTTGGGCCAATATGGGCAGCATGACATTTGGGGCTACATCAAAGAATGGGAAAGGAATAGGTGGGATTGGGTTGGCGTTTTACATTGAGACTCCATCATTGATGTTGCTGTATATTGCTGTCTTGTTCTGATAGTTGTAGAATGCTTCCAGTCTTCCCTATTGGGGTCCCTCTAAATAGAGATCCTTTAACAGTCGGGTACGGATTATCATTATGCCTGCCTCCCCTGATTGGTCAAACATCCAGAAGTGAGATGCTAATGTGACTGAGTTAGAATGTCACAGCAAAGTCCACGCCCCCACTTGAGGTTCCTGACCTGCTGTGACCTTTTCCCATTGCTGGTGGATCTGAAGGTAAAAATTCTGTCCTATATACCATCACTTGTTTATAGTCTAATAATATCGTTGAAAATACCAGCAACAAAATTATGAGATTGTTGACTCTTCTGTCCAATAAAAACGGCATTTGTCATTTATCAGTAATAATGAAATGAAAACCGCTTATTGTCACAAGTAGGCTTCAAATGAAGTTACTGTGAAAAGCCCCTAGTCGCCACATTCCTTCGCCTGTTCGGGGAGTCTGGTACGGGAATTGAACCGTACTGCTGGCTTGCCTTAAAAGCCAGCTATTTAACCCAGTGTGCTAAACCAGCCCTTATCACTTATTGTCACAAGTAGGCTTCAAATAAAGTTACTGTGAAAAGCCACATTCCGGCGACTGTTCGGGGAGGCTGGTACGGGAATTGAACCGTGCTGCTGGCCTGCCTTGGTCTGCTTTCAAAGCCAGCGATTTAGCCCTGTGCTAAAGGTTCATATACTGATATCTAAAGGTTCATATACTGATATCTTTAAAACCTAATAAATACCTAATAAAAACTATATCTCCTATTAAAATAATACCTTAACTTTGATTGTATTATTGTGTTCTCATTTAGATTCACTTTCCCATCAGAATTTGGAACTCTGACTCCACAGATCATTAATGGCACTTTGGCTGTTTACAAGGATGCAATGAAGAATCTGCTCCCAACACCGACTAAGTCTCATTATCTTTTTAACCTGCGGGATTTTTCCCGTGTTATTCAGGGAGTGTGTCTTTCCAGTCCAGAGACATCAGAATCTCCAGCTGTGATCAAGCGTCTCTGGGTTCATGAGGTGAAATTTGTATTTACTCGCTTTCGTGGGGCTGGGCCTATTTATTACCGATTGATTTTTCAGTGAAAATAACAAATGCTTAGGGCAGCACGGCGACGCAGTGGGTTAGCATTGCTGCCTCACGACGCCGAGGTCCCTAGTTCGATCCCGGCTCTGGGTCACTGTCCATGTGGAGTTTGCACATTCTCTCCGTGTTTGCGTGGGTTTCGCCCCCACAACCCAAAAGATGCGCAGGGTAGGTGGATTGGCCACATTAAATTGCCCCTTAATTGGAAAAAATGAATTGGGTACTCTAAAAATTTTTTTTAAAAATAATAAAAAATAACAAATGCTCGTTGGCAAGTTACTCGTACAGATGGAAAACATGGGTGACAAATATTAAGTATCACAAAATCTTCCACTAATAATTGTGCTATTTCCTTAACCAACAATGTGTTTCCCTCAACAAAGAAACAGGAAGACCATTCATCCTCATGTGCTTGTTTCACCTGTTTAACTAGATAGGTGTGTTACAATCTCCATAACTTTTAACAGGTGATTTGAACTTCCATTTGATAGTTGAAAGAATCGCATGACAAAATTTCATATTTTGAAACTTCTCCTGTAATAAATGGCTGAAGGGACCATTCATTCCCCTTTTATACTTAGCACACATTCCCCACAGAATTACATTAATTAATAATCTTTACTGTCACGAGTAGGCTCACTGCAATGAAGTTACTGTGAAAAGCCCCTACCCAAGGTCAACACCTCCACCCTATCCCCATAACCCAGTAACCCCACCCAACACTAAGGGCAATTTTGGACACTGAGGGCAATTTATCAAGGCCAACCCACCTAACCTGCACATCTTTGGACTGTGGGAGGAAACCGGAGCACCCGGAGGAAACCCACGCACACACGGGGAGGATGTGCAGACTCCGCACAGACAGTGACCCAAGCCGGAATTGAACCTGGGACCCTGGAGCTGTGAAGCAATTGTGCTATCCACAATGCTACCATGCTGCCCATTCTGGCACCTGTTGAGGTACACTGAGGGAGAATTCAGAATGTCCAAGTTACCGAACAGCACATCTTTCGGAACTTGTGGGAGGAAACCGGAGCACTCAGAGGATACCCACGCAAACACGGGGAGAACATGCAGACTCCGCACAATGACCCAAGCCGGGAATCGAACCTGGGACACTGGCGCTGTGAAGCCATAGTGCTAACCACCATGCTCCCGTGCTGCTCATACGTTCCCTCTAGCAAACAATCCACTGTCATTCTCAGCTTCCAATTAGTCCCTGTCCCCATTTCACCGAGTAACTTTGAGTGGGTATTGCACGGTACTTTGCTCAGTTCTCAGAGTTTCTTAAAACCGCCATCAACAGTAAAGTCTATTTTGATGATTCTTCTTCCTCCTGACCATGCTAGAACAAATCTCTATAAATCCTTAAAATACTGCAGGGTGAGTCATTCCAACTGGAAACTTTCGTTCCTATGCTCGGCTGTAGTAGCTTACAATGCTAAACAGCCTTTTCTCTCTGTTGATCACACAATACTACTGTCTGACTGTGATATTCATTGATTTGTAAGAAAGTCTGTAAGCTGATCTCGAAAATGGCTTCCTCAGAAGATTTCCCAAGAAATAGAAGTAGGAGTAGGTCACCAGGCCCTTCAAGACTGCCCCGCCATTCAATACGATCATGGTTGATCTATGCCTCAACTCCTTTTCTGTGCCATTTTTCCGTAGCCCTCTATTCCTCTATCAATCAAATATTAATCCACCTCCACTTTAAATACTTCTAATGATCCAGCTTCCACCAACCTCTGGGCAAAGAATTCCAGATATCCACCACCGTCTGCCAGAAGAAATTTCTACCATCACAGTTTTAAATGACTGGTGCTTTACCTTGTAGCTACATCCCCTTATTTGATAGACTCTCCCACAAGTGGAAACATCTCACCATCTACCCTGTTTGAATAAGGTCACCCCTCACACTTCTAAATTGACCAGCTGTTTGAATATATGCCACTGCCCATTTACTGTGTCTCAGCTTGTTTAGCCAGTTCACTTCAGACAACTCCTTCTCATACCATTATAGTTGCCCCTATTTAAGTTGAAGACAGTGGTTATGGACAAATGGCGTTTATCCTCAAGTTGTACCTGGAATTCTATCATATTGTGGTCACTATCCCCAAGGGGATTAACCACAAGATACCTTATTATCCTTCTTTATTACCCAAAATCAAAACTCCCGGTTGGTTCTACAATGTACTGCTCTAAAAAGCAATCCTTGATGCCCTCCACAAATTCTTCTATGCTACCCATGCCGGTTTGGTTTATCCAATCAATATGCGGATTGAAATCTCCCATGATAATTGCAATTCCCTTCAAACATGCCCTTGATATTTCCTTATTTATGCTCTTGAGAGGTCACGTTTTTGGGGTCTATAAACTATTCCCACCCTTGTCTTCCTTCCCCTGCTATTCATGATTTTGACCCAAACGGATTCTACATCACTATCCACTGCCTTTATATTACGACTCAGCGCTGCTCTGAAATCTTCCTTGATTAACAATGCGATCCCATCTCCTTTCCCCTTTGACCTGTTCTTTTGAGCCATTATATACCCTGGAATGTTGAGAACACAGTCCTGGTCGCCCTGCAACAACGTTTCTGTAATAGCTAATGCATCATACTCATATGTTGCAATCTGTGCTATCAGCTCTTTATTAGTATCACAAGTAGGCTTACATTAACATTGCAATGCGGTTACTGTGAAAATCCCCTAGTCGCCACACTTCGGTGCCTGTTTAGGTACACAGAGGGAGAGTTCAGAATGTCTAATTCACCTAACAAACATGTCTTTTGGGTAGGGGCTGGTTTAGCTCACTGGGCTAAATAGCTGGCTTTTAAAGCAGACCATGGCAGGCCAGCAGCGCGAGTTCAATTCCCAGCCTCCCCAAACAGGCGCCGGAATGTGGCGACGAGGGGCTTTTCACAGTAACTTCATTTGAGGGTAGCATTGTGGATAACACAATTGCTTCACAGCTCCAGCTTCCCAGGTTCGACTCCGGCTTGGGTCACTGTCTGTGCGGAGTCTGCACATCCTCCCCGTGTGTGCGTGGGTTTCCTCCGGGTGCTCCGGTTTCCTCCCACAGTCCAAAGATGTCCAGGTTAGGTGGATTGGCCATGATAAATTGCCCTTAGTGTCCAAAATTGCCCTTAGTGTTGGGTGGGGTTACTGGGTTATGGGGATAGGATCGAGGTGTGGACCTTGGGTAGGGTGCTCTTTCCAAGAGTTGGTGCAGACTCAATGGGCCGAATGGCCTCCTTCTGCACTGTAAATTCTATGAAATAAAAAATAAAAAATTCTATGAAGCCTACTTGTGACAATAAGCGATTTTCACTTCATTTCATTTCAAGTGTACACTCAAGTGTACCATAACTTCTAGCCCTTTGGATTACAGCATTCTATAAAAACATTCTATTAGTATTTTGAATTATTTCTTCTATCTTCCCTCGAGCATTTATTAATTTAAATTTCTCCGGTCCTACACAGTTCCTTGTTCTTAATATTTAAAAAATACTCCGATCTATCTTTCTTCAATCTAAAGTGGATAGCCTCACAAATCTCCCCATTGATCTCCAACTATTACATTCCTACACAGTCACTTAATCTAACAGTACCCTTTTGCAACCTACTGCTTCTATTTTTATTACTTACTGTATCAAAACTAAGGGAGCGATTTTCCTAGGTCACATTAGGCACTAAACAGTCTTCAAGATGGAGTCTTGAACGAAAATACCTAGTTAGCCCGCCTTTAGAATTGATAGCAACATGGTAAAGGACTTGAAGTGTCGTTAGGAAAGGTGATTAAGGCCCTGATGACCAATTAAAGTGATTCTGAATGCTCATGGTTGTACACCATTCTTCCTCCCTAGCATTGCAAGTAACAACCTCTCCCAAACAACAACCGGATGATCAAAAATGATGGAGTCATTAGTGAGGAGTTTGAGCACTACTAAGTCATGCTCAGCTTTCACTATGCTGCTCGAGATCAACTAACAGTTTGAGGAGGACTTTTGATACATTTTGGGAAATTTTCTGGAACATTTTTGTCAAGACTTTATGAACACTACCAACATTTATTTCAGAAACTCTTTGAGGAGTTCACCTAAGCACACTGAGGTGTTGTGCTATTGCACCTTCTGGAAAACTTTATCAGAATCACCACATGAAAGGGTATGATTGGTCACGGGGCTCTCACTAGGGGTCCAGGTCTGATGGAGGAATGCTAAGAGGAGATGAGGACTGATTGAGCAGGATCAGTTGCTGAAGAAGACGGGTAGAGGAGCAGCAAGGCAGACAAGGCTCCAGATTTGTGATGACTTGTTGCATGTTTCAAAATCCGGTGATCGTGAGCCCTTACAGTGTCAATTATGCCAGTGGTTCAGTGTAGCTGAAAAGTTGAAGTTGTACTTTTGAGCCTAGCCCGTGATGCCCACATCTCACGAATGAATAAAAGTAATCTTCCATATCCAGATGTCCCTGGAGAGGGAACCAGCAGTGTCTGCAGGTATGCTTGAGTGCACCCAGGACTTGTAAGCACTGTAGAGTCTGGAGTGTATATCACCCTGGAAATATTACTTTGATCTCATTGGCTAAAAAGTTTTTTTTTCAATTAGTTATTTTCCCGCTGCCCCTCTGGAAAGGGCCACTTAGTTCCTCTTTACTGGCAACATTCTGGTTGGATCAAAGGAGTTATAAATAGGCAAAAACTAAAACTGTGGGTTGTTGGGCTCGGAGATGTATGTTTTTAATGTGTAATGTAAATAAATAGAGTAGCCGGAATTTTCTGGCCATTGATGCCATGGGAACTTCTGCTTTCCCAGCGGTGGGGGGGGGGGGGGGGGTGCGCGGGGGTTGGGGGGTTGCTTTCAACGGGAAACCCCATTGGCAGTGGCAGGTCAAGAAGATCCTGCCACTGGCCAGTGATGGGCTGCCGCCACGAAAAATGGCGGAGGGTCTGGAAAATCCCACGAAAATGTGTAAGATTCGCTGCAATTCTCTCTTTCACAAATCGGCATTCTACAATAAAAAATTCAGCATTTTCCTGCAAAAGCAATAGGGATAACTTTGAAAATAGTTTGTTACTTGTAATGTGCTTTGGATTGCCACAGGTTTAAGCTTTAATGCAAGCCTTTGTTTTATTTTTATTGCTGTCACAAACATTCAAACCTAATTTTAGTTTATTTGTGTCTAAAATGCAGGTTTTACGTGTCTACTATGATCGTCTGGTGGATGATGGAGATCGAGCTTGGCTTGTTGACTGTCTTCGAGAAGTGATGGAGAATCAGTTGGAAGAGGACTTTAATGAGATCTTCATACACCTTGATGCTGATGGTGATGGCAAAGTGATGGAAGATGAATTACGCAGTCTCATGTTCTGTGATTTCAGTGATCCAAAAGGTGATGACAAAGGCTATAGAGAGATCTTTGATAGCAGAAAGTTACGAAAAGTGGTTGAAATTCATTTGGATGAGTTTAATAACCTCAGTAAGAAACCCATGAATCTGGTTGTATTCAGATTTGCAATTGAGCATGTTTCTCGAATTTCCCGTATTTTAAAGCAGCCCCATAGCCATGCACTTTTGGTGGGAGTTGGAGGCAGTGGTCGTCAGTCACTAACCCGTCTTGCATCACATATGGCTGACTACATTCTGTTTCAAGTGGAACTTTCCAAGAGTTATGGTTCCAGTGAATGGCGAGAAGATTTAAAACTAATATTCCGAAAAGCTACCGAAGGTGAGATGCCAGGCGTTTTTTTATTTACTGACACTCAGATTAAACAAGAATCATTTCTAGAAGACATCAACAATTTATTGAATGCGGGAGAAGTGCCAAATCTCTTTGCTGTGGATGAGAAACAGGAGGTTTGTGAACGTATGCGTTTAATTGACCGCCAAAGAGATAAATCAAAACAGACTGATGGAAGCCCATTGGCACTTTTCAACATGTTTATTGAGCGCTGTCGTAATCAACTACATGTCGTTTTAGCAATGAGTCCAATTGGTGATGCTTTTCGCAACAGGCTAAGGAAGTTCCCAGCACTTGTCAACTGTTGCACCATAAACTGGTTTCAGGTAAGTGTATTGATTGCTCACATGTTTAATTGAATGAAAAATAAATACCTCTATGTGGTAAGTTTTTGAATCAGTTAGAAAAAGGAGTAGGCCAATTAGCACCTCAAGCTTATTCTGCCAGCTTTTCAATTAAATCACGATGATCTATGCCTTAATTCCATCTGTATGGCCTAATATATCCCCCAATAACTTTGATTAACAAAAATCTAACAATCTCAAATTTAAAATTAATAATGGACCTTAAATCAGCTAGCTTTTGCAAAAGAAAGTGCCTCTCTATGTAGAAGGTTTCCTAATTTCACTCCTGATATGCCTGCCTCTATTGTTTGGGCTATGTCTCCCCTGGTCCTAGTTACAAATTGAGGGTCTCCCATTTAACACAGATTTTTTTTATCTTTGGAATTCTCTTCCACAGAAAACAGTAGAGACTGGGTAATTGAATATATTCAATGCTGAGACGGATAGATGTTGGATGTTCAAAGGTGCAGAGAAGGAAGTGGAGTTGAGGGCGCTATCAGATGAGCCCCAGATAACAGAATTAGTTTCTTTCAATAGATTCTATCTTCATTAAGGTGTTGGGCTTAGAAAGGAATACAGTACTGAAGATATGGTTTAACTAGGCCTTTATATGACTTTAGCATTTCTACCCCTTATATTCTATCCCTCTAGCTAGGGGACCAATATTTTCTGTACATGACCATGACATTTTAATGACAAACATGGATCTCCTAGTCTGTTTGGCCCTCCAACGTTCCCAACTTTTCACCATTTATAAAGTACTCTGATGTATTCTTTTCAGGTCCAAAGTGCATAACCTCACGCTTAGCTATCTTGAAATATTTCTGTCATATTTTTGCCCATTCATCTTGGTTATTAATATCTTTGTAATTTTATGCTTTTACCTGCAATGTTTACAATGCAGCCCATCTTTGTGTCATCAGCAAACTAGAATATATTTTTCTATTCCATCATCAAAATACAATGAATATTGAGGTCCCAACACAGATCCCGGTGGAAACCACGAGTCACATCTTGCCAATTAGTGTACTTGCCCATAATCCCTACTCTGTTTTCTGTCACTCAGTGAATTTCCAAAGCCGGTCAATAGTTTTCTGTCAATTCCATGAGCTTAATTTTAGTTTACAGTCTATTTTGAAGGACTTTATCAAATGCCTTCTGAAGCAAATGTAGACATAAATTGAGCATTTTCAAGTTGGCAGACTGATGGGGTTGAGTGTTGGGGCCTCAGCTATTTACAATTTATATTAATGACTTAGACAAGAGACAGAGAATAATGTATTTACATTTGCTGAAGATACAAAGCTAGGTGGAAATGTAAGCTGTGAGGAGGACATAGGGGTTGTAGAGAGATATTGATAGCTTAAGTGAGTGGGCAACAAGTTGTCAGATGGAATGGAGAAATGTGGGATTATTCACTTTGGTCGTAAGAATAGAAAAATAGAATATTTTTTAAGAAGCGTGAAGCATATAAATGTTGATATTCACAAAGGATTTGATGTGCTCATACAAGGATCACAGAAAATTAGAATGCAGATTATAGACATTGCCCTGCCCATTATTTAAATTCCTTTACATAATGTTCACCAGGGTTGTCAGGCATGATCTACTCTTTACAAATCCATGCTGGCTGTCTCTGATCAGCTGAAAATATTAAAACATATGTACGTCCAAATCAGGAACAGGAGAAGGCCAATCGGCCCCTTGAACTTGCTTCACCATTCAAAAAATCATGGTTAATCTGGGTGGCATGGTAGCACAATGGTTAGCACTGTTGCTTCACAGCGCCAGGGTCCCAGGTTCGATTCCCGGATTGGGTCACTATCTGTACAGAGTCTGCACGTTCTTCCTGTGTCTGCGTGGGGTTTCCTCCGGGCTCTGGTTTCCTCCCACAAGTCCCGAAAGATGTGCTGTTAGGTAACTTGGACATTCTGAACTCTCCCTCTGTGTACCCGAACAGGCGGTGGAATGTGGCGACGAGGGTTTTTTCCCAATAACTTCATCGCAGTGTTAATGTAAGCCTACTTGTGACAATAAAAATTATTATTATTATTTTTATTGTAATCTCAATACCACAGTCCTACTACCCCGATTACCTTTCAGCCCCTTGCTTATGAAGAATCTACCTCGCTTTGCATTAAAAATATTCAAAGATTGTTACCACCATTTTTTGAGGAAGAGAGTTCCAAAGACTCACAACTCTCTAAGAAAAGAAAAGTCATCTCATCTCTGTCTTAAATGGGCGACCCCTTAATTTCCTGACATTAACCAGTTCAAAGGGACAGTTCCTAAAATGAATCAATGTTGAGTTCTCGCAGGGCAGCTCCCTCTTGTGGGTCTGTCCTGCTGGTGGGACAGAATATTTTCGGGAATGGAGATGAAAGAAATAAAAACATAAAATATTGGAAATATCAGATCTGGCTGTATGTTTCAAGAGAGAAACAGAATTAACCTTTTGGGTCATTACCTTTCATCAGAACACAAGACCTGCTCCCACAAGGAAAGTGGTGCACCAACTCCACCAGGCACAGGGGACCTATACAAATATGGAGACAAAGCAAGCCGCCTGCTGGCACACCAGCTGAGAAAGCAGGCAGCCAGTAGAGAGATTGCGCAAATTAGAGACAGCAGAGGCACATTGGAAACAGACCAAGACATGGTTAACAAAATCTTCGAGGCCTTTTACCGGGGGCTGTACACTTCAGAGTTCCCACCAGGGGACTTGGGGACGAAACAGTTCCTCGATAGACTGGACATGCCAGTTGTGAGGGAGGACAGAAAACGGGACCTGGAAACACCACTAGAACCTGGGAGAGATCATGGAGAGTATTAGCTCCATGCAGGCGGGGACCATACCAGTTCCCGGCAGACTGATGCAAAACATTCGCGACAGCACTGGACTATCACTTGCAGGAGATGTTCACAGACTCGCTAGCTAGGGGCACACTGCCACCCACACTAGCACAAGCCTCAATCTCGCTAATACCTAAGAAAGCCAAAGACCCAACGGAGTTCGGTTCATCCAGACCCATCTGACTACTAAACGTAGATACCAAAATACTGGCCAAGATCCTAGCCAAAAGGCTGGAGAACTGCATACCAGAGGTAGTTGCAGAGGATAAATTGGGCTTTGTCAAAGGTAGACAACTAACATTGAACATCAGGCGCCTGCTGAACGTGATCATGACCCCATCCGGGGAGAAAACATCTGAGGCGATCATCTCCCTGGATGCAGAAAAGGCCTTCGACAGAGTCAAGTGGAAGTACCTCATAGAGGTACTGGAGTGGTTCGGGCTTGGAACAGGGTTCACCTCCTGGGTGAAACTCCTGTACAACGCTCCCGTGGCGAGTGTACGGACAAACAACACCAGTTCTCAGTACTTCCAGCTGCACCAGACAGGGATGCCCATTGTCCCCACTGCTATTCGCCCTAGCGATCGATCCACTAGCGATCGCACTCAGAACAGCAAAGAACTGGAGGGGGATCCAAAGAGGAGGCAGAGAGCACAGAGTCTCGCTCTGTGTGGATGACTTGCTCCTCTACATCTCGGACCCACAAAGCAGCATGGAAGGAATCATCACGCTCCTGAAAGAGTTTGGTGCCTTCTCGGGCTACAAACTCAACATGAGCATAGGAACGATCTTCCTGGGAACCCCCAAGGGAGAGGGGCAGCACTGATGGGACTGCCGTTTAAACAAGCCCGACACAAGTTCTGCTGCCTGGGAATCCAAATCGCATTTGAGTGGACGGAGGTTCACAAATGAAACCTGACCAGTCTGACAGAGGATGTAAATAAGGACCCCCCCCCCCCCCACTCTCCATTGCAGGGAGAGTGCAGACGATCAAAATGATCGTACTGCCCGGGTACCTCTTCCTACTTAGATCCATCTCGATCTATATACCCAAGGCCTTTTTCAATTCGGTGGACAAGTTAATCATGGTGTTTGTAAGGGGAGGGGGATGAATGCTAGGATCCCCAAGAAGGTCCTACTGAAAACAAAGTCTGGGGAGGGTTAGCCCTCCCAAACTTACAGTACTACCACTGGGCAGCGATAGCAGAAAGAATGATGTGATGGATAAAGGAGCCAGAAGCTGAGTGGGTGCGCGCGGAGGAGGCCTCCTGCAGGGGGACCTCGCTTCAGGTCCTCGCCACGGAGGTACTCCCATCCCCATCCGAAAAACACTCCAGCAGCCCAGTGGTGGTAGCCACCCTCCAGACCTGTAATCGGCTACGGCAACAATTCGGCCTTACCGAAATGCGTGACAAAGCCCCCATCTGCAACAACCATAGGCTTGCCCCAGCGCTCCTGATGTACCATCAATGACCACGCAACGAATGGTGAACTATTGTGGCTTTACTGTGCTAGCGGTAAAGCCTCCTGCAGCTGGACCCAAGAATGGGGACAGTGCAGGAGAGCGTACACTTTTATACAGAGCCGGCTGGGTGGAGCCAGCAGGCTGGGATTTACCGTAATAACTGGAGTACAAGGGCAGTGTACCATAATACATGTAATGTATTTTCAGTGGTTTATCACATTCACCCCCTGTTTAAAAAAAGAGTCCAGCGGGGGTGAAGCGAAGTTACAGGTTGAGTCTGTCGGGGGCTTTGACCTTCCGCCGTGATCGCCTCAGCCCTGGCTGTGGTGTAGGCGCCGATGTGAGTACCTTCGACGCCGGGAGCGTGTTGTCCTCTCCTTCTTCACCTGTTAGTTGAGCTGGTGGGGGGAACGGGCGCCGCCGGGGCGGGGTAGCGGTGATAGTCGCTGGTGGAGGGGGAAACGGCGCAGGGGTGGGGGTGACGGTGGTCGCCACCGGAGGGGGAGGAGACGGTACCACATCGGGGGTAGTGGCGATGGTGAATGGGGAACCGGTGGCTGCCAGGTCCCGGAGGGGGACTGTGTCCCGCCGCCCGTCATGGTGTGCCATGTAGGCGTACTGTGGGTTCGCATGGAGGAGGAGGACTTTTTCGACGAGGGGGTCTGATTTATGACTCCTCGCATGCTTCCGAAGGAGGACGGGCCCAGGAACTGTCAGCCAGGTCGGGAACGAGACCCCGGTGGTGGATTTCTTGGGGAAGGCAAACACATGTTCGTGAGGGGTCTCATTGGTAGCAATGCACAGGAGCGACCGGATGGAATGGAGCGCATCGGCGAGGACCTCTTGCCAGCTGGAGACTGGGAGACTCCGAGACCGAAGGGCCAGCAGGACGGCCTTCCAGACCGTCGCGTTATCCCGCTCCACCTTACATTTCCCCGGGGGTTGTAGTTGGTCGTCCTGCTCGAGGCAATGCCTTTGCTGAGCAGGAACTAGCGCAGCTCATCACTCATGAACGAGGAGCCCCGATCGCTGTGGATGTAGGTGGGGAAACCGAACAAAGTGAAGAGACTGTGTAGGGCCTTGATGATAGTGGCAGAAGTCATGTCAGGGCATGGGATAGCGAAAGGGAAACAGGAGTACTCATCAGTGATGTTGAGAAAGTACACGTTGCGGTCAGTGGAGAGGAGGGGCCCTTTGAAATCAATGCTGAGGCGCTCAAAGGGGCGGGAGGCCTTCACCATATGCGCTCTGTCCGGTCGGTAGAAGTGCGGTTTGCACTCCGCACAGACATGGCAGTCCCTGGTGACGGTCTTGACCTCCTCGATGGAGTAAGGCAGGTTGCGGGCCTTGATAAAGTGGAAGAACCAGATGACCCCCGGGTGACAGAGGTCATTGTGGAGAGCCCGAAGTCGGTCTACCTGTGCGCTGGCACATGTACCATGGGACAGGGCATCTGGGGGCTCATTGAGCTTCCCAGGGCGATACAAGATCTTGTAGTTATAGGTGGAGAGTTCGATCCTCCAACTCAAGATCTTGTCGTTCTTAATCTTGCCCCGCTGTGTATTGCTAAACATGAAGGCAACCAACCGTTGGTCAGTGAGGATAGTGAATCTCCTGCCGGCCAGGTAATGCCTCCAATGTCGCACAGCTTCCACAATGGCTTGGGCTTCCTTTTCGACAGAGGAGTGCCCAGATTTCGGAGGCATGGAGGGTACGGGAGAAAAAAGCCACGGGTCGGCCCGCCTGGTTGAGGGTGGCGGCCAAAGCCACGTCCGATGCGTCGCTCTCCATCTGAAATGCGAGGGACTCGTCGACTGCGTGCATTGTGGCTTTGGCAATGTCTGCCTTGATGTGGTTGAAGGCCCGGCGGGCCTCATCCGTCAGGGGAAAAACTGTGGACTTGATGAGTGGGCGGGCCTTGTCTGCATAATTAGGGACCCACTGGGCATTATATGAGAAGCCCAGGCATCGCTTCAGAGGCTTGGGGCAGTGGGGGAGGGGGAGATGCAGGAGGGGTGTATGCGGTTGGGGTCGGGCCCTAGGACTCCATTTTCCACAATGTAGCCAAGAATGGCTAGGCGGGTTGTGCGGAAAACGCATTTCTCATTATAGGTATGGTTAAGGAGTTTAGCGGTGTGGAGGAATTTCTGGAGATTCGCGTCTTGGTCCTGCTGCTCGTGGCCGCAGATGGTGACGTTATCCAGATACGGGAACGTGGCCCGCAGCCCGTACTGGTCAACCAATCGGTCCATCTCTCGCCTGAGGACCGAGACCCCATTGGTGACGTCGAAGGGAACCTGAAGGAAATGATAGAGGCGGCCATCTGCTTCGGATGCAGTGTATTGGCGGTCCTCCGGGCGGATGGGGAGCTGGTGGTACGCGGATTTCAAGTCAACGGTGGAGAAGACTCGATACTGCGCAATCTGGTTGACCATGTCAGATATGCGGGGAAGGGGCTACGCATCGAGCTGTGTGTACCGGTTGATCGTCTGACTGTAGTCGATGACCATCCGGTGCTTCTCCCCAGTTTTAACCACCACCACTTGAGCTCTCCAGGGGCTGTTACTGGCCTCAATTACCCCCTCCCACAGAAGTCGTTGGACCTCCGACCTGATAAAGGTCCTCTCCTGGGCACTGTACCGCCTGCTCCTCGTGGTGACGGGTTTACAGTCCGGGGTGAGATTCGCGAAGAGCGAGGGTGGATCGGCCTTAAGGGTCATGAGGCCACAGACGGTGAGGGGGGGGGGCAGGGGTCCGCCGAACTTTAGGGTGAGGCTCTGGAGGTGGCACTGGTAGTAGAGACCCAGTAACAGGGCAGCGCAGAGATGGGGGAGGACGTAGAGTCTGAAGTTACTGTACTCTACGCCCTGTACAGAGACGGTCGCGATGCAGTACCCCCGGATCTGTACGGACTGGGATCCAGAGGCCAGGGAGATTTTCTGGTTCACGGGGAGAACCGGGAGGGAGCAGCGCCTTACCGTAGCTGGGTGTATGAAACTCCATGCTCCTGGAATCAAAGAGGCAGGTTGTCTCGTGCCCGTTGATCTGTACGGTCGTTGTAGCGGTCGTGAGGTTGTGAGGCCGAGACTGGTCGAAGGTGATGGAGGCGAGCTGCGGAAGGTGGTGGGAGCGCTGGTCGGCGGTGGCGGAGGTATCAGCAGCCAGCGTACGGCCAGGCGAGCAGTGGTCCCGGGGTGCGTTCCAAGATGGCGCCGAATATGGCAGGCGACATCCAAGATGGCGGCACCCACGGGCCGCACGTGGCGGGCGGCGGCAAAGATGGTGGCGCCCCTGGATCGCACATGGGGGATGTTGCAGTAGCGATGCTGGGCCTAGAAAAGGCAGCGACCGATTGGGCCTGGCAAACGTTGGTGAAGTGGCCCTTCTTGCCACACCCGTTGCAGGTCGTGCTCCGTTGCGGGCAGCGTTGTCTGGGGTGTTTGTTCTGGCCACAAAAGTAGCATTTGGGGCCTCCGGAGTTAGCTGGCTGCTGCGGGGCACAAGCGTGCGGTGCACCCGGGTCGGCTGATGGCGGGGGCCTTGACGCCCACAAGGGTGCTGCGCGGTCGAGGGTGTAGGACTCCAGGTTGCGGGAGGCAACTTCTAAGGAGTCTGCGAGCTATACTGTCTCTGTGAGGCCGAGTGTACCCCCTTCTAATAAGCGCTGGCGGATGTAGTTGGACTTAATGCCCGTGACATAGGTGTCCCTGATCAGCAGCTCCGTGTGTTGGACTGCCGACACCGCCTGGCAACTACAGTTTCTGCCAAGTTGCCGCAAGGCACGCAGGAAATCATCCTGCGACTCCCCCGGGAGTTGCCGTCTCGTGGCCAGGAGGTGCCTGGCGAACACCTGATTTATAGTCCTGATATACTGTCCTTTCAGTTGTTCTATCACCTCCGTGTAGGTGGGAGCGTCCCGAATGAGGGGGAAAACTTGTGGGCTCACCCGTGCATAGAGTAGTTGGAGCTTCTGTGGGTCTGAGATGACTTCGGTGGATGCTCCGAGATATCCTTCAAAACAGGCTAGCCAGTGCTCGAAAGTCGCTGTGGCGTGGGCTGCATGTGGGTTCAGCTCCTGGTGATCCGGCTTGAGTAAGATGTTCATCTTCAAAATTCTAGCACAATAAATTGATGTACCATCAATGACCACACGACGAATGGTGAACTATTGTGGCTTTATTGTGCTAGATGTAAAGCCTCCTGCAGCTGGACCCAAGAATGGGGACAGTGCAGGAGAGCGTACACTTTTATACAGAGGCTGCTGGGTGGAGCCAGCAGGCCGGGATTTACCGTAATAACTGGAGTACAATGGCAGTGTACCATCATACATGTAATGTATGTTCAGTGGTTTACCGCAGCTCCTTGATGCCACCTTTACAAGGTGGAGACAGGATGGGGGGGACCCTGACAGTCAGGGACCTATACACCAACGGCAGGGTCACAACACTGGATGAACTGACGGAGAGATTCCAGCCAGCTAAGGACAAAGAACTCTGATACCTGCAGCTGAAAAACGTCCTATGGAAGGAGACAAGGACATACCTGCGACCACCGCGACAGATGCTACTAGAAGAACTACTGGACTCAGACATTCTAGGTAGAGGGAACTGTAGAGATATGTACGCACGACTGATAGAGAGGGCCAACACTATCGGGAGAGTGGGGTAGTTAGGGACACTTATTGGACATCATTAAAATCTGTTGACCTCGACAATATGATGTCTTTGGTACATTCTTCCACAATGCGGGTGGAGCAGGCATGTGGCCTGCAGCGGCCGCACCGTGCTTCATGGCGGATATCGTCCGCAGATCCGGCCCGCAAAATAGTCCCCCCCTTCGGCCAGCTCGTGTGCCCCGGACCGCCCCACCACAGTGCCCCCAGCCCTGAATAATGTCCCCCCCCTGCCCATGGATCGGCCCTCCTCCGACTGACGGCGCTGGACTGAGCCTGCAGCCGCCACGCTGAGTTCCTGACGGGTGAGATCGCATGCGACTCACGCCGCTGGGAACACAGCCGGTTGGGGGCGGAGCTCAGGGCTGCCATTACCTGAGGCAGTGGATACACAGAGTTCGCTGCTTTGGAAGGGGCGGAGTCTCTGAACACTATTTTGGCATCGCCGACCGTAGATTCCAGCCCAGGATGTTTATAATAGAATAATATTAGTTGAAAATGGTTTAGCAGTAGAAAGCAAAAGTTCCTGTTTCGGCATGTGTGTGGGAACATGGGGATACATCTTTTCTTGGTCTATTGTTTATGAATGATATGGGAGAGGTTTCTACTTGTAATTTTATAAATTATTATAGTTTATGATAATATGGTATTATTTGGTGACAAAGTCACGTGATCAGTTGTTTTATTGTCGTCCAAATAATTGTACGCAATTGAACAGATAGTTTAAGAATTATTTTTTAAATTATTCATGGGGTTTGAGCATCACTGGTTAGACCAGGATTCATTGCCCATCCCTAATTGCCCTTGAGAAGGTGGTGGGGATCTGCCTTCTTGAACCACTGCACACCATGGGCGCAATTCTCCGATGCCGTGCCGGTTGGGGGAATCGCCTGCCGCGCCATTGTTCCACGCGACGCCGGTCCGACGCCCTCCCGCGATTCACCCAAGCGGCGAGATCGGCCCCATCGAGTTCTGCGCGGCGCAGGCCGGAGAATCGCCCGAGACACCCGAAATGACGATTCTCCGCTACCCCCGCTATTCTCCGGCCCGAATGGGCCGAAGTCCCGACAGCATGACCCCAGTTCACGCCGTCGCCATTCACACCTTGTAAATAAAGTCGTCAGCCAGTCGTTCTGGCTGACGCTGAGCAGTGAGGAGGGGAGCGGACTGTTCCGGAGCTCCTGTAGACTGGGTCGGCTTCCCCGAGAATGCTGCGGCCAACGGGGGGGGGGGGGGGGGGTGGGAGGGGGGTGAGGGAGGGAGTGGAGGTGGGAGGGGGATGAGGGAGGGAGTGGAGGTGGGGGGGAGGTGAGGGAGGGAGTGGAGGTGGGAGGGGGGTGAGGGAGAGTGTGGAGGTGGGGGGGGGTGAGGAAGGGAGTGGAGGTGGGGGGGGAGGGAGGGAGTGGAGGTGGGAGGGGGAGGGAGGGAGTGGAGGTGGGAGGGGGAGGGTGGGAGTGGAGGTGGGAGGGGGAGGGTGGGAGTGGAGAGGGGAGGGAGGGAGTGGAGGTGGGAGGGGGGTGAGGGAGGGAGTGGAGGTGGGAGGGGGGTGAGAGAGGGAGTGGAGGTGGGAGGGGGTGAGGGAGAGTGGAGGTGGGAGGGTGGTGAGGGAGGCAGTGGAGGTGGGAGGGGAGGGGGGAGGGAGTGGAGGTGTGAGGGGTTGACGGAGAGTGTGGAGGGTGTCGTCCATCCGCGGATGCCACATGTCAGCCACCCTGATACGGCAGAACGGTGACGAGGACACGGCCGCAGGTTGTCGTGTGGCTGATGGGCACAGGTGACTGGCACACTGGTGAGGAGGACGGTGTGAACTGACCGTTGGACGCAGACAGTGACCAGGTGTTAGTTAGGCTGGCTGCGTGTCTGCAGCGCGACCAGGCCACCGGGGCACACAGGTATCCCATGCAACCCGGCTGGCGAGGTGTGGAAGAACCTCAGTGTAACATGGTGTTTCTCTGCCCCTCACCACCCTCCTGCAGGTCACCATGTATGCCAATCAGACAGCAATGTTCACTGCCGTGGTTGCAGCCGCAGCTCTGCAGGTGGCCATCCGGCAGCGTAGACTCCGACGGCCCACAGTGGCTGCAGATGCAACAGTTGCTGCTGCAGCAGGAGGGATGGCCACGGAGTGGCCCGTCGTCACCGCGCAGGCCGCAGGCACTCAGGCCCGGAATATCCAGGGGGATGCCGAGGGGAACATTGACCCCCAGATGGCGAGGAATGCACAAGATGCGGGCACTGATATCGAAGTGCATGGGGGGGGGAGGAGGAGGAGGCAGAGCCACTGATGGTGGTGCCAGGGCGCCACAGGCGTCCAGCAAGGCCTAGGGTGTACCATGACAGAATGTCGTTCGAGGCCCGACTGGACATTAGATGCAGGAGGAGACTACGGTTCAGCAGGGAGACGGTCGCACATATATGCCACCTCGTGGTGCACCTCACACCACTTGGAACGGGTGGAGGACACCCGATACCAGTCTCCGTCAAGGTGACGGTGGCCCTAAACGTTTACGCTACCGGTTCCTTCCAGGCGCCGAGCGGGGACCTATCAGTGATCTCACAGGCATCGGTCCACAGGTGCATCAGGGCCATGACCGACGCCTTGTACGCCATCGCGGACAGGTACATTAAATTCCCCGAGGACGCGGAATTTGAAAAGCAGTTGGTGCAGATTGCGAAATGCATGGAAATGGTGAGGAAGGAGATGAGGGAGGTTTTGAGTGTGCTGGTGGAGGAGGCGGTTTCCCCGGTGAGGACGGAGGTGGCGAGCGCAGTGGCGGAGGTGCGAGAGCAAGGGGAGGCGCTGAAGGAAGTGGAGGAGACGTTATTGCAGCACGGTGATCAACTTGCCTCGATGGGGAAAGAGATGCGGAAGGTGATGGATACTAACAAGGATCTGCAAGGAAAAATGGAAGACCTGGAAAACAGATCCAGGCGACAGAATTTGAGGATTGTGGGGCTGCCCGAAGGAGTTGAAGGACCGAAGCCGACTGAGTACTTTGCCGCGAATTTTGCCTTTGCTGGCAAAATTATTGGGGGAGGGGGAGGATCCCTCCCGATATGAACTGGATCGGGCTCATCGTTCGTGGAGGCCTATACCAAAGGCGAGTGAGCCGCCAAGGGCAGTGACTCTGTGCTTCCGTAGGTACAGGGTGAAGGAGAAGGTCCTGAGCTGGGCCAAGCAGAAGCGGGTGGTGCAGTGGGCTGGAGCTGGTATACGTGTATGCCAGGACTTTACGGTGGAGCTGGCGAGGAGGCGGGCTGCCTTCAACCGGGTGAAGAGGGCACTGTACATTAGCAAGGTGCGGTGCGGCATTGTATATCCAGCGAAGCTGAGGGTGACTTACAAGCTCAGGGACTTTTATTTTGGAACGGCGGAAGCAGCGGAGGAGTTTGCGAAAGCAGAAGGACTGTGGCAGAACTGACAAATTGAGGAATGGCCATGTGCCGATGTAACCTCATGACTGTATTTTCTTCTTTTTTGTATCACTGCGCACGGGTGTAGAGATTAAAGGAGCCAATGTGGTATATATTTGGACAAGGGAAGGGACGGGACTTTCACTCGAAATGAGAGTTCTTTGGGGTGTAGGTGGATATGCGGGGTTTGTGTGCTAAAAGTGGATCTTTGGCCTTTCCTAGGGCCGGGCAAGTGGGAAAGGGACCCGGGCGGGGTCTACGCTGGCCGGTTTAAGCCGGCCTGTGAACGGGAGTGAGGTGGGGGGAGGGGCTGCGGCCATCGTAGCCTGGCAGAACAGGGTCCGAGTGGTCTAGCCGGAGTGGAAAGTTAGGGGGAAGGAACCGAGGTTGGGAGGAGGAATTTTAAAAGAGGCAGTGGACAGGAGGAGCTGGAGACCTGCGGTGGGGGGGGGGGGGAGCTGTATAAGATTAAGGGTGACTACGGGTAATCCCTGATTCCTTTTTGCCATTTGTTTATGTAAACATGCGGGTTGAGGTTTGGGGGTTGGTGTGCGGATGGGATCGTTGTTACTATGGGGACTGACATATCTTGCTGATTATTGTTTATTGTTGATGGATGTAAATGTGGGAGAAAATGTGAAAAAGGAGGAGAATAAAAAAAATTAAAAAAAAAAAAAAATTCCCCGAGGACCAAGCACAGCAGGAAGCACGGGCACGTGGATTCGCCAAGGTGGCCGGGATACCGATGGTCCAGGGTGTCATCGATGGTGTGCACGTCCCCATGCGCCCACCTGCAGACAACAGGGAAGTGTTCATGAACAGGAATGAAATGAAAATCGCTTATTGTCACAAGTAAGCTTCAAATGAAGTTACTGTGAAAAGCCCCTAGACGCAACATTCCGGCGCCTGTTCGGGGAGGCTGTTACGGGAATTGAACCGTGCTGCTGGTCTGCCTTGGTCTACTTTCAAAGCCAGCGATTTAGCCCTGTGCTAAACAGCCCATACTCCATGAACATTCAGGTGGTCTGCGACCCCCACATGAAGATCATGCATGTGTGTGCAAGGTACCCCAGGAGTGTGCACGACGCCTACATTCTGGCACAGTCGTTCATCCCCGCAATGTTCGATGGATGCCCCCCCCCCCGGCTGAGGGGTTGGTTGCTGGGCGACAGGGGCTATCCGTTGAGGTCATGGCTGATGACGCCAATACGGAGGCCTCAGACCAACGCAGAGAGCCTATACAACGAGGCCCATGCAGCAACCAGGATTGTGGTGGAGCAGTGCTTCGGCCTGCTGAAGATGCGATTCAGATGCCTGGACCGCTCCGGAGGGGCCCTGCAGTACCGGCCCGACAGGGTTGGTCGCATAGTTGTGGACTGCTGTGCGCTGCACAACATTGCCATGCAGAGGGGAGATGCCCTGGTGGAAGAGTCGGAGGGAGGACCCTACGGCATCGGAGCTAACGCAAACGAAGGGCAGGAGGAAGAGGAGGAGGAGGAGGATGGCGTGCATCAGGGTGGGGGGAGGGGCGCAGGACACAGACACTGCCCGTGTGCTGGTTACGTCCAGGAGGCTGCACGATGGCACCGTCGAGGACGGCGGGCACGCGACGCGTTGGTGACTGCACGGGTCACGCACCGTGGGAGAGGGATTCGCTGAACACTGCCACTTGCAGTGGATCCGTCAGTCCTGCACACGGGCACCACACAGCACCCCACACCCCCCACACCCCTGCACCGTGTTCACGGCACCAATTCCACATCACCTTACCACTGTGGCACTACGGGTTTGCACAACATTGATGATTGTGTAAGCGGTTGTGATCAGTGCCATGTTGAATGATGACAGCCTGCTCTGCGATGAGCTGTGAGCTCAGATTCGCCAGCCGAGGTCTCACCCATGGCTTTAGCTGAACCATCCACTCCGGTGGTCACAGCCTTCGTAACGGACATTTCATCACGTGCCCGTGTGGGGTAGCTGGCGCCGGAGTGCCGAGGACTACAGTGTCCGATTTTGGGAGGCAGGGGGGGAAAGGGACAGCACATCCGGCACCGACTTTGAACCGCTCGTTAACCACAGCGCCACTCGGTCACACTCACGAGCCCCCTGGCACCGGACATAGCACAGAGTCTTACAAGTTAAGTGCAACAGTGAGTTTAATTGTGACATTCACACACAGATGCCCTACCCCCTACAACTAAACTGTGCCCTGCACCCGTGCCAACTTATTATGTTCCTAACTTCTTTGCCTTACGGGCCCTACCACTACGTCTAGGTGTCTCCCCAGATGGTACAGCAGGAGTGGAGGTGGACTGTTGAGAATTACGCCCTGCGACATGGCTCCCCGTCGGCACGCGTTTCCTGTGGCGGCCTAGCTTCAATGGGCCAGGCTGCTCGGTGGGCGGCTGGATGGCGTGGTGCCACCCTATCCTGCCCGCTGCCCATCAGATGCGCCAGGGACGGAACAGGGGAAGTACCTCCCTTGCTGGAGGTACCGGGACGGGCCCCAGAGCCGCCTCCTCCCTCGGGGAGCCCGGTGGCCCCCGGGCCTCACTGTGGAACCGAAGTGCGATCGGAGACATGCCCCTGGAGGCCTGCAGCGGTATCGACCACGGTCCGAATGTTCGCAGAGACGGAGCCCAGGGAGTGCGACATTCCTGCCAGGGACTGTGCTATCTCAACCTGTGAGTGTGCTACGTCATCCATCATGTGCGCCAGGCGGTCTATGCTCTCCGCGACTGACTGCTGGGACTGTGCCATCGCCTGCTGGGACCGGGCAATGGCATGGTGAGACTCGGCCAGGGCCCGGAGAGCGGCGGCAATGTTGTGTTGGCTCTGGCGCATGGCTACCTGTGAGAGGGCAGCACTCTCCTGGGCCATGGATGTGGCATGCACGTGATGCCCAACGCCTTGCAGAACCTGACCAGTGACCAAAACCGTTTCACCCATTGGCTCCACCGCGGACGCCACCCGTGCGGTGTCGGCCTGGGTGGCTGCGATGAGCGGCACCACTCCCTGCTTCTGGACGCGAATGGACTCCTCCAACTGCGTGTGCAGGTCCTGGAAGATGGCCCTCATCCCGTTATTCAGTCCCTGGGTGTCCACATGCATCGGTTGTCCGGGTGGGTCAAGTACATCCAGGAACCCGGGAACCGTCTGGGCGTCAGCTGACTCCGATCGTCCAGCCCCACGGCTGCTCCAAACTCCACCTGCTGTCACCGGCTCGGCTGTGTGGTGCGCACCAGACCGTGACCCGGGAGCCTCATCACTTATCTGCCCAACCGAGGGGAGTGTCTCTGTGATGGTGGATGGTGTGGGAGACAGCAGTGCCGTTAGCTCGAGGTCATCGTCTGTTAGGAAGTCTGATGTGTACTGGTCCCCCTCATGGCCCGGCGCAAGGTGCATGCGGCCCATGTCATGTTGCCCTCCAGGTGATTCCGTGGACTGTGTGGACATCGTCACTGTCCGTCCTGGGCCCCTCAGTATTGTCTCTGTCCGTCATACATGCGTCCCCGTCCAGCTTCCATACTGAGAGGATGGCCCTCCTGTCCGACCGACTGCCACCCTCTGGCGTGCGTCCCTGGGTGCGCTTGAGGTTGTAGATGGTCGGCTGTGTCTTGGCCGAGACGACCCTGGACGTTCGGTGGCAGCCCTGGGGAACACAATGATACGGGGTTCGTTAGACACGCTGGGCCGGGTGTATGGTGGTGGGGGCAGTGTGTGAGGGGGGGAGGGGATCGAGGGTGCAGTGGCCAGAGTGTGAGGGGGGAGGGGATCGGGGGTGCAGCGGCCAGAGTTTGAGGGGGGAGGGGATCGAGGGTGCAGTGGCCAGAATGTGAGGGGGGAGGGAATCGGGGGTGCAGTGGCCAGAGTGTGAGGGGGGCGATGACGGGCTGGGGGGGGGGGGGGGGGGGGGGAGCGGGTGAGGACATGCAGGGTTGTCTCACTTGCTGCTGTGCCTCCGACCTGGCATGTCGCGACCTCCCGCGTGGCGGATCCTCCAGCGAGGTCCAGGGCCCTCTGCTCGTGAACGTTTAGGGGGTGCAGCACAGGAGAACCCCCTCCGGTTCTCATACGCTCACGTTGGTTGTGAGCTGTCTTGTCACGGGCGGGGTGGGGGTTGGATAAAGCATCACAATTAGCCCATTTTCGGGACCTGAATCGATCGCGATCGGGGCCGTTACGCGCCGTCGTGAAACTCGCCGACGTTCATGACGGCGTGGGCACTTAGTCGCGGGAGCGGAGAATCGCGCCCCTTGTGTTGTAGGAACACCCACTTTGCTCTTAGGAAGGGAATTCAAGGATTTTGACCCAGTGACAATGAAGGAATGGTGATATAGTTCCAAATCAGGGTGCTATGTGGCTTCGAGAGGAACTTTAAGGTGGTGGTGTTCCCATGCATCTGCTTCTCTTGTCATTCTAAGTGGTAGGGGTAGTAGGTGGTGGAGGCAGTGCTGTCTGTGGGAGCTGCTGTTGACTACCCTGTTTCCAACATTACAACAGTGCGTACACTTCAACAGCATTTCATTGACTTTAAAGAAGTTTGAGACAACTGGTGGTCATGAAAGGCACAATATAAATAAGAAGTCTTTGCTTTCCTGGTTTTCAGCACAATTTTCATGTTAAGGTGTGTTTGCTACTTATTTGTTACCATTTTGTTTCATTTAGTCTTGGCCTGAAGATGCTTTGCAAGCTGTGGCAACACGCTCTTTGGGAGACATTGAAATGTCACATGAAATACGACTGGGCTGCATTGATATGTGCAAGAGCTTTCATACCTCAACAATTGAATTGTCTAAAACATTCCACACAGAGCTTCAGAGGCATAACTATGTGACTCCTACATCTTACTTGGAACTGATCTCCACATTTCAAGTATTGCTTGAAACAAAAAGAGCGTAAGTACAAATTAAATGGAGCATTTTGTAGTATTTGGGTTTTCAAAAGCGGGCATGATCTTCCAAAAGGGAACAAAGCAAGCGAGCGCGTTTAGCTGCGTGTTTCCCGGCACTCGCAGTGTCGCTTTGAATAAGAGGCCTGAACGTGGAACACGCGGCCGAGGTCACACTAGCCCCCATTTTTTATAATGGGGAGCGCCACTCGCCGGAACACCCCACTGTAGCGAGAGATCGGGACGACATTTTTAAATGGCGACCCGATCTCCGAGGCCCTGAAAAGAATCCCCGACATCCCCCTAGCCTGAATACAATATGCACTGGCAGGCAGAACTCCACAGCGCAGGAAATGCAACTGAGTGTGACCTTGGCCGGCGTTCCCACTGAGACTAGGAAATAAAAATGTTGCTCAATAGAGGGGTCGTTCCTGACACTAGAAATTCTGGGAATGAACCCGCTAATCTCGTCCAGAACGGGACTCTTTTTTTCGTTACATTGAGCCCTTGGTCGTTGCAATGTATTTCAGCAGCAGGAGTTTTTAAACTAGTTTTGAGCAATTGACACAGTACAAAGTAACCAGTTGTGGTTTTCAAAAACACATTGGGCTGGAGTATAGGAGGACAAGCTTCCTGCACCACAGTCCAAATGTCATGAGTGAGCCCGCCTCCATCTGAATGGCTCAGCCCATTTCAATATTTAGGCTGGCAGGCCTTTAATTGTTATGAGGTGAGATTTTTACTCTATTGCCTGAGGAAATGCCGCCACATACAGCTGCTGACCAATTGGAAGCTGGCAACTCTGCAGTACTGGCAGTGTCACCAGGAGTGGTGGCCATTGCTGGTACTGCAGCTAAACCAAGGAGGAGGCATTCAGCGATAGACCTCGAGGCATTCAGCGATGGACCTCGAGGCATTCAGCAATGGACCTCGAGGCATTCAGCAATGTACCTGGACTTATAGGTAGGTCCAGGATATCGGGATGGCAGGGCGAGATGCTTTTCTGGCGCAGCGTGACGATTGGATCGTGCCCTAAGCGTCCCCACTTCGCGGTTTCGGCTCGGGTCTGGTTGGGCCCACTCTGAGGGTTGAGTCTGCTCCAGGAGATGGGGTTGGGGTCAGATCCACTCCTTGCAGCGGTGGGGGGTGCCTAGGGGGGTCGGTATGGGTTGGCTCTGGGGGTGGGGTCTTGTCCACTCTGGGGGCCGGGCTGGGCTCTCTCCCTGAGTTGGGAGGGGGGCATGTCTGCTTGTGCGGCGTCTGGACTGCGTCCGCTCTTCGGAGTGGTGGATTGTCGTCCAGGTCCACTCTAACGGGTGGGGAGGCTGTCTGGGTCAGCTCTGGGAGTGTCTAGGTCAGCTTTAGGTAGGAGTGGGGTCCACGGTCTGGGATCCACTTGGGGGGGTGTTGTTTGGGTTCACCCGTTGGGAGGGATGGTGTAGCCATGTAAAATAGCTGCGTTCCGATTAATCTGGCCAAAACCCAGTTTAAAATGGCTAGCCCGAAAGACTGCTGGGAAAAGTAGCTAAGAAGACACAAGCAGGCAGCTGCAGACAGGTTTGAGCTTCAGCTCGGGGAACGTAGCCCAGATCGATACTCAGGGCTATCAACAGCCCATCAACCCAGGTATCCGCAGTTGCATTCAGGACTGTTTACACCTAATCTACTCAGACATCCACAGTTAAATCGGCTATCCCCGGGAACAATTGCAACATATTAGCAATTGACTACCGGGCCAGACCTGTCGGCGCCTGCAGTGGCCGAAACAAAGACAGGTGAGCGACCACCCCCCGATCAAGGAATCGCCTCACCATTGGACACATCGACCCCAGAGACTGGGGACAGAATCCAATCACTTGGGTCTCAGGGTCAAGGGCCGCCCCGGGAGGCGGGAAGCCCCTGGGCCCTATAAAAGTAAAGGTCCAAGTTCAGATCTCGCTCTCTCTCATCTTCACCTGCTCGAGACCTTCGCAAGACCAGCCACCGGCAAGTGTAAGTTTGAATCCAATGATCGCTATCCGGTAGAGACACCTAGCCTGTGGAGACACCGACCTGTAGCAGCCTTTTGAATCCCGCGGGCCAGATTTGATTGGACAAGCCATTCGTTTCCCTGACCTGGTGGGCTCTTCCTAAGTTAAGTATTGGCCAGTAGTGATAGGTTTGTTATATAGAAAGTAGTATTAGGGTATTAATATTGCTTGTTGTATATAATAAATGACCGTTGTTTTAATCCTTACTAAGCGGTGTGCTGTGTTATTAATCATAACCTGAACTTGAACCACGTGGCGGTATCATAAAGATACCTGGCGACTCATGAGCAAAGGTGACCTAAACAGAACAAATAGACTAAAGCTAGAAAGAGCAACAATGGGAGTATGGATCAGGGGAGGAAGGGAAATTAGAGTCTGACTCGCAAGTTGGTAGTCCCATATGGTTGGGAGTGTTGGGAATTCCATTTTTGGGGGTTGGGAATAGGGAATGCCCTGCATGTTGATTGGTCGGAGAGGGAGTTGTGGGTTCGGAGTTTGTGGGTGACCCATGCATGGCTCTGTCTGGATGTTTAAAATAGTTACACTGAAGGTAGAAGTTATTTTATCCCTTCTAACTCTTTCAGAATCAGGTATAAAACTGGCAGAACCATCTGTGTCAGCAATTTAAATCACTTTGTCAGATGGTTCTCCGCACAGCTCAATTGTCCAGGGTAACTTAGCACTTCTGGACAACTGCTGCCTAAAACCTTACCTGGGAATCTTCGAGGGATTCCCCAGCCCATCTTTGGGATATTTCCCTCGGGAGACAGAAAGTTACAGGCCTTTGTGAAAATTGTTCCCTGCTATTGATTATCAGCTCTAACATCCTGTGTAAAATTTTGAATGTTCAATTTCAGCAAGTTGTTAAAAGGATGGAATTGCTAAGGACAAGATCCAAATGGCCTAAATTGCCCAGCACATTTTGGGGGTTTCAACTATGGCTTACCATATTTGCTTACTTGCTTACCAATTTATACATTATAACAGAATGTGTCATGAATTTGCCTTTATTGTTCCAGGAAAATTTGGCTGGTTTAACAAATCTCTACCTGAATCAGGGCCCTCTTATTCAATTGGGTGTTTGTAGCCACAAATGCATAAGTACCCAGAAAATCATGGTGTGACAGTGAATTAACCGACTTCAGAGGCAATATTTAAAGTATCCTCACCCCTATCAATTTGCCTGATTAGTCATTGTGCAGATGCTTAAGGGCCAGGTTTCCAATGTTTGGCAAATGTTTCTCCATGGGAACTTTTGAAGATTGAGATTTTGGAGATGAAAACTATTTCACAAACTTTTGTTGTTCTGGAATGCTGAATGTAGAAATGTTGCTGGGTTTCTAAAGTTGAAGGATCCTAAATCAAGAGGAATGCAGCAAAGCTATGAACGAGGTGGAAGAAGAGACTAAAGGAGGCAAGGGCATAGAATGCATGCATTCAGGAAGAAACCATCATATCTGAACCTCACAGAGGAGCAGTGGATAAAATTGATCTGTTTCAAAGGGGAGACAGTCACACCTCTGCCACCTGTAGTAACAAGACTTGGAGCCCATCACCAAGGCCTATGGCAGTGAAGGTCATTGTAGCTTTAGCTTTATAATGAGCCAGGAAATGAAATGAAAATCGCTTATTGTCACAAGTAGGCTTCAATGAAGTTACTGTGAAAAGCCCCTAGTCGCCACATTCCGGCGCCGATTCAGGGAGGCTGGTACGGGAATTGAACCGTGCTGCTGCCTTGGTCTGCTTTCAAAGCCAGCGATTTAGCCCAGTGTGTATTTGTATCTAAGATGTTTGTCATGTTTTGTATATTTTGTCTTTATAGTGATGTAGTGAAGATGAAAAGGAGATATGAAGTTGGTCTAGAAAAATTGGAATCAGCTGCATCTCAGGTAGCCACCATGCAAGCTGAACTTGAAGCCCTGCAGCCTGAACTGATAGTTGCTAGTTTAGCAGTGGATGAAATGATGATAATCATTGAAAAAGAGTCTATTGAGGTCTCAAGAACAGAGGAGATTGTGAAAGCCGATGAATTAATAGCAAATGAGCAAGCTATGGCTGCCAAAGCAATTAAGGATGAATGCGATGCTGATCTGGCAAAAGCGTTACCAGTACTGGAATCTGCACTTGCTGCCCTTGACACACTTACTACATCGGTAAGGATAAAATTGTTAATTTTACTGACCTGTCTACATAAAAGGCAAGTAATTATAATAAGTTATAATTGTAGACAGATCAACAGATTTCATATCTTTTCATTTATTTGTATAAGGAGTGATTTTTGGAGTTATTAAATAGCATGTTAAATTAAACTTATCCCACAGCAGATTAATCCGAACTAGAACCTCGATTTTTACTTGGGATAGCACTCCTGCAAGTGTGGGTCAAGACCTCTCTGAAGAAACAATCCCAGATACAAAGATTTGGGAGGACCTCGCAATCTGGGGATGGGAAAGTCCAAGGCAGGGGAGGCCTTATGCTCCTATTTGCCCCACAAGAAAAAAAGAAAATTACTTCCCTCAAGAGGTCTCTTCTTGCCCTCACTCCTTTTTCTATTAAGGTGGCTGGGCATCAAAGCCAGAACAGCTTCCCTACACTGGACTAAATTTAATATAATCCCCACATTGGACTAAATTTAATATAATAGGCACCGATGCCATAATGGGAGATAGATTTGCTTATTGGAAAGAGCAAGTGAAGAACAAAACCTATGAAGGAACTGTGGAAGCTCAGCAGCTAGGGGCTTTATTTCATGCCATGCCACCCACTGCCCCACCCAACGCTGGCATATTTGAAGGTTGGAGGCTCATAAAATAAGGATGGTGGCCTACCCACTGCCTTACCGCCCACCCTTGATCTTTCTCCCATGTAAAAGTGGGCAAAGGAAATGTAGGCACGTAGTCTTTCCTTGGGTGTATTGAGGCCCTTGAGTGACCACTTAATTGCATCATTCTGCCTCTGCCACTATTTGATGTGTGGGAGGAAAAGGTGGAAGCAAGAATGGGGGGGGGGGGAAATCTCCTTTTGAGGAGGTTCCACGTGCCCAGTGGAAGCAGCCCCCAAGATCAAAGCCCCTATAAAATGAAAATGAAATGAAAATTGCTTATTGTCACAAGTAGGCTTCAAATGAAGTTACTGTGAAAAGCTCCTAGTCGCCACATTCCGGCGCCTGTTCGGGGAGGCTGTTACGGGAACATTCCCCTTCCCCACCATCTTCTCAAATTACACACCCCTTATGTTGGGATCTGTTGGTAATGTTGGCAACCCTTCAGTATTGGCCTGGAATCTCCAGGAATTAAAGATCACTCTCCAAGGCACTAATGTGTACAATTTTGGAGAAAATCCATGGGGATATTTCTAAAGATAGCTTTTTTTCAAAATTGTCTTTGAACATTTCTCTATACCATAAATAAAAATATTGACTGTAGGAGAAAAAGGCTATTTAGGTGACAGTAAAACATCATCCAATTTGGCAATAAGTCTTAATACTTTACAATTAACATGGGAAGACAGCATGTTACAGAAATGGATGCATTGGCCAACAAACAGCTGGAGCACGGGGACAAATCGCGTGATTAAAGTCTCCAAGAATACACTGAATCAAAGTTGGCAATCCTCCTATCTGTCAACCAATCTCACTCAAATGCACACACATGCCTTTATCCAAGGTCCATTAACCTTCTTCCTTATGGATTGCCTTTTGTCTTAGCAGTGGCCATCGCCGATTCTGCTGCTACTAGGAATACAGAGTAGCTGATCAATCAGCTGTCCCAGATAGGTGTGGAACTTGCACTCTGCAACAATTAAGGCTGCTCCCAGTGTAATATCACCGTGGGGCAGGTGGGTTTCGGCCTGACAATTGATTTTTCAATCAGGAATCTGGGGAATGCAGCACCCGTGTAATCCAACCCATGATTATGGCTGCTATTTGGTTTCTACCAGGTCCACAAGGTTAAAATCACTCCTTAGCTATCTGAGAATACTGGTAAGTCCAATATCAGGGACCAGGTGAAGTAGCCAATAAATAGTTGCTTGGTAGTACAGAAGTACAATGAGTATTGCTTAAAAAAAAACTACTTTTGAAGCTTTTCTCTCTTCAAGCCAGGTACAAGAATGCCAAATTTTAAAGGAAGCGCCAATTTAAACTTCTTTCTTGCGTCTGCCCTGATCAGTGAAAAGCTTCAACAGCATCTCTTTTTTTTCAGCAATAGCTAATAGAATTGAGTTTCTCACATACCAGGTCAATTTGAGACAACAGGAGGATTAATATTATTACAGAGACAAATTGGAATGGAATATTGGAATATTTTCAATCATTTGCACATGACATAATCTGTGGCTAAGTTCCATGAAAGGTGGAATGATTCCTCCCTCCAGGTGGCAATATTGTTTGGCAGACATGCCCAGATTCTCAACATGTAAAGTGAGGGGGAGGATGTGGGGACAGAGTCATGAGTCTGCCCATGTCCAACTGTAAAACACAGTCTGCAATAATTTGGAATTTGATACATATCAAGAGCGGTGTTTGGTATAATGTTGTACAACAAGTCGTAATAGAAAATAGATTGAATTTCACTGGAAACTACATTATGTTCAGTTATATATTATATACAGAATAAGTTGGCCTTGCTTTACTGGAGTACTTATCAGTTCATCTTTAACAAGTGTGGTCCCAGAACCCAATGATGAAAATATACAATCAGAGATGTTGCTAAAATCCACGACACCATACCCACTGTCATTCTGTCACATGGCTAGATGTTTAAGCTATTGTGATACAACTGTTAATTTTTTTTTAGGATATTACTGTGATGAAGTCTATGAAGAGCCCCCCATCTGGAGTAAAGCTAGTTATGGAGACAATTTGTATTTTGAAAGGAATAAAGCCAGACAGAATTCCAGATCCGACTGGATCAGGTAAAAAGATTGAAGATTTCTGGGGCCCTGCCAAAAAAGTATTGGGTGACATGAAGCTTTTGCAGTCTCTCCATGAATATGATAAGGATAACATACCTTCAGCTTACATAAATGTCATTCGGAATAAATACATAACAAACCCAGAATTTATTCCAGAAAAGATTCGTAATGCTTCCACAGCAGCTGAGGGTCTCTGCAAATGGGTCATTGCAATCGACTCCTATGACAAGTAAGTCATTATATTTGACCTATAGAATATTTTAAATCTAATGTTTCAGTTCACCAGCATCAACTTTACATTGCATGAGATAGAATAAGTTATTTTTTTTCTCCAAACCCACTCCCATTTATCAGAGTAGCTAAAGTTGTGGCTCCCAAGAAAGAGAAGCTAGCAGTGGCTGAAGGTGAATTGAAGATAGCAATGAATGGTCTAAGAAAGAAGCAAGCTGCACTTAAAGAAGTGCAAGATAAGCTGGAAAAACTACAGGAGCAGTTGGAAACCAATAAACAAAAAAAAGCAGACCTGGAAAATCAGGTAATTTAAACACCATTATTGTACAACTAAAGGCACTTTTGGAACATATTAATCTGTAGCTTTGGGCATAACACACGTTAATCACATTGATATTATTCACCAGGTAAATGTGGTGCTCACCAGGTAAATGTGGTGCTAAGTTACAAATATAAAACATTCTTAAGGAAAGCAAAATAAATCCAGTTGCTGACCTGGTGTCTGAAATGTAGGATGCGAGTCCCCAGCCCCATTACGCTCTCGCTCGAGCGAAACGAGTCTGGTGACTAGGGGGAGATGCCGAAAACAAGATCCGCTCCAGGCGCCAGACAGTTGGCGATGCAACTAGCCCACTCCCGGAGGTGAAATTGGGATCTCGCCATAGCATGGCAAGAAACCAATTATCACCACTTAAGCCAAATTTCCATATAATTAACGGGAGCCACTCCTTACCCACTGGCCTCCTGTCATTCAGTGGCCTCCCCAGCAAGTGTTCACGCTGGTGCCGATTAGTACTCCTTTTGAAAAACGTGAACCTGGTGGAAGGGCTTCTGTGGGGAGCCAAGGAGGTGAATAACCATCTTTACTCACAGGCGACGAGCCCGGGGGCGTGGGCTTGCCACTCAGTGGGCGGGGGGGGGGGGGGGGGGGACCCTCAACTGGGTCTGGGGGACCCTCTGCAAGGGTGGGCCGCCATGGGAGCGTGGGTGGGGGGAGGCGCTGGGGGGCAACCGTTTGCGGTACCACCATGCCAACCCCTGGCTCGTGTGTACCCGTTTCGGGGGCACCCCTAGTCCCTACCCGTCTGCCCCACCAACCACCCATAACCCCCACTGAATGCTGAGGCCTCTGGCTGCACGGATGAAGGCTATTGCCAAAAGGGAATTGGCAATCGTGGTTAAGTGAGCACTCCGCACAAACACAGTGGCTAGCACAGTTGCTTCACAGCTCCAGGGTCCCAGGTTCAATTCACGGCTTGGGTCACTGTCTGTGCAGAGTCTGCACGTTCTCCTCATGTCTGCGCGAGTTTTCTCCGGGTGTCTCGGTTTTCTCCCACAGTCCAAAGACGTGCAGGTTAGGTGGATTGGCGATGATAAATTCCCCTTAGTGTCCAAAAAGGTTAGGTGGGGTTACTGGGTTACGGGGGCAGGGCCTGGAGAGATGGGCAAAATGTCTGGAGGTAAGCCCACATTGCAGAAGAAAGTGACAGAGGCATCATAATGGTTGTGTTGTTTAATGTGTTGCTCCCAGTGACCCTCAATGTGCTTGGCCCTCCTATCTCTATCATTACGTCTCGGTGTTTTCCCAGAATGCATATCTGAGGTGGAGGCTTTCAGCTGCCTACCATGTCCCGTGGCTTTCAATGCCCCTGGTGGGCGTCCTCTGGGGGCTATGGGGCCAGAGGGCCCTCGGCTCACTTGTCGGCGGCACATCTGTGCCACCCTGTCTGGTATGCTGACCTCGAGACGCAGCTTCATTAGAGAGGTGGAACTCTGGGGAGCTTGTGGCCATCGTCGCCACTCCATGTGCAGGTCCAGGTTAACACTCAGCAGCCCCTCCTTCCGGTGAGTGCCCAGAGGGCCCTGGGGTTCAGCTTGGGATGGAGGGGCAATAGCACTAGCAGTTCCCCGTGGTCCGCACCACTGTGTCGATGCCCTCAGCGATGCTCCTCAGTGACTGGGGCAAGCTCTGCAGGCCTCGGCAATGCCCACCACCGACTGGGTCAAGCTCCGCAGTGCCTCGGCAATGCCCATCTGAGAGCAGGACATGTATGCTGGAGTTGGGCCTGCCTCTCCCCAAAACAGTTCAAGGAGTCACAAGGACTTCCAACTGCCAAGGTAAGTTGGTTAAAAGGCCCACCTCCATGCTCTGGGACTTCATTCCAGTTGTGTGACTGAATAATAGGCTCTCCAACCTCACCCCTCACACCCCATACATCCCCCCATGTTATATCCAAGCTAACCCATGCCATCACATGGCTTCACCCTTGATGAGCCCTCACTCATCTCATAGCCCTTTTGTTAAATTAGTGCAACCTCGTGCCACCACATGATCACCTCCTCATCCCCAAAGCTCCTTATAGCCCCTATAACGACTCATAACAACTAGTGCTGCCTTGTCCACCACTTTTTGCTTTTACACTATCCATGCCAACTCACCTAGTATCCACCATGGGTAGAGCTCAGAAGCCATGCTGAAATAAAGTTCCACCTATCTATTACAGACCTCACTGTTTAAGAACTTAATCCTTTCTAAAAACAAAGAATGGTATTCATAACCCCCACCAAAGACAACAAATCCCCTAATATTGTCTTGTCAATCCTGTGAATGTAATGCTGCCCACTGTGATGTTATAGAAGCAGTGAAGTAGTAATGATACTATACTGATAGACTTTAGGGTTAAGTCAATAAGTACCAATTAAACAGCAGGCAGTTTTTTTCAACTTGAAGAAACAGCAGGCTGTTACTTTGTCAACATTTAAAGGGCAGGGGATTTCAATAACTTAACAGCTTAAAAATTCCACAGACATCAGGGACAGGATTCTCCCAGCCCGGGGCCGGGCCGAAGAATCCCCGCGACCGGCGCGAATCTCGCCACGCCGCCCCGACGCAATTCTCCGCAGAGCATAGAATCGGTGCCATTGGTGCCACCGTGGTTGGCGTGCGCCGGTCGGAGGCCGCTCTACATGGACCCCCCGCCGATTCCCGGCCCGGGACAGGCTGAGTAGCCGTCGTAAAAAAAACAGTCCCGCCGGCACCGTTCACACCTGCTCTCAGCCAAGTGGGACCTCGGCATTGAAGGGTCCAGGGGAGGCGGGTGGGGGTGGGGGATGGGGGGGGAGGGTGGGGGAGGTGGGGAGGCCACCGAAGTGGCTTGGCCAGCGATTGGGGCCCACCAAAAAGGCAGGCCGACCTCTCTGGCTGGGGGCCTCCTTTCTTCCCCGCCGGCCCCTGTAGCCCTGTGCCATGTTGTGTCGGGGCTGGCGTGTTGAAGGGAGCCACTGCGCATGCGCGCATTGGCGCCGGTGCCACTGTGCATGCGTGGACACCGCGACACCCAGTTGACGCTGGGATCCGCAACTGGAGCGGTGTGGTCCGCTCCAGTGCCGTGCTGGCCCCTTGTAGGGTCCTGAATTGCTGATCCTGAGGCCATGTTTCCGACGGCGTCAACACTTAGCCTCAGGATCACAGAATCCCGCCCTATTTACCTTTTACAGGATTTGCATCTACTCTTAAAAAGCATAAGTCACACACTGCGGGAAACAGACCTCTCTACAGCAGAAATAGGACTTGTTTGAACACTACGGAGTTTCTACCCCCTTTCTATGGACTCTGAAAATGTAGCCTTGTCTTCTGAATCCGAGTTCGCGCAACCATATTGGATAAGGCATGGAGTCTCCATGAATCTGCAAAAACCCCAGGGGCTGGATTCTCCGACCCCACGCCGGGTCGGAGAATCGCCGGGGGGCAGTGTGAATCCACCCCCCCCCCCCCGCTGGCTGCCGAATTCTCCGTCGCCTTGGATTTGGCAGGGGCGGGAATTACGCCGCGCCGGTCGGCGGCCGCTGGCAGCCGCCCCCCCCGTGATTCTCCGGCCCGCAATGGGCCGAGTGGCCGCCCATTTTCGGCGGGTCCCACCGCCGTATGTTACGACAGGTACTTACCGGCGGGACCTGGCTCCACGGGCGGCCTCCAGGATGCTCGGGGGGGCGCGAAGGGATCTGGCCCTGGGGGGGGTGTCCCCATGGTGGCCTGGCCCGCGATCGGAGCCCACCGATCCGCGGGCGGGCCTGTGCCGTGGGGGCACTCTATTCCTCCGTGCCGGCTGGTGTACAGTCTGCGATGGCCGGCGTGGAGTTGAATCCCACCTGCGCATGGGCTGGGATGATGCCAGCATATGCTGGCGCTCCCACGCATGCATCAACTCGTACCGGCCGTTGGAGGCCCTTCGGTGCAGGTTGCCGTGGCGCCAAACTCCTTCCACGCCAACCGGCGTGGCGCAAACTACTCTGGCGCCGGCATAGCCCCTGAAGGTGCAGAGGGTTCCGCACCTTCGGGGTACCCGACGCCGGAGTGGTTCATGCCACTCCTTCGCGCCGGAGTTGTCCACCCCGCCGGTTTCCGAAGAATCCCGCCCCTGGATCTGTGTGGCAAAACTTTATTTTTAAATTTTAAACGTGAATCTTAGCTGTAAATTAAACCTCTTTCTTGGGGACTTTACTTATGTTCTGTACTAGTATTTCATCTTCATCCATTTCTGGTTTTCTCATGTAACACATGATAAATTTTATTAATACCATTGCACATTCTAGTCAAAACTTATTTTTTGCAGTTTAAACTTTTTTAGGTCTTGTGGCTCAGTCAGTAGCATCCCTATTACTGAACCAGATGCTTTAGGTTCAAGTCCCAGTCCAAAACTTGTTGGATACCGAAAGAGTGTTGATGACATGGGTAAATAGGTTGATAATCAGCCTACTAGTCCTTCCAACACTTCCCCATTATTCCCCAAAGGGAAAAAGTATGTGTGTGAAGATAAGATACAAACTTTATTCCAATTCAAGATTGTTTCGTGATTCATTTTGGGCATGTCATTAAATACATTAATCAATATCCTTTTTAACAGACCAGGAAATAAACCAAATTCTGAACACTTTGTTGAATTGTGACAGTAAAGGTTGCTTATCTTCCAGGTTGATTTGTGCAGTAAAAAGCTGGATCGAGCAGAACAGCTCATTGGTGGGCTTGGTGGTGAGAAGACTCGCTGGAATGACACTGCCATAAATTTAGGAATACAATATACTAACTTGACAGGTGACATCCTGATTTCTTCTGGAATTGTGGCATATCTTGGGGCCTTCACATCAATCTATAGACAGGTAAACTAAAAATAAAACCAAGAAAGTGGATGGAATATGTGGAATTTTTCACCAATCTTTCTATGTGCTTTTCGCTAGAATTGATATAACAATGACAACATTTATTCTTAATGCAAATTTTGATTTTAATTTTATTCTCAGCTTAGAATATTCAATATTCAGGGGCGTTCATGAAAATGTTTGCTAGAGGGTTTAAAATTATGTAATTTAGATGGCCATGTAATTTTCCTGTGTTTGTTCCACCAACAAACGCAGACTCCCATCAGAGCATTGTGAGTCCCCATTGATTGTAGAATCAAAGGACCTGACATTCATGATCAAAACATTCAGTTTTTCTGAAGTAGCCTCCAAAAGTCTTCAGGCCATTAATCAGTCAGGGCAGTCCATTTCATTAATCACTGAGGCCAGCCTGGGTTCAGAGATGGCATTGTACCATGCGGTAGTCAAACTCGTTGAAAACAAAGTGAAGTTTTAAAAACTCGGTCACACCTGGGAATCTCCTTTTAATCACCCTAACATACTCTAAAAATGATCTAAAGGGCCCAAACCTTTGATTAAAAAATTTGCTGCAAGAAATCGATTCCTTTGAGCTCGGATCCTCGATTGTCACGGAAACCCACTGAAACCTGACAAAGGCGAGAAGTATTGAAAAAATGGTTCCTTCAGCGGAATCATTAAAAATGAAACTGCATTTAAAGCTGTACTCCCCTGATCTGAAAAACAACCATGGATAATAAATCAACCCTACCAAATCAATTGGGGCTGATACAATGGCTTGACCAGGTGCAGATACATGATAGCTTCAGGATTAGATAGGAAGACAAGGTTGAACAAGTGAATTCACTACTGTACTCCAGAGGTCCGATAACTGATGACATTATTGCAAAGCAAGGAATAAATGATTCGTCAAATAAGTTTGAGGATGTTCTGAAATCCATCGATACCTACATTAATTTAAGAAGCAATAACATTTTAGAGCGAAAAATGTTCAACAAGTGAGTCCAACAGCCTGGAGAACTCAATAAGCTAATTATACAGATTGGCTGATGGCTGTGACGACAGCGCCCTTAAGCCGGAACATATACAAGACCAAGTTGGATTGGGTGATAATGCACTCTTGGACATACTACAAACCAAAGGAGATCTGACTCTAGAAAAGGCCATCTGATTAGTCAGGCAGTTTGAAATTCACCAACAACACCAGTCCGTATTACGTGACAAGGTTAAGCCACTATATAGAGCAACCCCAACAGTCCCGCTCGTAAGTAACAAAAGGCCAGCGAGGCTCCACCCAAACAGATCACAAGATGGTGGGAGACCATGTTGGCACCATGGAGCCAACAGACCTCACAGACGAGAACAATGTCCAGCAAACTCTGTGCAGTGTTTCAGCTGCAACAGGCTGGAAAAAGTTGGGCTTTGGAAAGCTGTGATGGCGAGATGTGTGAAGGATCCCAAAACAATCCACAAGATTAAGGTACCACACTACGAAGAAGTTCAGCTGTGCTTCTTGGGTGAGATCACAGACCCTTTATTTTTAGAGTGCTGACATCTCTGTAAATGGTCACCTCAGCAATTTCAAATTAGACATGGGAGCCCGTGTCATGAGCCTCTCAAATAACAAACCATGGCTGGTAACACAATAACTGATGCCATCCACAGTACAACTGTATGGAGCAGGCGGCATAAAGCTTCTAGTTAAATGTATGTTGCAATCCACACTCCAAAACAAAACTAAATGGGACACATTATTTGTACTCCACAATCAATAATTTTCACTCTTGAGCATGAAAGCCTGCGTGAAGCTCAATCTCCTGCAGAAAATTGATGAGGTTAACCAGCAAGGGTCTGGATTCAGTTCAGAAAGAGTTTTTGAAACTTTTCACTGGGTTGGGACGGCTGAAGACTGCATATAGTATTACATTGAGAGAAGATGCCAAGCCTGTGTCCCTGTTCACTCCATGGGAAATACTGCACCTGCTTATGAAGCAAATACAGCAGCAACAGAACGATATGGCCAAAATGGGGATCATCTCCCCTGTCATTCAACCGATGGAATGGTGCTCCGGGATGGTTCCTGTGCTGAAGCCAAATAGTTTCATTTGCACCTGTGTCTAGCTGACGCAATTCAACAAAGCAGTGGCGAGAGAAATCCACCCATTGTCCTCGGTGGATGGCAGCCTGATTGCACAGTATTACATTGAGAAAAGATGCCAAACCTGAGTGCCTGGTCACATGATGTCAACCTGGTCGATGAGCTTGAGTTGTATTCTCAATCCGTACGAAAGCAAATGCTGGGAAAGCTTCAGCAAATATGCCAGGATCAGTTGCGAGATGAGTGTGTCTGCATCCGTAGTTCCTGTACACAAGGGTGGCCACAGCAGAGGCCTGGTAGCAATGTCGTAAAAATGTGTTTGAACAGCCAAAACACTTCACCATGATAGATGATCTGCTGGTATATAATCAGTGATTCATCCTTCCAGTCTCCCTTCAGCTGGAGATTCTCCACCGAATCCAACAAGGACAGATGGGCATGTGCAGAGCACGGCCCAGTCTGCAGTGTGAAGGTCGGTAATATCAAGGACAATTGAAGAAATGATCTCAAAACTGCCAGGTGTGCATGCTGCACACACCTGCTCAGAGGGAGCCCCTTATCCCCACACAGTTCCTTAACAGGTCATGGGAACTGTTGGGAATGGATTTATTTGAGTTTAATGGCAGGGTTTTCCTCATCTTGGTTGATTACATTTCCCGATGGATCAAAGTGAAGCAGTTACACAGGATCATCATAGTGTAGGTTGTTAGGTCCGTGAAAGGAACGTTTGTGAGCCATGGCATCTTTGACAAGGTGGTGTTCGATAATGGATGAATGCCTCACTGGATTTTACATCAGTTATTGCTTTTAACAACTTACCAGTTCCCCAAGATATCCACAATTTAATCGAAAAGACTAAAGTCTTCCCAATTTCACTTTTAGCATATAGATCCACCCCGCTGCAATGTGGATTGTCCACTTCAGAGCTCCTGATGGGCAGAAAACTTTGCACTCAATTCCCAATGCTGCCAAAGAAATTAATCCCAGTGTTGTCAGTCAAGGTCTACCAGATGGTTCAGGACCAAGAACAGTCCTACAATCGGAGCCATCGCACTAGAAACCTGCCCAGGCTAAACCGGTTTGGATCAGGGACTTGGAAAGTGAGTGTGTCACAGTCTGGACAGACGATGATCAACCAACATCATATCTGATACATCGGTGAACAGGAGGAAAGTTTTCCTCATCCCTCCAGAATCAGACGTGGTGGAAACGCAGAATACTATGATTTCAACTCCAAACCAACAAAGCATACCCAAAGCAACTGAGCCTACACTCACTTGAATGAAATCTGGAAGGATTGTCAAGGTTCCAGGCCGTATGAATTTATATAGTCAGAGACTTGAGGGTTGGAGAAGGGATAGAACATAAATATATTGAGTATGACTTGGGGAAAGTGAAGTGTAAGGGTATTTAGCATAATAAGGATCAATGTAGGACTGGAGAATAATGTGATGTAAAGGGCCACACGGCAAGGGACCTGGGTCAGTCAAAGAATAAGCAGAAACCTGTGAAGATGTAGCATGAAGTTAGCTCCTAGTTTGGGATAGTGTGTATGTGTGTGACCAGTAAACACCGCTGTTCAACCTTACAAGCCTCTGAACCTCTTGGTGAGACTGACTAAACAAACCCTTAACACTATTCCTGTGTACTTGAAATGCGTTGGCAAAATTCTGGTACATGAAGCATTTCCCACCATGGTTGATGTTATAGGCTTAGATAATAGATAACATAAGGGTGTTACCTCTTTTTTCTGTAATATCAGTGACAATGGACAAGCAAATGCAACATCTAAACCTGCTTTGTTTAAATTTGCAATTTAGCAATGTGCTAATGACCAAATAATCTGTTTTTGTAAATGTTGATTTATGGGATAAATATTGACACAGACTGCAGGGAAAACTCTCCCTCCCCCTCTTTGAATGCATGGCTATGGGATCTATTTTCAGACATGTGTGAGGATAACAAGGGTTCAGTTTAACGTCTCATGTGAAAGACAGCACCTCCGGCAGTCCAGAGTCCTGTTGAGTGCCAGTCTAGATTCCAATATCAATTGTCTCCAATAGGGCTTGAGGCCATGATTTTCTGACTTGAGCTGTCACCTGACTGAAGTAATTCCCTAGCTTTGAGATGTTTGGTAGAATACATTAGAGTAGGAGGATTGTCACTGTTTCTATGAAAGAAAAGATTCTGCGCCAGTGTAATTCTTTGGGGACATGCACAATTTTATGAAGATGCACATGTGTCATTTATTTTCCTGATGCGTGTGTGCAACAAAACTGACATGTCTGAGCCCTGACTTCATGCTAGTTTGGGAGGCAGGGAGGTGCAACTGTATTTTTTTGGTGAGTCTCCCTTGTGCCAAACCTCTTGTTCCCTGAATACAAAATCTACCTACGGACTCTAAAACATGCACAGCAGTAAGTCTGTAAACGTAGTCGTTGTTCTTGACCATTTTCAAGTAGAACCAAGTCTATTTTGGAACTGAATCAAACACTCTTTGTAAACAATGGCCCTTAGTAGATTGGGGGACCAATACTGTAATTCACACTCTGTTTCCTCTATCCTGTCATCATAGAATCATAGAATCCACAGTGCAGAAAGAGGCCGCCCGACCCATTGAATCCACGCCAGCCCCTGGAAAGAGCACCCCACCCGGGCCCACACATGTAAATAAACTTAGCTGCCTTGACTTAAGTAGGATCAAAGGTTTGTTTTTTGATTTCAAGCCAATTAGTTTCTTAGTTTAAAAAAAAAACTCTTGAGCACATTCACTTCTTGTCCTAAAAACTGAGACACACTCACATGATATTAGTAATGAAATTAAAATAGCAAACATTCAAAATACACGGAGGCTATGATTGAAACATCGAAAATAGATCCAGGAGTAGGCCATTCCACCCTTCGAGCCTGCACCACCATTCAATATGATCATGGCTGATCATGCAGATTCAGTATCCCACTCCCGCTTTCTCTCCATACCCCTTGATCCCATTAGCCGCAAGGGCCACGTCCAGCTCCCTCTTGAATATATCCATCGAACTGGCCCCAACAGCTTTCTGTGGTTGAGAATTCTACAAGTTCACAACTCTCTGAGAGAAGACGTTCTTCCTCATCTCAGTCCTGAATGGCTTACCCCTTATTCTTAGACTGTGACCTTTAGTTCTGGACATCCAAAACATCAGGAACATTCTTCCCGCATCCAGCCTGTCCAGTCCCATCAGGATAATATATGTTTCTATGAGATCCTCTCTCATTTTTCTCAACTCCAGTGAGTGCAAGACTATTTGATCCAGTCTTTCTTCATATGTCAGTCCTGCCATCCCGGGAATTAGTCTGGTGAGCCTTCGCTGGACACCCTCGATAGCAAGAATGTTCTTCCTTAAACTAGGAGACCAATACTGCACATAATACTCAAGGTGTGGCCTCACAAGGCCCTGTATAACTGCAGCAAGGCATCCCTACTCCTATACTCAAGTCCTCTCATTATGAATGCCTGCCAGCATGCCTTTAGCTTTCCTCATCGGCTGCTGTACCTGCATGCTCACCTTCAGCAACTGTTCCACCATGACACCCAGGTCTCGACGCACTTCCCCTTTTCCTAAACTGCCACCATTCAGATAATAATCTGCCTTCTTGTTTTTGCCACCAAAGTGGATAACCTCACATTTACCCACATTATATTGCATTTGACAAGTATTTGCCCACTCAGCCAGCCTGTCCAAGTCATTTTGCATCCTCCTCACAGCACACACTGCCACCCAGCTTAGTGTCGTTCGCAAATATGGAGATATTGCATGCAATTCCTTTGTCCAAATCATTCATGTATATTGTGAACAGCTGGGATCCCAGCACTGAACCCTGCGGTATCCCACTAATCATTGCCTACCACTCTGAAAAGGCCCCATTTGTTCCCACTCTCTGCTTCCTGTCTGCCAACCAGTTCTCCATCCATGTCAATACATTACCCCCAATACCATAAGCTTTAATTTTGCTCGCTAACCTCGTGTATGGGACCTTGTCAAAAGCCTTTTGAAAGTCCAGATACACAATATCCATTGGTTCACCCTTGTGTGCTCTACTGGTCACATCCTCAAAAAATTCCAGAACATGAGGAACTTAAAGAAAATTGCTTAATGACACTTGAATGGGGGGAGGGGGTGTTGGTGCATGATTGAGCAAAATTGTTTGGTGGAGTGGTGTAATAAATATCCTGGAAACAGGAGAAACATCAGAGACCATGATTTCTCACCTGGGCCCTGAGTTAAGACACCAGTGATGGACCCGCATTTCTCACTCTCAAACTGAATGTGAAATTCTATTATGTTATGATTACTCTTGCCTCGAGGATCCTTTACTACAATCCTATCTCATAACTCATTACCAGGTCCAAAATTATTTGCTCCCTGGTTGGGTCCCAGAATGTATTGTTCTAAAAAACTGGCTTGATACACTCTCTGAACTTATCCTTAAAGCTACGTTTGCCAATCTGATTTGTTCATAATTGTAATATCACACCTGGAGAACAAACCGCGTGCTTCAAAAGCAACAATCTATTAAAGGGAGAGGTTGGTTGAACTCCATGATACATTTTGTGTTCTGAAAATGCCTCGCCCATAACAATTGGGGGCTCGAGGGGGATAAAAGTCTATCTATTGGATTGGCTTTTGTGAACTTAAAGACAGGAAAGAGTTGTTGCTTTTCCGATGTGGTATTTTAGTTTAAGTGGGGAGAGTGTTGTGAACAAAGGCTCTTTCGGAGGCTCAGAATTTTTTGGGGGTGGATGCGTTAACATGTGATACCTTACTGACAGAGACTAAAAACAGACTGTTAGGTTTGGCAAAAGCATTGCAGTTAACACTGCCTAGCAAAATACAAAAAAATGAGGTAGTTATGGCGGTATCTGCGCATTTACGTTTGCCTGTGATACATTCTGACTCATTAGATATGGCATAGCTCCAGTTGCAGATTAAGCAATTTGAACATGAAAAAGAATTAAAGCAACTTGAACATGAAAAAGAATTAAAGCGGCTTGAATATGCAATGAAAGAAAAAGAAAGATAGAGGTAGTGAGGAAAAAGAAAAGGAGAGAGAAGAAAGAAACAAAGAATGAGATAGAGAGGCAAAGGAAAAAGAGAGAGAGTTTTAACTTCGGAAAATGGCTCTGAAACATGAAAATCAGTTAAAATTGGCAGAAGCAAAGGGACACGTACAGTTTGAGGATAGTGATGAGGATAATGAGACAGAGCGTCATAGTCGAAGACGTGGTGGGGATCTATTTAAATATGTCCAAGCACTGCCAAGGTTTGACGAGAAGAAGGTAGACGCCTTTTTCATTTCATTTGAGAAGGTAACTAAACAAATGCAATGGCCACAGGACATGTGAGTATTACTGATTCAAACAAAGCTGGAAGGTAGAGCTAGTGAAGTGTTTGCATCACTACCGAAGGAGGTAGCTGCAACGTATGAGGAGGAGAAGAAATCCATCTTAAGTGCATATGAGCGAGTGCCTGAAGCTTACAGACAAAGGTTTAGAAATTTACGGAAAGAATTTGGTCAAACATACATGGAGTTTGAAAGGCTCAAACAGAGTAATTTTGATAGGTGGATAAGGGCTTTGAAAATAGACCAAACGTATGAAGCTCTCAGAGAAATTATACTTTTGGTGGTTGAAGAAAAGCACTGAGAAGACTGATGTGGTAAAACAAGATACGACAGTGGGGTTTGTTAGAGTGGTAAAGGAAAGCCCAAGGGAAGCGAAGGAGGTGCAAACGATTGTACAGCCTGTTCAAGAAGTAATTGTTAAGAAGGTGCCGGATGTCTTTGAAGAATTTACTTGTGTGGGTAAAGTTTACTCATGTGTATCAGGAAGAGCAGGTAAAGAAGTCACAATTTTAAGGGATACAGAGGCTAGTCAATCTTTAATGGTAAGAATTGAGGAATTATGTAGTTTGGGAAGAATGTTGCCAGAAAAGGTGGTGATATGTGGAATTCAGGGTGAGAGGAGTAGTGTTCCATTATATAAGGTAAGGTTGGAAAGTCCAGTGAAGAGTGGTGAAGTGGTAGTAGGAGTAATAGATAAACTATCTTGTCCAGGAATACAGTTTATCTTGTGTAATTATATAGCTGGATCGCAGGTGGGAGTGATGCCTACTGTGGTTGATAAGCCAGTGGAAAATCAGGCAACTGAAGTGTTGAAGGACGAATATCCTCAGGATTTTTCCGGATTGTGTAGTAACAAGGTCGCAAAGTCACAGGTTAAGACAAGAGGAGAAATCAAAGAGTGAAGATGAAGTTGAAGTGCAATTATCAGAAACGATTTTTGATCAGATGGTTGAAAAAGAACAAGAACAGGTGGAGAATGAGGCAGATATTTTTAGTTCAGGAAAATTGGCAGTGTTACAACATAAAGATGTAGAAATAAAACGGGTATATCAGAAAGCATATAAGGAAGAGGAATCTGAGAGTATACCAGAGTGTTATTACCGTAAAAGTGATGTCTTGATGAGAAAATGGAGACCTGTACATATGCAGGCGGATGAAAAGTGGGCAGAAGTTCATCAAGTAGTATTGCCGGTAGGGTATAGAAAGGAGGTGTTGCGAGTTGCACATGAGGTACCAGTGGGAGGTCATTTGGGAATGAGGAAAACTCAAGCTAAAATCCAGAAACATTTTTATTGGCCTGGACTACATAAAGATGTAGTTAAATTTTGTCAACCATATCACACATGTCAAGTGATAGGGAAACCTCAAGCAGTGATAAAACCAGCGCCTTTAATACCCATTCCTACATTTGAGGAACCTTTTACGAGAGGCCTAATTGATTGTGTAGGACCGCTTCCTAAAACAAAAAGTGGGAATCAATATCTTTTGACTATAATGGATGTGTCTACTAGGTTTCCAGAGGCCATTCCAGTACGTAATATTAACGCTAACAGGATTGTGGAGGAGTTACATGAATTCTTTACTAGATATGGACTACCCACAGAAATCAATTGGATCAAGGATCAAATTTTACTTCAAAGTTATTCAAAGAAGTTATGGATAGCTTAGGAATAAAACAATTTAAATCAACTGCGTACCATCCAGAATCGTAGGGGGGAATCATTAGAAAGGTGGCATCAGACATTAAAGACAATGTTGAGGGCGTATTGCCAAGATTATCCAGAGGATTGGGATAAAGGAATCCCATTCGTATTGTTTGCAATTAGGGATGCACCTAATGAGTCTACCAAATTTAGTCCTTTTGAACTAATGTTTGGTCATGAGGTAAGAGGACCACTTAAATTGATTGAGGAAAAATTGGTGGGTGAGAAATCGGAAATTACACTATTGGATTACGTGTCAAATTTTAGGGAACGATTAAATAGAGCAGGTGAATTGGCTAGACAACATTTAAAAGTTGCACAAAATGTGATGAAACGCCAAGCGGAACAGAAATCCAAAGTTCGTAGTTTTGCCAATGGGGATAAAGTTTTAGTGTTGTTACCAGTGGTAGGTGAGCCTTTAAAAGCTAGGTTTTGTGGACCGTGTCAGATTGAAAGGAAATTAAGTGAGGTGAAGTATGTGGTATAAACACCAGATAGAAGGAAAACTCACCGAGTGTGTCATGTGAATATGCTTAACAGGTACTTTGAAATGGAAGGAGAGAAAAAGGAGGTTTTAATGATTCTAACTCAAAGTGACGAACCAAATCCAGATGACTGTGAATTTGACATACCTCAAATTAAATTGGAAAATGAGGATGTTCTTAAAAATTGGGATGAATTGTTAAGTTACCTTCCAGAGGAAAAACGAACTGACCTGAAAGAGCTATTGATATCACATGGGCAATAAATTGGGAAGTTATGAGATAAATTGGGAAGTACTTATGGCTATACACGATGTAGATGTGGGAAATGCTGTTCCGATCAAACAACATCCATATACACTGAACCCTTTAAAATTGGCACAGGTTATCAGAGAGATTGAGAGTATGCTTAAAAATGGCATAATTGAAGTGGTTGCAGCCAATGGAGCTCACCCATAGTGATGGTACCTAAACCAGACGGTACCCAACGGTTGTGTGTGACCTCCCCCGCCGCCGCCCCCCCCCCCCCCCCCCCCCCTGCACTAAAATTAAAATTCCACCTAATTCTCAAATTTAACACGCTGTTTACAAGCACTCTGTTCCATGATCTGTGTTTCACGTTCAATTGTAGATCTGGACACACCAGTGTCATTGGAATAGCTGATCCCTTCCTGAGATACATCATCTATTATCTGGAACATATAATATTTGCAATAAAAAAACCTTAAAATACAGTGGGAGTGATTTGAACCTGCACTAGCCATGCATGGATCGGCGGCGCGGCCAGAACATCCTGCGAGAATCGGGAAATGCGATTCTTGCCAGGGAGATCTCATTTCCCGATTGTCCCCATGCATGTCAATATTATGAGGGGGCCACCCGCTACATGATCCTCCCTCACTAAATATTCATTATTCACTGACGTCATGTCCGCCAGATTTGCAACAGCTTTTTAAATACGAGATTCAGCTGAGGGGATTTCTCCGCTGATGCAAAGTTAAGTATAGTCCCGGGGGAAGAGGGTCATTCCAGGGTACTCCCCTCTGGCACTGGTTGGCAGTGGGGTAGTTGGTTGGTGGGACACCTGCCCTTGGACCAATTGAGGCCCTTAAGAGGCCACTCCAGTGCTCTTCTCGTCGCCTCTGGTATTTTATCTGGCAGGCTTTACTTCCTGATCCTGACCATTATTAGGGTGCGGGGGTGGTGGGGGCTGGAGGTGCTGGGAACCTCCTGTTTGGGGAACCCTGTGACAAATGGAGGGCCAACCAAGTGGAAAGTACCACCGTCCTTTGGGTCACTGTTTGTGTGGAGACTGCACGTTCTCCCCGTGTTTGCGTGGGTTTCCTCCGGGTGCTCCGGTTTCCTCCCACAGTCCAAAGACGTGCAGGTTAGGTGGATTGGCCATGCTAAATTGCCCCTAGTGTCCAAAAAGGTTAGGAGGGGTTATTGGGTTACGGGGATAGGGTGGAAGTGAGGGTTTAAGTGGGTCGGTGCAGACTCGATGGGCCAAATGGCCTCCTTCTGCACTGTATGTTCTATGTTCTATGTCTCTTGAATCCCACCCAATTGCAAGCAGCAGATAGCCTATTGGGGTGATTGTAAGACCTCAATTTTAAATCGCCATATGGAGTGTTGTGTGGGAATTTAAATATCATCATGTGTCTCAGCAGAGCTCCAAGTAGGTAATGACTTCATTGAATTTCAAAAGTCAGAGTCTTTCATTTTAATCAGCCGAAGTGATGTTACTACCTTGGCAGGGAAACCCAGAGTCAAAGATTGGCAAATTCAGCAAAGTCCTGATTTTTTTAAAGGTTTATATTGGGCCACGAAGCTGAAATGTTTGAGTACAGTCAGAATTCCTCTGAAAATGTGTCTGAAAAGTATTTTGTCAGCATTTGTTGCAACTGTGTCTTGATCATTGATTTCTGGACTTCTGGGCGGGATTCTCTCAGCCCATGCCGCTTCGGAGGCGGGCGGTGACCGGACAATCGGCGCCATTGACGCCCCCGGCGATTCTCCGCCTGGGATGTGCCGAGTGGCCGCCAAAAAAGCCCGAGTTCCGCCGGCGCCGTTCACATCTGGTCTTACCCGGCGGGATCTCGGCATCCATCCTGTCGGGGGTGGCCTGGTTTGAGGGGGGGGGATCTGGCCCCTGGGGGGCCCTCCGCCCGATCGTGGGCTGGCCTCTCCTGGTGGGGGTCCCTTTTACTCCGCGCAGGCCCCTGTAGCCCTACGTCATGTTGCATCGAGGCCGGCGCGGAGAAGGAAGCTACCACACATGCGCGCCGGTCGCAGTGCGCATTCACGCCAGTTGCAGAGCGCATGCGCAGACCCGCACCGCCCATTTGACGCCGGTATTGGCAGCTGGAGCGGCGTGGGTCACTCCAGTGTCGTGCTGGCCTCCTGTAGGGCAGAGGATTGCTACACATAGCGGTCCGATGATGCCGTCTTTAAACTCTCCAGTTTTTACAATGGCGTCAACACTCTGCCGTCAGAAGGGAAAATCCCACCCCATGCCATGATAATTTTATCAAAAATAGTCAAGTAAGTTCTAAAGTCACTGGCCTCCATTTTGTGCTTCATCACAGCATTATGCCAGAGGTCAGGAATATGACAGTGAGGAGATGGAACTGCAACCCTCACCCCCACCCACCTGCTCCATCATTTAAACGTGGACTTGTATTCCAACTCCTAACATTGCACATTTAGGGAATTTGACAGTTTAAGTCATCCAGAATTCCATGAAGCAAAGCAACCATTTTTTACCATCAATATTTTTTCACTATCCAGTGCACACATAATATGCTTCATGCTTACCACTTTCCTGTACTTTGACTTTGGTTCTCATCTTAATTGTGACTTCTGATTATTTGTAGCTCCAAACACATAAATGGGTGGAACAGTGCAAGGCAATGCGCATCCCATGTTCTGACGATTTCTCTCTGACAACTACTTTGGGGGATGCTGTAAAAATTCGAACTTGGAATATTGCTGGATTACCTACTGACAATTTTTCCATTGACAATGGTATCATCATATCGTAAGTAGCAAACAGTTGATACAAATGATACCAAACAGGTAGTATGGATGAAGTTTTGCAATTAATCGTTTTGCTTGAAGGTTGCTTCTAGAATTTGAAACTAGCAACCTCATAAGGGCAGGGCACCATCCGGGCCAATATCCGGCATGGACAACCTACCACTTTGGCACCCTGGTAGAGTCATCTGGGCACCCTGGAAGTGCAGGCTGGCACTGCCAGGGTGCCCAGATGACAGTGCCAAGGCACCAGACTGGCAGTGCCTAGATGGCAGCAGGAGTGCCAGGGTACCACCCTGCCCAGAGCCTGACCATCGGGGGCTTGTGATGGCCTGGGAGACCCCCCAGGTGCTGTTGCACCTGGTCCACGTTTGTGTGGACCAATGCTAAATAGTGTCATGAGAAGGTCTTCCAGGCACTGGTCCTGGGCCTTGGAAGACTTTGGCATGATCATATTTAAGTGAGGTTAACTGATCAGTTAAATATGCAAATATCGATCCCGCCCAGTAAGGCGTAACATCTCTCGAGATCTCGTTAAATCTCGCGAGGCGTCCCCATCGTCGAAAATCCCGCGAGAGGCCTCTCACGCAATTTAATGGCCTCTTCCCGTACAGTTGCGCCCAATGTCTGCTAACATGAGGGACAGGAAGGGCAGTTAGATAATCAGTAGTTTGATGGAAGAGGGTCAATGGAGCAGGAGTTGGGTTCCATAGATAAGAATGAACATGAAGGGAAATAGAAAAAAAATTAAAGAAAGGTTAGGGCAGGGGTAAAGCTGAGGGGAATTTTGACTTGGTGGGTTAGGGAAGAGAAGGAAGCATCAACAGTAAATAATCAAATGGTCTCAATCTTAAAACAAATAAGGCCATGGACTCCTCAAACTTATATGGGATGGAGGGGGCAAGGAAGAAGGGTTTAAGAAAGTACATTTAGCTTACCTGTCTGTATGAACTTTACCTTGTCTCAAATAATGATCACCATATCTAAATGTGGTTGCGTAATCTGTCTTTAGATTGTAAATCCTGGCATTTATATATTTTTCCAATTTTGTTATATTGCTGTTTTCACTTGCTAAATATGTCCCTTAAGGTAATATGACTTTGTAATTTTCTTCACAAAACATAATGAAGATTTGTTTCTGCCTTACCTCTTTAAAGTATGTTAAGGAGTCATAAAATCAAACTATTTTGTTAACATTATGTTGTTTTCTGTTACAGTTCTGTTCATATTACATCCAATTACAGTCAAATGTAATAGAAATTAAATGCAAATCGCACCTTGAATGTTGCATAAATCCTTTGGCTCCCTGCAGGAATGCTCGAAGATGGCCATTAATGATAGATCCTCAAGGTCAGGCGAATAAATGGGTAAAAAATATGGAAAAAGCCAACAGCCTTCATGTGATTAAACTCAGTGATGCTGACTTTGTAAGAACTTTGGAAAACTGCATTCAGTTTGGCACTCCTGGTAAGTTACAGATATGTAGTTTGTAAACACTGCCTAAATGAAGTACAATTTAAAAGAAAAGTAACTTAAAATGTATGATTGAATTTACACAGGAAATAACTGAACTGGCATTCTTTCAGCATTTATATAAAATAGCTGCATGTGGTTGACAATTTAAAATACTATTATGAGAAATTAGAAAGCATAAGAACAATTAATCTTATCATTTGAGATACAACAATAAATTATATGTTACTTTTTAAAGACACAATTTAGTATGATAATCAATAGTCAATACTGTTAATAAATTGTTTACAATTCTCCTTTGCAGTTATACAAATAATAGTTAAAAATCAAGGGTATTCAACATTTTAAAGAAAATACTGATCCATGTTTTAGAATTTGGGCACCATTATCTTCATGGCTAGAAAAGGAGTCAGACTTCTCTTATTCAGAACAGTCCTCTTGGGTAGCATTACCGGTAGATTCATAGACTCTCTACAATGCAGAAGGAGGTCATTCAGCCCATCAAGTCTGCACCGACCCTCTGAAAGAGCCCCACCATACCCCTGTAACCACACCTAACCTTTTGGACACTAAGGCACAATTTAACTGGGCCAATCCACCTAAACTGCACATCTTCGGACTGTGGGAGGAAACCGGAGCACCCGGAGGAAACCCAAGCAGCCACGGGGAGAAAGTGCAAACTGCCCACAGTCACCCGAGGTCGGAATTGAACCTGTGGTGTTGGGTGCTCTGAGGTACAGATGAACCAACATGGTTGCGATTGGTACAACGCAGTTTTATTCCAACTTGTTATTTACACATCTGTCTTGGTACTCAGCACGTGGTGACACTCTGAGTGTCTTGTTAATCAGGTCCTGTCCTTGTCCTTGTCTCCAGATGGACTGTCCCCCAGGTGTCATGTTTCTTGTCTTATACTGTCTCTGCCCTTGTCTGTGATTGGCTGTCGTGTTATGTGTGCTAATTAGTCTGTTGGTCTGTCTATCATGATGTGTGTGTTTGAATATCATGACAGAACCCGGGTCCCTGGCGCTGTGTGGCAGCAGTACTAACCACTGTGCCACCGTGCCTCCCATTGGTAGCTTCCCAGACTGTTGATATTTTAGTGATATTCTTTACAGCTTGATGTACAATCTTTCATGGGGTGTAGCAAGTACCTGAACTTGTGATGAATGAATTTGTCCACAAGCTCATTGCCCGGCCTGCTGGAAAGGAAAATCTGCCTATTTTTCTTGGGCTGGTGCAAGCCTCTCATTTGTACAAGTGCCAACCAGAAATATGTTTCTCTGTTTGTTACATATAGTTCTTGTTTGTTAGTATTTATAGTTAGTGCTATTTTAGTGGAATGGGGCAGGGTGGTGGGTGGGGTGTTGGAGGGGGTTACCTGAACCAGGTCCAGGTTACGTTCCCGGTAGGAGTCTGGGGTCTGGTGTCTGGGGTGCCGGCTGTAGCTGGGGGTACGTGTGCAGGATGGGGCCCCCAGCACAACCGGCTCGTTGGATGGGAGAAGGCTGTGAATATAAGGATGGTGGAGGCTTGAGGGACTCAAGGATACCGGGGTGGAAGCCATAACTGATTGTCAGGGTCTCACCTTCTCCAATTCCTTACAGATATCACATTATGGATGGTATTGTGGACCCCGCAGCAACTGCCCTCGCGGTGTTGGTGGCAGTCCAGGCAGCTAGTCGCCGGAGAAGGCAGCAGCAGCATCATTGACAAAGGCTTGAGGCGGCAGCCAATGTGCAGGGGCGCGTCGCACACCCTGAGGACCTGGTCACCCATCAGACCACGGAGGGACCCAGAGGGGAAGGCCAGTGACGGCCCAAGATGTACAGGGGTTGCTGGTCCTTTGAGGACAGCGCGTGCCGCAGGAGGCTCAGTCTCAACAATGAGACAGTGCGGCACATTTGACATGGCACCACATGGAGGGGGAGGATATCCTCTCTCCGTGGCCGTCAAGGTCACCGCGGCCCTGAAATTGACAACTTCGGTTTTATTCCAGGGCTTGAGCGTGGATGTGTGCCGCATTTCCAAACCTACAACCCACAATTTCATTTATGAAGTCACGCATGCCCTGTTTGCCCTGGCAGCTGACTATATAAACTTTGACCTGGACCAAGCCCAAAAGATGCCTGGGCAGCACGATTTTCCAACATCATCGGGGTGCCCTAGGTCCAGAGGGTAATAGATGGCACACGTCGCCTTACGTGCATCAGGTCAACAGGGAGTGCCCTTCATCACTAGGAAGGGGTTCCACACCCTGAGTGCTCAACTTGTGTGCGACCATCACTTCCGGATCATGCATGTGTGAGCACGCTTCCCCAGGCGTGGCCACGGAAGGTACATCCTCGGACAGGCGGTGATCTGCGGTGTCTTCAAGGAACATCCCAGTATGATGTGTTGGCTCTTGAGGGGTAATCGCTGAGGTCCTGGCTAATGCGCCAGTACGGAGGCTGGAGACCGATGCGTTGACCCAGTATAAAGAGGCTCATGTGGCCACTCTCTGTCATTGAGTGGTGCATCGGCCTGCTCAAAAGGGTTCCGATTCCTCGACTGGCTGGTGGTGCACTGCAGTATACCCTTCAGAGGGTTGCCCACTTTATGATAGTCTGCTGTACCCTCAACAACCTGGCAGAGCAACGGAGCAACTGTTGGAGGTGGAGGTGGAGGGTCATGTGTCTCAGCTGATGAAGAGGATGAGGAGAGGCTGGACCATGAGGAGCTGAACGACGAGCCGAGGGAGGACTCGCGGAAGCAGCAGGAGGATTGAGGACAGACGGCGGCAAGGTTCTGACATGTCAGGAGAACCTGGGAGGTCCTCACCCTCGCTCACTTCTCATAGGATGTGGATTGGTCCATCATAACACCGCCCAACCACCCTGTTCCACCCTCCCAGGGTCTGTGTGACATCACTCCAGGGTGATGGGCCTGTGTCGGAATTTCCAATGGGTCAATATACAAGGCAGGAGGGTGATGATGACCATTTCCTGTGTCTGGATCTTTTGGAACTCCTCCAATCGACTATGGACCCACTGGAGTATCGCTGACATTCCCTTCCTGAATCTCATAGCCTTCACCCTAGCATCTGTATCAGCCCTGTGATAACCTTGTCCAGAGGCTTGGCATCTGACTGGGACCCAGCTGGATCCTGGGATCCAGCAGACCTCTGACTGCTGTCTCCCCTGGATGGTTCTGCTTCCTCCTGACGGAACTGTGTAGTGCCCACCAGATCATGCCCCAGAAGCCTGTCCACTAGTGTCGCCCATCGAGGTATGTGTCTCCAACCAAAAAGAAAATGCTGGAAAATCTCAGCAGGTCTGACAGCATCTGTAGGGAGAGAAAAGAGCCAATGTTTCAAGTCCAGATTACCCTTTGTCAAACCCACATGGGCTTCCAGACCTGCTGAGATATTCCAGCATTTTCTCTTTGGTTTCAGATTCCAGCATCCGCAGTAATTTGTTTTTACCCAAGCTATATGTCTCTGCGCTGGTGGAAGGTGAGGATGTCATTGATCCTCTTGTGGCATTGGAATGCAGTCCTCCTTGAGACACTCCATGAGCTGACTGCCGCTGCCTCCCAGGCTGCACTGGCTGACCTGTGGCTGACCCTCCAACCCCCTCGGAGGAACAGGGTGATCTGTCGCGACTCTACCGTGTTCAACACTCGGGTCAGGTTGGCATCACCGAAACATGAGGCTGGGCTGCGTGGTGGCATGGCTCAAGCTGTCTAGGGTTTGCTCGGGGGAGCGGTTTAGCTACTTCTACTCGTTTAGCAAGGAGCTGCCAGGCATGGTCCAGGTGAATCAACTGATGGGTCAACTATTTGTGCCATGAAGCCCATGGGGCACCATTAGCGGCCCTAATTGACGTTTGATACTGGTCGCAGTCTTGCCGGTTGGCCATCTTGAAGCACCCGGCAAGTCTCGGTCACTATCACACTTATGCTTCTCCTGTTGGATCATGCCTTGAAGTATAGGCTAGACTGGGGAGAAACTCTCCAAGCCACCCCCAAATAATGGGTGCGATCCTACGGCCACCCTGCACCAGAAAAGCAGCTCTCCAAGATGCAGTGTGGCCATTGAAAGCAGGGATATACCCAGCTCACAACGCCTCACGAGATTCAATGCAATCTCATGACACGTTTCATAGATTATCATAGAATTTACAGAGCAGAAGGAGGCCATTCAGCCCATCGAGTCTGCACCGGCTCTTGGAAAGAGCACCCTACCCAAGGTCAACACCTCCACCCTATCCCCATAACCCAGTAACCCCACCCAACACTAAGGGCAATTTTGGACGCTAAGGGCAATTTATCATGGCCAATCCACCTAACCTGCACATCTTTGGACTGTGGGAGGAAACCGGAGCACCCGGAGGAAACCCACGCACACACGGGGAGGATGTGCAGACTCCGCACAGACAGTGACCCAAGCCAGAATCGAACCTGGGACCCTGGAGCTGTGAAGCAATTGTGCTATCCACAAGGGTACCGTGCTGCCCGTTGTGAGGTGAATCCCACCCACTTTTTTGACAATCTACACATTAGAGCGTGGCAGTTAACCACACTCAAATGTGCAGATTCCTGAGGTACCTGAGGCTCCCACAAACGGGGACCAGATGGAATTGCACTCGTGGGGGTCTCCAAGGGGATCGAAGGCCCCAGTTGCATGCTCTTTGCGCAGGGTGGGGCCCTGACACTGCTGGTGCCACCTGGGTACCCTGGCAGTGCCAGTCTGGCACATTGGCAGTGCCACCTGGGTGCCAGACTCGCACTACCAAGGTGCACAGGTGGCACTGCCAAGGTGCCAAGCTGGCATTTTCTGAATGTGCACGATCGGGCCGGGGTTGCCCGGCGTGTGTGTTTGGGGGTGGGCTGGGGGAACCCTCCCATATTGCATTCATGCTGGGGGGGGGTTTGGGGGCCTCGGAGATCAGGATGCTATTTTTAAATGGCATCCCGATCTCTCGCTACAACGGGAACTTCCGGTGAGCAGAGCTCCCCGTTGTAACCAACGGGGCAATGTGCAGCCTCAGCCGTATCTTCCCCATTCAGGCCCCTTATTCAACACGGGAAGCACGCGGCTAAACGCACTCGCTCGGGGACTTTGTTCCCTTTTGGAAAGTTCACGCCCAATGACTTTAAGTGTGGATAAATGCCGGTGAGGATCTCACTGAAAGAGCCACCAAGAAAACTCTGCCAAACTCGCCCAAAATGACACTTAGAAATGTTTCTGTTAATTCGTGCCCTAAATTCATATTAACCATTGGTTGACCATGTGAGTATGAAAAATTACTGTATACATTTGAGCCTCATGTGATAGATGATAATATATTAATTGTGATTTCAGAAATTATTAATTTAAAAAAACATTTAGGATGCCCATGGGAACCATGGGCTGGATTCTCTGATTTACAGGCTATGCCTGGACGGCGGTGTAGGAACGGTGGTGTTTTATGACCGAGCATTTGGCGCAAAATGGCCACCGATCCTGTTTGGCTGGGGGCTAGCATGCCAGCAGCGTAGAGCACCTGGCTCTAGCTGCCGATACGGCCGGAGAATTGCCGGGTCCGTGGCCGTGCATGTGCACGGCGGCGGCATGCAGCGGCTGCGCTGTGCAACATGGCGCCAGCCGCGTGCAGGCCCAGACTGCCAAATAGTGTACCCCATTTGGCCAGTTCGCGACCCCCAGACCACCCCCCAAACAGTGCCCCCGGCCCCTGCCAAAGTCCCCCTTGCCCGCGGATGGGCCCTCCCCCGACTGGTGGTGGTGCTGGACTGAGTCCGCAGCCGCCACACCGAGTTCCCGACAAGTAATACGATGAGAGACCGACTCCGTCGGGAACTCGGCCAGTCAGGAGCGGAGCATCGGGTGGAGGGCCTCAAGGCAACGTCCTGAGGCTGTCGATATGGCGTACATCGAGAGTATGGTGCTTTGGAGGGGGTGGAGCATCACATAAGCGGCGCTGCCCCCGATTTTGGCGCGAACTTTGATTCTCCGACCAATCGGCGAATGCGATTTTGGCGTTGGAGACTGGTGAATCCTGCCCCACGTGTTTGCTGGCATTTCTTTAAGGGTGTTAGCAGGTGACCCATTTGGAACAATGAAGCGCACCAGGTCCCGCAGCATCGTCTTTCTTCAAACCGGATTGCCTTCTGGATTGGACTGATCGGTGTTCCAGGACTCCGTATCTTAGAAATAATTGTCCAGAAACGGAAGGAAACAGCAGCCTCCAGACATCTACAGCCACCAGCAGGAGCAGCAGCAAGCACAACCTGCAGCTGTGAAGTCCACAATAACTTCCAATGCCAATTCCTTATTCGCAATAGCCTTCAGATGTGAAGCTAGAGGCTTCTCACAATTAAGGAGTTAAAGTAACCTGCAGCATATAACCAAGGGCAGGGCTCTGTCTAGGATGTGCTTGATAGGACAGCAAGGCAACAGCTATAGTTGGCCCTGAAACAGGCATACACAATATTGGAGGGTGGCTTGCGCATCTCACAATCCAGGCCTATCCCCCCCTAGGGGTCCCTTCCACCTCCAAGCACTGGGGCAGCATCTCCAGTGCCCGAGTTGCATGCCGGAAAATGGAAATGGAAATTGGTCCCTCAGCAGCCATTGCGCCAGCTTCACATTTTTAAAAAGGAGTGCTGAATGACGCCTGCTTGACCTCTCGCTGGGGAATCGGTTAGTTCCTGGGACATGAGATTGGCGAATACATTGGACTTCCATCTCGCTAATGAGATAGAGATTGGTGCTAATTGGGATCAATGATCTTCTCGCCATGTTTGGACATGGGAGCGTGCAGGGAGTGTGCCGGTTCGATGGCGAACTGAACGGCGCAGATGTTTATTTTGGCCCTTACCGCTATTTAACCAGCACACCCAGAGCTCTACGCGGTGGTTAAACGTGCCCAAAAATTGCACCATGGTTTCATGCTTGTCTTTTGTTCCTCTACATATCTCTCAGTTTAATTTGGATTTGTTTTTACTGGGAATGTACAGCAAATTGAATTTATAGACATGAAAGAAATAGTATCTTGAAATTGTCTCTCAGTATCCAAAGGGTAAAAAAGGATACAGTAGCTGAAATTAGCCATTGTTGCATCTCGAGGAGCAATTATCTCAGAAAATGTATCTGTTATGATGTAGAGTTCACTGTAGAACTAAATATGGATTTTGTTAACGTCAGTGTTAATGATTTAATTTTTCAGTTTTGCTGGAGAATGTTGGAGAGGAGCTAGATCCCATCCTGGAACCTTTGTTGCTTAAGCAAACATTCAAGCAGGGTGGAAGTGTGTGCATTCGACTGGGAGATGCCACAATTGAATATGCCCCAGATTTCCGCTTTTACATCACAACAAAGTTGAGAAATCCCCATTACCTACCAGAAACATCTGTTAAGGTCTGAAATGTTATGAAATATCGTACACATCTTAGCTTTGGATTACTGTTTAATTCCTGGTCATTGTTAACTTTCCCGGCCATCTTGACGGTGTCACAATTTAACCGCATTATTGCATGTCGCACAATGGCCACAAATTTCAATATATGTTCATAACACATAATGTTATGTCTACGTAGAGACCGATAACTTTTAAAGCTGAAAGAAAAACACATCAATTTTCAAGTTTTAAAACATTTACTCCATCAAATGACTAAACAGCATTTTCTTTTGTAAATAATTGTTCCTATTTGCTGAGCATTCATTGCATTTTCCATGGAATTTCAATTCTTATAGCAAGCAGTTCGCAAGAGCTTACAACTTCCAATGGTTTGCTTTATTTTTACCTTCCCAGTTGATGACCTCCAATCACAGAATTCTCCCTCATTGTGAGGGTTACATTGTAGACCTCTTTCTAGTTTCAAGCTTGGCAAGTCTTTCAGCCTCTTTTAACCCCCAATGGACTCAATTTTCAATCTGAGCATGAGCTCACACTCCTGGGCGAAATTCTCCGGTATCGGCGCGATGTCCGCCGACTGGCGCCCAAAACGGCGCAAATCAGTCGGGCATCGCGCCGCCCCAGAGGTGCGGAATGCTCCGCATCTTGGGGGCCCGAGCCCCAACCTTAAGGGGCTAGGCCCGCGCCGGACTAATTTCCGCCCCGCCAGCTCGCGGAAAAGGCCTTTGGTGCCCCGCCAGCTGGCGCGGAAATGACATCTCCGGGCGGTGCATGCACGGGAGCGTTAGTGGCCACTCACGGCATCCCCGCGCATGCACTGTGGAGGGAGTCTCTTCCGCCTCCGCCATGGTGGAGACCGTGGTGAAGGGGGAAGGGAAAGAGTGCCCCCACGGCACAGGCCCGCCCGCGGATCGGTGGGCCCCGATCACGGTCCAGGCCACCGTGGGGGCACCTCCCGGGGCCAGATCGCCCCGCGCCCCGCCCAGGACCCCGGAGCCAGCCCGCGCCGCCTTGTCCCGCCGGTAAGGTAGGTTTAATCTACGCCGGCGGGACAGGCATTCTAGCAGCGGGACTTCGGCCCCGCCGAATATCCGGTGCTGGAGAATTCGGCAACCGGCGGGGGCGGGATTCACGCCAGCCCCCGGCGATTCTCCGACCCGGCGGGTGGTCGGAGAATCTCGCCCCTGTTCTCTGCAGTGAATGATCGTGTCAGCATATTCTTTGCTTAAGATGCAAGTGTGCCTTTGTCCATCTCTTGCTCTCTATTTAGTTGGGTACAGGTTGTACATGACAAACCACAAATGCTGCCTGTCTATGATATTCCTGGGTTTAAAGGGAAACCTGTAACCAGCTCTCAGAATGGCTTCCTCTAACTCTTCCCCATTGTATCAAAAAAACACATTGGGCTGGATTCTCCGCCGTCGGGATGCTCCGTTTTGCTGTGGGTCTGCCCCACAATGTGAAACCCCATTGACCAGCCAGAAAAAACGGGGAATCTCGCCGGCGTGCTGAACCAGAAACCTGGAGGGACGGAGAATCCCGCCCATGAGTTGTGTACATAAGCAGTGGAAATGCTAATTAGTTATCCTTGTTCCCAAAAAGACATAATTAACAGTACACCAATTTAATACTCAATATTTATAACTCTTCTAAGACCCTGGAAGACTTGGGGCTTTTTCATTGTGCTGTCATTGTTCCAAGTGTAAATATCTTGCACTCCATTTCAATGTAACTATCTGAGCCTTCCTCAGATCTCTAACAATTGAACAGCCCAGGTTTACTGTCAGGGAGAGTCCACATATGTCACTTTTCTTCTACCCTAGACTTAAAGTTTATGGTAAACCACTGTGTTCTAATATTAAGGGTTGTACGGTAGAACCTGCATTACAGGTTCACCTGGGCCCCTGCATGCTAGCTCCGCCCAGGATGCGGGTTATGAATAAGCTTGGCCTTCGGCTAGCAGCCAACGCCACGCTGACCCCTGTTCCAGAGGCTCAGAAGATTCAAATTCTGTACTCCAGAGACAACTCTAAAATCTTCCCGCTGATCCAGGATGCGCCCAATTACGCTGACGCTATGACTCGACTCAAAGAGAGTTATGAGCAGAAGACGAACACGCTCTTCACTAGACACGCGCTCGCAACGCGTACTCAACTACCTGGTGAGTCAATCGAGAACTTCTGGAGGGCCCTGATCCCACTTTTTCGGGACTGTAACTGCCAGGACGTTACAGCTAAGAAGCACTCAGATTTCCTTATGGGGAAGCTTTTGTAACTGGGATTGGGTCCGATGTTATCAGGCAGCGGCTCCTAGAAGGGGCCACGCGCAACCTCGCAGAGACTAAAACACTAGCGTTTTCCATGACGGTCGCCCTGCGCAATGTACAGTCCTACGCCCCCAACCGCGCGGCCCACTCCTCCTACGCTTCATGGGCCCCACAGGCAGCCGCCCCAGCGGGGGCGCTACCCACCCAGTAAGCCTGCACTACGCACCAGCCGGTGATCTCCGGGGGGCCCCAAGGCTATTTTTGCGGCCAACAAAGACACCCCCGCAAACACTGCCCGGCCCGTGCTGCCCTTTGTAAGGCCTGCGTGAAGGAGGGCACCTTGCCGCCACTCTCAACCAGGCAGGCAGGCCCATGGCATTCTTTTCCCGCAGCCTCCATGCCTCCGAGATTCGGCACTCATCTGCCGAAAAGGAGGCCCAGGTTATCGTTGAGGCTGTGCGACATTGGAGGCATTACCTGGCCGGCAGGAGATTCACTCTCCTCACTGACCAATGGTCGGTAGCCTTCATGTTCAACAACACGCAGTGGGGCAAGATCAAAAATGACAAAATCTTGCGGTGGAGAATCAAGCTCTCCACCTATAATTACGAGATTAAGTATCGCCCTGGCAAACTCAACGAGCCCCCAGAAGCCTTATCCCGAGGTACATGTGCCAGCGCACAGGTAGACCGACTCCGGACCCTGCACGACAGCCTTTGTCACCCAGGGGTCACTCGGTTGTACCACTTCATTAAGGCACAAAATTTGCCCTACTCCGTCAAGGAAGTAAGGACGATCACCAAGGACTGCCAGGTCTGTGCGGAGTGCAAACCGCACTTCTACCGGCCGGACAGCGCGCACCTGGTGAAGGCCTCCTGCCCCTTTGAACACTTCAGCGTGGATTTCAAAGGCCCCCTCCCCTGCTCCGACCGACACACGTATTTCCTCAGTGTGATCGATGAATACTCCCGTTTTCCCTTCGCCATCCCATGCCCCGACATGACGTCTGCCACCGTCATTAAAGCCCTTAATTCTATCTTCACTCTGTTCGGCTTCCCCGCCTACATCCACATTGACAGGGGATCCTCATTCATGAGTGATGAGCTACGCCAGTTCCTGCTCAGCAGGGGTATTGCCTCCAGCAGAACGACGAGCTACAACCCCCGGGAAAATGGACAGATAGAAAGGGAGAATGGGATGGTATGGAAGGCCGTCCAGCTGGCCCTACGGTCCAGAAATCTCCCGGCCTCCCGCTGGCAAGAGGTCCTCCCTGATGCACTACATTCCATTCGCTCATTACTTTGCACTCCTACTAACAGTACACCGCATGACTGCCTTTTTGCCTTCCCCAGGAAATCCACATCCGGGGTATCATTCCCAGCTTGGCTCACAGCTCCAGGAACCGTGCTTCACTGTAAATATGTGCGGCTCCACAAGGCGGACCCGTTGGTGGAAAGGGTGCACCTGCTCCACGCAAACCCACAGTACGCCTACGTGGCATTCCCCGACCCGCCAGGATACCGTCTCCCTCAAGGACCTGGCACCAGCAGGTTCCACCCCCACACAACCCCCGCCGCCCCCCTCCCCCCGCCCCCATCAACCCCCCCCCCCGCCGCCCCCATCAACCCCCCCCCGCCGCCCCCATCAACCCCCCCCCCCCCCGCCGCCCCCATCAACCCCCCCCCCGCTGCCCCCATCAACCCCCCCCCCCCCCCCGAGGACCGTCCGTCCTCCCCCTGCCCACCCCCGTTGATGAAGAGGATTTTGGGACGCTCCCGGAGTCAACTTCGACCACGACAGCACCAACATCGCCGGCTCCACTTCGTTGATCCCAGAGGATGATCAAGGCGCCGGACCGGCTGAACCTCTGACCGGCCCACCGGATGACCAGAGACATTTTCTTTTCACTGTTCTGTAAATATTAAAGATTGCAAATTGGATATAGTTGTCCACCACCCCCGCCGGACTCAATTTTAACAGGGGGTGAATGTGGTAAACTACTGTGTTCCTATATTAAGGGTTGTACGGTAGAACCTGCACTACAGGTTCACCTGGGCCCCTGCAAGCTAGCTCCGCCCAGGAGCCAGGTTATAAATATGCGTGGCCTTCAGCTAGCAGCCATTTCGTCAGCTGCTGTAGGAGGCCACACTTCAGATGCTAATAAAGCCTCAGTTTGAATTCAACTTCGTCTCCAGCCAAATTGATCGTGCCTCAAAGTTACAGTCCCAAAATAAAGTAAACATATAAATCAAAAGATACAGTGCTAAGACATAATAATCATATAAACCTCACAATTGTAACAATAAATAAAAATCTATCAGGGGCTGGTTTAGCACACTGGGCTAAATCGCTGGCTTTTAAAGCAGGCCAACAGCACGGTTCAATTCCCGTACCAGCCTCCCCGAACAGGCGCCGGAATGTGGCGACTAGGGGATTTTCACAGTAACTTCATTGAAGCCTACTTGTGACAATAAGCGATTTTCATTTCATTTCATTATTTCCTATGAACTCCTTTCATTTCCGAATCTAATTATGTCACTTACAACTATCCACCATTTGTGATGCTGCAGCACCTCAGTTTTATGACTCACAATCAACATGCTTGTATTTCTGTAGCACAATTAATACAATAAAGCATCCCAAGGCACCTCGGAGAATCATTATAAAACAATATATGACATGTGACACATAAGGGCAGCACGGTAGCATAGTGATTAGCACTATGGCTTCACACCGCAAGGGTCCTAGGTTCGATTCCCGGCATGGGTCACTGTCAGTGCGGAGTCTGTATGTTCTTCCTGAGTCTGCGTGGGTTTCCTCCGGGTGCTCCGGTTTCCTCCCGTGCTATTCCTCCCGTGCTCCGGTATTCCTCCCGTAACAGCCTCCCCGAACAGGCGCCGGAATGTGGCGTCTAGGAGCTTTTCACAGTAACTTCATTTGAAGCCTACTTGTGACAGACAATAAGCGATTTTCATTTTCATTTTTCATGAAGGGTCACCAGCTGATTCACCGGCAGTGTGCTTGCCAGCCCCCTGCTAACAAGGTCGAGCAGCACTTAAGCTGCACTTGCCCAACCAACCTCAGCCAGCTCGCAACAATGGCGCCCAGGAGACCAGCCCCAAGATTCGGGGATGCTGATCTGGGAAGGCTCCTATACACCGTGGAGGCCAGGTGGGATGTCCTGTTCCCCGGAGTGTCCAGGAGGGTTAGCCATAGGACAGCCAGTGCTGCCTGGGATGAGGTGGTGGCAGCTGTGAGCTCGGGGAGCGTGACCAGGTGGACTGGCCTTCAGTGCAGAAAAATGGTCAAAGACCTACACCGAGCAGCACAAATGAGTTGACACCAACTCCCCCCCCCTCCCCCTTCAACCCCCTCCCACAACCCTCCATTCACACACACTCTCCCACCACTTGTGAACCGCTTGTGTAGCTAATGATGCCATCTGTGTCTCCTCAGGATAAGCTCTCCCATAATCGCAGGTAGAGAGCCCAGACTGCCAGTGGTGTGCCAGACTTAAGAATCCTCACCACTTTCGAGGAGCATGCCCTAGAGGTGACTGGGGTGGCCGAGGACATCTGGGTCCCAGCCTGATGCAGAGCCTATGGGACAGAGTTCTCCAGAGCTGAAGGAGATGTGCGGGAGTGGCTGGGACATTCAGAAGGAGCTGTCAGCATCACTCCAGCAGATCCATAGAAGCTTGGAGGAATCCCAAAGGCTGTGTGTATAAGAACTAAGAAGTTTAAATCAAAACTAATTTATTTTACACTACTTAACTTGATTAGGTTTGCGCACGTTACTCAGTAACAGATAATGAAATAATAGTACTGAATCTATAATACAGTAATCAATAATCTCTCTAATTTATAAACTACACTATAACTCGACCTCACACTATCCTTCTATATTGAAATCTCCATCAGTTCTCCCCAGCATGCCTAGAGACACAGTCTTATATATGATCACTTAGTAACACCATCTAGTGTTGAGTTATGGTCAGCATCCCCGAATCTTGGGGCTGGTCTCCTGGGCGCCATTGTTGCGAGCTGGCTGAGGTTGGTTGGGCAAGTGCAGCTTAAGTGCTGCTCGACCTTGTTAGCAGGAGGCTGGCAAGCACACTGCCGGCGAATCAGCAGGTGACCCTTCATGAAAAATGAAAATGAAAATCGCTTATTGTCACAAGTAGGCTTCAAATGAAGTTACTTCATAATTACTTTACTACACTTGTACTATACGTATCATTACATCCCCCTTTTTTTAGACATTTGTCTAATGACAAAAAAGGAAAATATGAATAATAGTAGCATATGATACATTGATATGTGTACTATAATTAACAAGTGAGTTTAAATTAAATATATTTTAAACAGTTCATTGGATGTTCTTCACAAATTCAGTCTGTTTGGTTTCTTTCCAATTCTGGATGATCTCAATCCAATTAGTGGAGTAGTAGATGGCTTGAATGTTTTCTGGAAGTCATCTGGTATCTTGGAAGATGTTGTTGTAGTACAAAATAAATTTTCATTGAATTGAAGACTTGGAAACAACGTACTAGAAGATTGGACTTTCAGTAGTGCTCAAAGATTTCTTCTAATGATTGAACCATCATTCGTTTGAACAATGTAGGAACGAGGTGCTCCTTGACGTATGACCTTAGCTAGATCAGACCATCCTCCAGTGGGAATGTGTACTCTCACTTGATCACCTGGATTGAGTGGTTGTAATATTTCTCCTGAAGATTCTTTTGATGTTGCATTCTAGCAACATCTGAAGATCTGGATCAGGTAGTCGAATACATGGAAGAGTTGTACGCAATGTTCTGTTCATTAACAATTGAGCAGGAGATAAACCAGTTGAAAGAGGAGTAGCTCTGTAATTCAGTAAAGCTAAGAACATATCTGTATCAGAGTCAAGAGCTTTCTTGAAAAGTTGTTTCACAATGTGAACGTCTTTTTCAACCTTGCCATTGGATTGTGGATAAAGAGGATTCGAAGTTATATGAGTAATATTCATTAGCAAATTCTGACCACTCATAGCTATCAAAAAAGGTCCATTGTCTGTCATGACTTTGCATGTCCCACGACAAGCAAAAATCTCCTTTGTTGATTTAATCACAGATTTTGAGATATAATCAGACAATTTGGTCACTTCGGGATAGTTTGAGAAATAATCGATGATTAGGATATAATCACGACCATGAATGTGAAAAAGATCTATGTCAACCTTCGACCATAGAGTCTTCTTGAGAGCATGAGGTGTAATTGTTTCTTTACTCTGAGTTGATTGGTTACGCTGGCAGGTCTCACAATCTAGAATTAGATCGGTTATGTCCTTATTTATTAGATTCTTTTAACAAGGTGTAAGCTTGTGCACCTAATAGCGAAGATCTATTGGATTCAACAATCTCGAACCATAAGGATATCACAATGTTGTGATTTGTCACTACGAGATAAGATGATCCTAAAGAAGTAATCGTGTTACCATTGTAGTCATGCAATTGGCAATCAGTTTTCTGAATCTTAGGACAATGAATAAGTTGTGATAAATCATGAGTGTTTATCAAGTTTGGAGAAGCTCCAGTGTCCAGCTTGAAGACAATCTCGGAACCATTTACTTGTAACGGTGTGTTCCATTCAGATTCCGTGTTAATCGATTGTACTATTTGTGGATTGGAAGTGTCATTAACAGTTGTGTGGAACTTCTCAATAATTCCCATAAAGAAGGAATCTTCTAAGTTATAAGCATCTATATCATTATCAGTGTTGTTAATTCTGGAGGTACCAGCACTGGTGTCATCACTTTGTATATTTATGTGTATGTTCATTAAGAACAAACAACAATGACTTCCGGGTGCGGCTATGCAGAGCTAGGTCGCATATTCGGTAGCTCCCCCTTGGAACAGACTTTTGGGCAGCACGGTAGCATTGTGGATAGCACAATTGCTTCACAGCTCCAGGGTCCCAGGTTCGATTCCGGCTTGGGTCACTGTCTGTGCGGAGTCTGCACATCCTCCCAGTGTGTGCGTGTGTTTCCTCCGGGTGCTCCGGTTTCATCCCACAGTCCAAAGATGTGCAGGTTAGGTGGATTGGTCATGATAAATTACCCTTAGTGTCCAAAATTGTCCTTAGTGTTGGGTGGGGTTACTGGATTATGGGAATAGGGTGGAGGTGTTGACCTTGGGTAGGGTGCTCTTTCCAAGAGCCGGTGCAGACTCGATGGGCCGAATGGCCTCCTTCTGCACTGTAAATTCTATGATAATCTATGATTTACAGGGCCCCCACGGCATTTGTTTGACATTTCCCGGTGTGGCAAGAAGACTGCAAATTCCCCTGACAGTGTCCCCCAGGAATGTTATGTCTTTTGGCTACCAGACCCGGCAGAAACAGTAAAAGATTTGGCTGCAACAGGATAAACAGGGCCTCTTCCAGCATGCAGGCGGGGGAAGGGCAAGCTGAAAGCTGCAGGCTGACTTGAGGGCCTTTATCAAAGGCGAATTCTAGCAGCAGAGGGAACAACTGTGAAAAGATCTCACCAAGGCCACTGAAGAAGCAGGGACGAGGCTTCCGGTGGCGGCCATGGAGGAGTAGGTCACGCAGTCGGCAGCTCCCGTCTGGAACGGGCTCTTAGACCTTTTTCAGGAGTTTCCACAGACATTTTGGGGCAGATTGGTGAAGCGAACACTGCCAAAAGGATTCCCTCTCGAAACTTCCGGTCGCGGCTATGCGGAGCTAAGTCGCACATTCGGCGACTCCCACAAAAACGGACTTTTGGGCTCTTTTCAGGGCCCCCAAGGGCACCTTTTCGACGTTTCCCGGTGTGGGAAGGAGTTAATAATAGCTCCCCGTCAGTATATGGCTTTAACTAGGAGCGGGGTGACAAAAAAGGTGGTGGTGGACCAGAAGAAGGGAGGAAAGAAGGACAAAATGGCGGCGGGCGGAGACCAGGCAGTGTGGAGGCAGTGGGCGGAGGAGCAACAGGAGGGTATCCAGCGCTGCCTCAGAGAGATTAAAACGGACCTGCTAGAGCCGATGAAGGCTTCTATTGATAAGCTGCTGGAGAAACAGATGGCCCAGGGGGTGGCGATCCGAGAGGCTCAACAAAAGATCTCTGACAATGAGGATGAGATCTTAGTCCTGGCGGTAAAGGTGGAGGCACACGAGGCGCTCCACAAGAAATGGCAGGAGCGGTTCGAGGAGATGGAGAATCGGTCGAGGCGGAAGAATCTGCGGATTCTGGACCTCCCCGAGGGGCTGGAGGAGCCGGATGTGGGGGCCTATGTGGTCACCATGTTAAACTCGCTGATGGGAGCGGGGTCCTTCCAGGGACCCCTGGAGCTGGAAGGGGCCCATAGAGTGTTGGTGAGGAGGCCCAAGGCTAACGAGCCTCCGCGGGCGGTGCTGGTGCGGTTCCATCGGTTCGTCGATCGGGAGTGTGTGCTCAGGTGGACCAAGAAGGAGAGGAGTAGCAGGTGGGAGAGCCTGTGAATGGGGAGCGGGAGAGGAGGGTGTGCCACACAATGGGAGGAGTCGAAAGGGAGGCGGGAGTGGCCGGAGTCAGCAGACTTGCAGAAATGCAATGGGGGGAGTAAACCAGCTAGGATGGGTCCTAGCCGTGGGGGGGTGGGGGGGGGGGGGGGGGGGGGGGGTAGGGGGGAATTGAGTTGCTGCTGCTAAGATCAAGGAGGAGCTGGAGCAAGGGAGGGGGGGGTCGAGATGGGGGTATGCCGCTGTGGGGAACAGGCCGGGTGTGGGGTGCGGGCGCGTGGCTGGCCGAGGAGGGGTCATGGCTAGTCGGCGGGGGAGGGGGGCGGGTAGCCCCCTGATCCGGCTGATAACCTGGAATGTAAGGGGACTGAATGGGCCGGTTAAGCGGGCCCGCGTGTTCGCGCACCTGAAGGGGCTCAAGGTGGTTGTGGTTATGCTCCAGGAGACACACCTGAAGGTGGCAGACCAGGTAAGACTGAGGAAAGGGTGGGTAGGTCAGGTGTTTAACTCGGGGCTAGATGCCAAAAATCGAGGGGTGGCGATCTTGGTGGGAAAGAAGGTGTTATTCGAGGCGTCGAGCATTGTGGCAGATAATGGCGGTAGGTACATAATGGCAAGTGGTAAGTTGCAGGGAGAGAGGGTGGTACTGGTCAAAGTGTATGCTCCGAACTGGGACGATGCGGGTTTTATGCGGCGTATGTTGGGTCGGATCCCAGACTTGGAACTGGGGGGCCTGATAATGGGGGGAGACTTTAACACGGTGTTGGATCCTGCACTGGATCGCTCCAGGTCTAGGACGGGTAGGAAGCCGGCGGCGGCTAGAGTGTTGAGGGGATTTATGGACCAAATGGGAGGGGTGGACCCTTGGAGATTTGCAAGGCCAGGGGCTAGAGAATTTTCATTCCTCTCACATGTCCATAAGGCTTATTCTCGAATCGACTTTTTCATTTTGAGTAGGGCGCTGATAGTGAGAGTAGAGGATACCGAGTATTCGGCAATAGCCATTTCGGACCACGCCCCGCATTGGGTGGACTTGGAGATGGGGGAGGAGAGGGACCAGCGCCCGCTGTGGCGCTTGGAGGTGGGGCTGTTGGCGGACGAGGAGGTGAGCGAGCGGGCCCGAGGACGTATAGAGAGGTACTTGGAGACCAACGACAACGGGGAGGTCTGAGTGGGGATGGTATGGGAGGCACTGAAGGTGGTGGTGAGGGGAGAGCTGATCTCCATCAGGGCCCACAAGGAGCGGAGGGAGAGGGAGAGGCTGGTGGGGGAGATGGTGAGGGTAGACAGGAGGTATGCGGAAGAACCTGAGGAAGGATTGTTGAGGAAGAGGCACAGCCTCCAGGCAGAATTCGACCTGGTGACCACCAGGAAGGCGGAGGTACAGTGGAGGAAGGCCCAGGGGGCGGTCTACGAGTATGGAGAAAAGGCAAGCCGGATGCTGGCGCATCAGCTTTGGAAGCGGGACGCAGCTAGGGAGATCGGGGGAGTTAAGGACAGGGGAGGGAGCGTGGTGCAGAGTGGGGCTGGCATCAATGGGCTCTTCAGGGACTTCTACGAGGAATTGTACAGATCCGAGCCCCCACGGGAGGAGGGAGGGATGGGCCGTTTCCTGGACCAATTGAGGTTTCCAAAGGTGGAAGAGGGACTGGTGGCCCCGATTGGGCTGGAGGATCTGATCAAAGGGATAGGAAGCATGCAGGCGGGGGACGCACCGGGGCCGAACGGTTTCCCGGTCGAGTTCTATAAAAAATATATGGACCTGTTGGCCCCCCTGTTAGTTAGGACCTTCAATGAGGCAAGGGAGGGCGGGGCAGTGCCCCGACGATGTCCCGGGCACTGATCTCCTTGATCCTGAAGTGGGACAAGGATCCCCTGCAATGTGGGTCTTACAGACCGATTTCCTTGCTAAATGTAGATGCCAAGGTGCTGGCGAAGGTCTTAGCCACGAGGATTGAGGATTGTGTGCCGCAGATCATCCATGAAGACCAGGCGGGGTTTGTGAAGGGGAGACAGTTGAACGCGAATGTGTGGAGGCTTTTGAACGTTATCATGATGCCAGCAAGGGGGTGGGGGGGGGCGGCGGAGATAGTGGTGGCAATGGACGCTGAGAAGGCCTTCAATAGGGTAGAGTGGGGGTACCTGTGGGAGGTGCTGAAGAGTTTCGGGTTTGGGGAGGGGTTTGTCAGGCGGGTTAGGCTGTTGTATGTGATCCCGATGGCGAGTGTGGCCACAAATAGGAGGAGGTCCGAGTACTTTCGGTTGCACCGAGGGACGTGACAGGGGTCCCCCCTGTCCCCCCTGCTCTTCGCACTGGCGATTGAACCCCTGGCTATGGCACTGAGAGAGTCGAGGAACTGGAGGGCGTTGGTGCGGGGTGGGGAGGAGCACAGGGTGTCGCTTTATGCGGACGACCTGCTGCTGTATGTGGCGGACCCGGTGGGAGGAATGCCAGAGGTAATGAGGATCCTTAGGGAATTCGGGGACTTTTCGGGGTACAAGCTCAATATGGGGAAGAGCGAGTTGTTCGTAGTTCAGCTAGGGGACCATGAGAGGGGGATTGGCGAGCTCCCACTAAAAAGGGCGGAGAGGAGCTTCAGATATTTGGGGGTCCAGGTGGCCAGGAGCTGGGGGGGCCCTGCATAGGCTTAACTTTACAAGGCTGGTGGAGCAAATGGAGGAGGAGTTCAAGAGGTTGGACGCGCTGCCGCTGTCCCTGGCAGGTATGGTGCAATCAAAATGACGGTGCTCCCAAGGTTTTTGTTCCTGTTCCAGTGCCTCCCCGTGTTTATCCTAAAGGCTTTTTTCAGGCGTGTTAACAGGAGTATAATGGGGTTTGTGTGGGCGCGAGGGACTCTGAGGGTGAGACGGGTGTTCCTGGAGCAGAGTAGAGATAGGGGGGGCTGGCGCTGCCCAACCTCTGTGGGTACTACTGGGCCGCCAATGCGACAATGGTGCGCAAGTGGGTGATGGAGGGGGAGGGGGCTGCATGGAAGAGGCTGGAGATGGCGTCCTGTGGGTACGAGTCTGGGGGCGCTGGCAAAGGCGCCGCTGCCGCTCCCTCCAAGGAGGTATACCACGAGCCCGGTGGTGGTGGCGGCCCTCAAAATTTGGGGGCAGTGGAGGCGGCATAGGGGGGGAAGTTAGGGCCTCGGCGTGGACCGCATTACGGGGGAACCACCGGTTCGCCCCAGGAAGAACAGGTGGAGGGTTTTTGGGGTGGCACAGGGCAGGGATACAAAGGTTGGGGGACATGTTTGTGGACGGGAAGTTCGCGAGCTTGAGTGAGCTGGAGGAGAAGTACGGGCTCCCCCCGGGGAACACCTTCAGGTACTTACAGGTAAGGGCGTTTGCCAGACGGCAGGTGGTGGAATTCCCACGGCAACTGCCACACACCGTACAGGACAGGGTGCTCTCGGGGGGGTGGGTGGGAGTGGGGAAGATCTCGGAAACTTACCAGGTGATGCAGGAGGAGGAGGAGGCCTCGGTGGTGGAGTTGAAAGGTAAGTGGGAGGAGGAGTTGGGAGAGGAGAGCGAAGAGGGGACATGGGCAGATGCCCTAGGGAGGGTGAACTCTTCCTCTTCCTGCGCGAGGCTCAGCCTCATACAGTTTAAGGTGCTGCACAGGGCACACATGACCGGGACAAGGATGAGCAGGTACTTTGGGGTGAGGACAGGTGTGTTAGGTGCTCGGGGAGTCCAGCAAATCACACCCATATGTTCTGGGCATACCCAGCGCTGGAGGAATTTTGGAAGGGCGTAGCGAGGACGGTGTCGAGGGTGGTAGGATCCAGGGTCAAACCGGGCTGGGGGCTCGCAATATTTGGGGTGGCAGAGGAGCTGGGAGTGCAGGAGGTGAAAGAGGCCGGAATTCTGGCCTTTGCGTCCCTGGTAGCCCGGCGAAGGATTCTCCTTCAGTGGAAAGATACGAGGCCCCCAAGCGTGGAATCCTGGATCAGCGATATGACAGGGTTCATTAAATTGGAGAGGGTGGACTTCCGGGTGCGGGGATGACCAGCTGAGTCGCACGTTTCGGCAGCTCCCGGTGGAACGGACTTTTGGGCTCTTAATAAGAGCCCCAACGGCAATTTTAACGGCTAAAAGTACTGTGCGGTGAACCAGAAGGGTTGCCGAGAATGAGGACGACATACAGGGCCTGGTGGTGAAGACGGAGATGCACGAGGCACACCATAAACGATGTGTGGAAAGGCTGGAGGCGCTGGAGAACAACGCGAGGAGGAACAACCTAAGGATTCTTGGTCTTCCTGAAGGTGCGGAGGGAGCGGACGTCGGGGGATATGTGAGCACGATGCTGCACTCGTTAATGGGAGCGGAGGCCCCGGCGGGTCCGCTGGAGGTGGAGGGAGCATACCGAGTGATGGCGCGAGGACCGAGAGCAGGAGAAATTCCTAGAGCCACAGTAGTGAGATTCCTCCGTTTTAAGGACAAAGAGATGGTCCTTAGATGGGCAAAGAAAACTCGGAGCAGTAAGTGGGAGAACGCGGTGATCCCCGTATACCAAGACTGGAGTGCGGAGGTGGCGAGAAGGAGGGCGAGCTTTAATCGGGCCAAGGCGGTGCTCCACAAAAAGAAGATACAATTCGGAATGCTGCAACCGGCAAGACTGTGGGTCACATATCAAGGGAGGCACCACTACTTTGAGACGGCGGATGAGGCGTGGACTTTGATCGTGGAAGAAAAATTGGAATGAGCGGGTTATTAAAAAAAAAAGAACGTTTGAAACAAAGGGCGAGTATGGGGGGCGAAGAGGGGGGTAAAAAGGGGGGAAAGAGGAGTTTTATGTTATTAATCCTGCGATGTGGTAACTTTTCTCTCTTCCACAGGAGGTGGTGGGGGGAGGAAAGGAGGTGGAGGAGATGGGGCGTTGACCATTGGGGGCGGGGCCAAGGGGGAAGCGCGGGCTCGGTTCCCGCGCTATGATAATCATGGCGGGAATAGGGAAGCAGGAAGGAGGGGGCGTCGCACGGTGCGAGCCGAGGTCACGGGGGGAAGCCGAGGTCGGCCAGAGTTTGCTGACTTCTGGGAGCAACATGGGGGGTGTAACTACGCTAGTGGGGGATCTAGCGGGGTGGGTGGGAGGGGGGGAACTATTGGGCTGCTGCTGCTGGGGAGAGGGGGGAGCTGGTATGGGGTGGGATGGGCGGGGGGGCACCGCCTGGGGGGGACACAGCTGCGTGGGAACCGGGTGAGGAGCTGGAAAAAGGGGATGGCTAATCGACAAGTGGGGGGATAAAAAGTCCCCCAACCCGGCTGATCACGTGGAACGTGAGAGGGCTGAACGGGCCGATAAAGAGGGCACAGGTACTCGCACACCTTAAGAAACTTAAGGCAGACGTGGTTATGTTACAGGAAACGCACTTGAAACTGATAGACCAGGTGAGACTACGCAAAGGTTGGCTGGGGCAGGTGTTCCATTCGGGGCTAGATGCGAAAAACAGGGGGGTGGCTATATTAGTGGGGAAGCGGGTAATGTTTGAGGCAAAGACTATAGTGGCGGATAGCGGGGGCAGATACGTGATGGTGAGTGGCAAACTACAGGGGGAGACGGTGGTTTTGGTAAACGTATATGCCCCGAACTGGGATGATGCCAATTTTATGAGGCGTATGCTAGGACGCATCCCGGACCTAGAGGTGGGAAAGTTGGTAATGGGGGGAGATTTCAATACAGTGTTGCAACCAGGGCTGGACAGGTCGAGGTCCAGGACTGGAAGGAGGCCGGCAGCAGCCAAGGTGCTTAAAGATTTTATGGAGCAGATGGGAGGAGTAGACCCGTAGAGATTTAGCAGACCTAGGAGTAAGGAGTTTTCGTTTTTCTCCTATGTCCACAAAGTCTATTCGCGAATAGACTTTTTTGTTTTGGGAAGGGCGTTGATCCCGAAGGTGAGGGGAACAGAGTATACGGCTATAGCCATTTCGGATCACGCTCCACATTGGGTGGACTTGGAGATAGGGGAGGAAACAGAAGGGCGCCCACCCTAGAGAATGGACATGGGACTAATGGCAGATGAGGGGGTGTGTCTCAGGGTGAGGGGGTGCATTGAAAAGTACTTGGAACTCAATGATAATGGGGAGGTCCAGGTGGGAGTGGTCTGGGAGGCGCTGAAGGCAGTGGTTAGAGGGGAGCTGATATCAATAAGGGCACATAAAGGAAAGCAGGAGAGTAGGGAACGGGAGCGGTTGCTGCAAGAACTTTTGAGGGTGGACAGGCAATATGCGGAGGCACCGGAGGAGGGACTGTACAGGGAAAGGCAAAGGCTACACGTAGAATTTGACCTGCTGACAACGGGTACTGCAGAGGCACAGTGGAGGAAGGCACAGGGTGTACAGTACGAATATGGGGAGAAGGCGAGCAGGTTGCTGGCCCACCAATTGAGGAAAAGGGGAGCAGCGAGGGAAATAGGGGGAGTGAGGGATGAGGAAGGAGAGATGGAGCGGGGAGCGGAGAGAGTGAATGGAGTGTTCAAGGCATTTTATAAAAAATTATACGAAGCTCAACCCCCGGATGGGAGGGAGAGAATGATGGGCTTCCTGGACCGGCTGGAATTTCTCAAGGTGGAGGAGCAGGAAAGGGTGGGACTGGGAGCACAGATTGAAATAGAGGAAGTAGTGAAAGGAATTAGGAGCATGCAGGCGGGGAAGGCTCCAGGACCGGATGGATTCCCAGTTGAATTTTACAGGAAATATGTGGACTTGCTCGCCCCGCTACTGATGAAGACCTTTAATGAGGCAAAGGAAAGGGGACAGGTGCCCCCGACTATGTCTGAGGCAACGATATCGCTTCTCCTAAAGAAGGAAAAGGACCCGCTGCAATGCGGGTCCTATAGACCTATTTCCCTCCTAAATGTAGACGCTAAGATTCTTGCCAAGGTAATGGCAATGAGGATAGAGGATTGTGTCCCGAGGGTGGTCCATGAGGACCAAACTGGGTTTGTGAAGGGGAGACAGCTGAATACGAATATATGGAGGCTGCTAGGGGTAATGATGATGCCCCCACCAGAGGGGGAAGCGGAGATAGTGGTGGCGATGGATGCCGAGAAAGCATTTGATAGAGTGGAGTGGGATTATCTGTGGGAGGTGCTGAGGAGATTTGGTTTTGGAGATGAATATGTTGGATGGGTGCAGCTGTTGTATAGGGCCCCAGTGGCGAGTGTGGTCACGAATGGACGGGGATCTGCATACTTTCGGCTCCATAGAGGGACAAGGCAGGGATGCCCTCTGTCCCCATTATTGTTTGCACTGGCGATTGAGCCCCTGGCAATAGCATTGAGGGGTTCCAAGAAGTGGAGGGGAGTACTTAGAGGAGGAGAAGAACACCGGGTATCTCTGTATGCGGATGATTTGTTATATGTAGCGGACCCGGCGGAGGGGATGCCAGAGATAATGCGGACACTTCGGGAGTTTGGAGAATTCTCAGGATATAAACTGAACATGGGGAAAAGTGAGTTGTTTGTGGTGCATCCAGGGGAGCAGAGCAGAGAAATAGAGGACTTTCCGCTGAAGAAGGTAACAAGGGACTTTCGTTACTTGGGGATCCAGATAGCCAAGAATTGGGGTACATTGCATAGGTTAAATTTAACGCAATTGGTGGAACAAATGGAGGAGGACTTCAAGAGATGGGACATGGTATCCCTGTCACTGGCAGGGAGGGTGCCAGCGGTTAAAATGGTAGTCCTCCCGAGATTTCTCTTTGTGTTTGAGCCTCCCGGTGGTGATCACGAAGGCTTTTTTCAAAAGGATCGAAAAGAGTATCATGAGTTGTGTGTGGGCCGGGAAGACCCCGAGAGTGAGGAAGGGATTCTTACAGCGTAGTAGGGATAGGGGGGGGCTGGCACTACCGAGCCTAAGTGAGTACTACTGGGCCGCCAATATCTCAATGGTGAGTAAGTGGATGGGAGAAGAGGAGGGAGCGGCGTGGAAGAGATTGGAGAGGGCGTCCTGTAGGGGGACTAGCCTACAAGCTATGGTGACGGCCCCATTGCAGTTCTCACCGAAGAAATACACCACAAGCCCGGTGGTGGTGGCGACTTTGAAAATTTGGGGACAGTGGAGACGGCATAGGGGAAAGACGGGAGCCTTGGTGGGGTCCCCAATAAGAAATAACCATAGGTTTGCCCCGGGGAGAATGGATGGGGGATTTGGAATATGGCAAAGAGCAGGAGTAACGCAACTGAAAAGATCTGTTTGTGGATGGGAAGTTCGCAAGTCTGGGAGCGCTGACTGAGAAATATGGGTTGCCCCAAGGGAATGCATTCCGGTATATGCAACTGAGGGCTTTTGCGAGGCAACAGGCGAGGGAATTCCCGCAGCTCCCGACGAATGAGGTGCAGGACAGAGTGATCTCAAAGACATGGGTGGGGGACGGTAAGGTGTCAGATATAAAATGGGAAATGAGGGACGAGGGGGAGATTATGGTAGATGAGCTGAAAGGGAAATGGGAAGAAGAGCTGGGGGAGGAGATTGAGGAGGGGCTGTGGGCGGATGCCCTAAGTAGGGTAAACTCATCGTCCTCGTGTGCCAGGCTAAGCCCGATTCAATTTAAGGTGTTACACAGGGCGCATATGACTGGAGCACGGCTCAGTAAATTTTTTGGGGTAGAGGATAGGTGTGCGAGATGCTCGAGAGGCCCAGCGAATCACACCCACATGTTCTGGTCATGTCCGGCACTACAGGGGTTCTGGGTGGGGGTGACAAAGGTGCTTTCGAAAGTAGTGGGGGTCCAGGTCGAACCAAGCTGGGGGTTGGCTATATTTGGGGTTGCACAAGAGCCGGGAGTACAGGAGGCGAGAGAGGCCGATGTTTTGGCCTTTGCGTCCCTAGTAGCCCGGCGCAGGATACTGTTGATGTGGAAGGAAGCCAAGCCCCCGGGTGTGGAGACCTGGATAAATGACATGGCAGGGTTTATAAAGCTGGAACGGATTAAGTTTGTCCTCAGGGGATCGGCTCAAGGGTTCACCAGGCGGTGGCAACCGTTCGTCGAATACCTCACAGAAAGATAGAGGGAATGGAAAAGAAGAAGGTAGCAGCAGCAGCCCAGGGGGGGAGGGGGGGAGGAACCAGAAGGACTCGGTGTTGTTAATATATACGTATAATATGTATAGGTCGTTGCTATAAATAATTGTATATTGGACTGTTAAATCATATTTTTGGGAGAGTGCTTATCTGAGACAAGGCAGTTGCCATTTAGTTTTGTTTTCGTTTTTGTTATATATTATTTATTCTTTGTTTATAAAACAGGTCATTGTTATTTATACGGTTATATTATTGTGTAAAGGATACACAATGTACTGTGATGGTTGACCAAAAATTTTCAATAAAATATTTTTTAAAAAATAAAAAAATTGGAGAGGGTGAAATTCGCCTTGAGAGGGTCGGTACAAGGGTTCTTTAGGCGGTTGCAACAGTTCTTCGACTTTCTGGCAGAATGATAGACATTGGTCAATGGCAGCAACAGCTGGGGAGGTGGGGGGGGGGTTTACTTTATTTTTGTTTATGTTATTTACACTGGAAGGGTCTGAGGGGGTGTATACACCTGTTGTCTTAAGTCGGTTAATGTTAATTTATTATTTAGGTATGGGGGGGGCGGGGTTTGGGGGGTTGCTTTTTTAGATTGTGTTTTGTACTTACCCCTGTTGGGTTCTTTTTTCTTTCTCATTTTGTTATTGATATTTTATGAAAACCTTTAATAAAAATTTTTTAAAAAGGAACAAAGAACAATACATCACAGGAACAGGCCCTTCGACCCTCCAAGCCTGTACCCGTCATGATATCAACCTTTACCAAAACCCTCAGCACTTCCTTGTGCCATATCCCTCTATACCCATCCTATCCATGTGTTTGTCAAGATGCCTGTTGAATGCCGTATGTATCTGCTTCCACAACCTCCCCTGGCAACGCGTTCCAGGCACTCACCACCCTCTGCGTAAAGATTAAGTTTGAAGATTTAAAGTGTTCCTTTTAGTGCAGTTCTACACGGAACAGCAAAGTGATTAAGTTTGCAACATTTTGAGCATGTTTTTCCAAGTGCTGGGCATTTTTTATGTGGGTGGGAGTGTCCACAGCGTCCACACGTCATGACGTTGCTTTCGTCACGCGCAAATTGTTTTCACGCATGCACAGATTGGTCTTCATCCAAATCACGTTGTTTGGTTAAGTGCACATGTGAAGGTCGGGCATGCGCATGCGCAATATGATTGGCGTCTGAAACGCGCATTTTTCTGAACTGCGCCACAGATCCAACGCAGTCGGCCTCGAGGTGCGTTTTTGTGCCCTTCTTATATCAGAACTTCAGAGTACTGATTTTTAGATAATTCATTCATTCGACACATTTCAATAGCATCTTCTAATTTCAAATCTTTTTGCCTTAATAAACGTTCTCTAAGTTTCTCATCTGTGATGCCAAAAATTATTTGATCTCTGATCATACAGTTTGACAATATAGAGAGATTACGGGCGAGGTTCTCCGATATTGAGGCCAAGTGTTCGCACCGTCATGAACGCCGTCGCGTTTCACGACTGCGCAAACAGGGCCCGGGCCCGACCTATTCTGGCATTCGTGAATATCGCGGTTCACGACACCCCAGCCTCCTTCGCCGCACCAACCCACGCATGCGCAGTTGGGGCAGTTCAATCCTACGCATGCGCAGTTGGGCCGTGCCATCCTGCGCATGCGCGGGGAACTTCTTACGTGTGCCGGCCCCGACCCAACATGTGGTCGATGTTCAGGGGCCGGCCGCGCAAGGAAGTAGGCCTGGGGTGGGGGTGGGGGGGAAAAAAAGAGGCCGGCCCGCCGATCGGTGGGCCCCGACCGCGGGCCAGACCCCATCGGAGGCCCCCCCGGTGAAGGAGCTTCCCCCCCTCCCCCCCCCCCCCCCCCCCCCAGTGTTTCCGCAGAGTTCCCACCGGCAGCAACCAGGGGTGAACGGCGCCGGTGGGACTGTCATCTTGTACCGGCCACTTGACCCATCCGGACCGGAGAATCGCCGCTCACCGTTTGCGCCGATTATCCAAGCGGCCTGGCACAATTCTCGCAGCGCTGGTTTTGCGGGGGGGGGTGGGAGAATCGAGTGCAGATGTCGGGGTGGCATGGCGCGACTCGCGCGGCACCATCGGGAAAGTGGAATTATATTACATATTAAACACTTGTGCACAATCATTATGATGCCTCTGTCACTTTCTTCCACAATGTGGACTTAAATCCAAACCTTTGGCCCATGTCTCCAGGCATCTCCCCCTCCCCATGGCACCTACCCACCCTCATGCCGTGGACATGTCCCCGGAACTGTGTCCCATCCCCAGAAGTGTGTCCCATCCCTTGGGAGTTCGGAAGTTGGTTGTTGCGTGTGTAGTGTTGCCTCCCGCAGTGTTCAGGCACTGTCCAGGCATCAAGGTGTGATTGGGATGCTAGGCAATGACTCCCACATGCTACATGGCCCGCCCACCCATTGGAATCCACTTGGTTGTGTGAAGTGCTCACTTAACCACAATTGCCAATTCCCTATTAGAGATAGCCTTCAGCCGCACGGCCAGAGGCACGGGCAGTCAGCGGGAGTTATAAGTGGTCATTGGGGCAGACGGGCAGGGACAAGGGTTGCTCCCGGAACTGGTACACATGATCCAGGGGTTGGCATGGTGTGGTTGCCCCTGCAACCTCCCATGGCAGTCCACCCCTGCAGAGGGTTTCCCACCCCCAGCTGAGGTCCCCCACCTCTGCCGAGCGCAGGGGTGGCAGAGCCTAGTGCCCCCGGGCTCTTTGCCTGGAAGCAAAAATGTCTCCTCACCTCCTCACAGAAGCTCTTTCGCTAGGTTCATGTTTTTAAAAAGGGGTACTAATCAGTACCAGCGTGACCACTTGCTGGTGAGGCCAATGAATGACAGGAGATTATTGGATATGGGGTGGCTCCCATTAATTGTATTCCTGCCACGCGGCGGGATCTAATTTCACCTACGGGAGTGGGCCAGTTGCATTGCCTGGCGCGGTTCTTGTTTTTGGCCTCTCCTGCTATTCGCCGGCCTCGTTTCACTTGAGCGATAGCGTAATGAGGCCGGAGAATCGCACCCATGTTCACCAATGGTGGAGCAATTACAATTAGGATTGCTAGAGAGGCCAACATTTGACTAATGCAGACATCTCAGAAGGTTCTGGGCTGTAGGAGATTGAAGAGCTAGGGAAGAGTGAAGCTGTGGAGGAATTTGAAAACCAGGCTCAGAATTTTATAATTAAGGTATCGTTTAACTTGGAGCTGATGAAGGCTAGCGAACACATGATGTTGGGTGAATGAGACAAATTGTGAATTTAGACACAGGCAGCAGTGTTCTGGATGAACTCCATTTCGAAATGTAGAATGTGGGAGGCCAACCAAAAGTGCTTTGGAAAACCAAACGTGCTTCAGAATAGTCAAATCTAGAGGTAACAAAGGCTGGGGTGAAATTAGAGGATGTTACAGAGGTCTACGTGATAGAGCAGGTATGATATATGGGACCAAAAATGGTACCAAAGTCCTAGCTCCTCCGCATATCTTTGAGAGAAATTGTTACTTTTGTATTTACTTATAAATGGCAATAATAAATTAAAATATATGAAAGTAAGGGAAGCATATATGACTTCATAATGGGAACTTTGTTATATCTGTGTGCCCTGATCCAAGTGTTCCCTGTCTTCTAACTCCACTTGAACTACACTGGACTTTACTCTCCATGAAACACCATGGATAATCAACCAATGCTGTTAAAAAGTAAGTTAACCATAGTTAACATCATATAGCAAACTCAACACTCTATAGATACACAATAATCATGCCGTCAATAAAAAATATAAAATGCTCAATAGATCAGTTTAATTGCATTAAGAACATTGGCAGTAAACAGTCTTGATTTTAAGGAAATATAAATAAAGTAATTAAACCTTCATATTTGAGTCTTGCTATTTATTTTAAAGTTGCAGTCGTATTGTACACATTTTATTAGAGCCACCCCTCCAATAAAATGACAAATATAGAATTTAGTACAAAATGACGTAATAATTTTGTACTAATTACTGAAATAAACCTATCACCTTTGGAAAGTAACACTAAAATACAACTTCGGAGTATTCTTAAATTAGTGGGCAGTTGAGTTAAATTATTAAAGGATTTCTTTAATATGTTTAATAAAGCTCTGGCCTAATTCTACATGACCTCTGATTCAACACTTAATTATTGGATCAAAAGGTAAATGGTGTTGAGAGAATCTGATATGATTAGTGTATATTTGATAACAGGAAGTTAATTGGAAATATGTTTATGTTCTAAGAGTTGATCATAATGCCCTCATTTTTGAATTTATTCCCTGACCTACAGGTGACCCTGCTAAACTTTATGATTACCACTGAGGGGATGCAAGACCAGCTTCTTGGTATAGTGGTGGCCAGAGAAAGGCCTGACTTGGAAGAGGAGAAGCAGGCTTTAATTTTGCAAAGTGCAGAAAACAAAAGGTAAATACAAACCTTATATAGCAATATATATCACATCCTATTTCTGCACTTCATGTGATTAAAGCAGTGATTTTGAACTAAATGCTGCTTTTGTTATACGAGAATTTTAAAGGAATAATTGTATAAGCACTGCGATCAAAAGCAGTAAAACAGTGTAATAATTTGAACATGCATGTTTGTGGTGCCACCATGCCATTTTGGCAATAGAAAATTAGTGCATTGCAATGATTGGTGTAGAGCAAAATGCTTTGACATTGTGTCATATCCACCAATGCTTCCCCCTCCCATCCCCATGACAGCTGGAGTACTAGAAGAAGTCCACTGATCACACCACTTCAGCCAATGGAAGTGGAAGCATTCATCTTGCAACATTTATTATAGTGCAACAATGCACTATAATAAACATGTGTATCACCCATGTTTCCCTATATCGTGTTGAAAACACCTAGAACTTGCCAGAAATCTGCAAGCGATACACAACAACGTTTACATCTCCTTCCTTATACCACATGTTCTTTCACTTAAGTACAGCTCCTGCAGCACAAGTATAGTGTATTATCAAAATACACCCTCCAATGCCTAAAGTCACATTTGTCAATATTCTGCACATCGAACTATTGGTCCTTTGTACTTTATGAAGGAATCCACCACACACTTTGACTTGTCTAAACCAGAATCTTTTATTGAGTCTCGTGTGGTAAGATAGCAATCTGATACAGAGCACGTTATCATGGAGTCTGCTAACTACTCCTCTGGAACTTGCACTGACCATTCACATGTCCGTCTTATTACCCTCTCAATCTTCTTCTGAAGATGGCCGGGTGTGTCTCCCCTTATATCGGAGTCACAGGTCACATAACCTTGGTCTAGGTGTCTGTACCACCACCTGGTGGTTAGAGGTTGCACACCTTCCAACTATGGTACAGCCCATAGGCATATCACCACATCACCCTTTCTAACAAAGCATTAAGATAATTTTTTTAACAGGTAACATTAAACTTCATACATTCATTATATGTAGCTGGTAGAGTGAACGAGTTTTACTAAAGTGTCCATGGACACATGCTGACAAGTGTCTATTTCCTTTGTACAGCTTTTATTCTTTCAAATTGTTGCCCACCTCAGAGCCTGGTTTGCTTTCCGGAGTCTTGCTTCTTTTACGCTTCGCCCGGTGCCTTTGAAAGGCCTGTTTCCATGCTTGTGTTACCAGTCGCTTTCTCTTCTGCTTTCTTGCATGATGTTTCTTGCAATTTTCGGCTGTTTTCATTGCTGGTTTTTTGGTGGGATGAGGTAGTCCTCCCAGTTTTCTCCTCTTCTTTTCTCTTACGTTTTTGGATACGGTGATGTATTTTGGTGTGTCTTTGTTTTGGTTTTGTTTGTTTTCTTTGTAGCAACCTCTGGAATGGCACTGGCTGTCGTGGGTGTTCAGTTGTTTGCAAAGGTTTAGGCATCGCATCATCTCTGGGTGATGTAACCACACCCACTTCTGCGGCTTCATTGACACGCTGGATCACATCCGTTTCTAGTGGTGGCATGAAGGATAGAACTGGGGTTGGCGGTTTCACCTCTTCTTGGCGTGGTGGAGCATCGGTGACTTGATCTTCATCACTGGAGATGACTATACTTTCTGGCTGAGCTGATCCAGGCATTGGGTCTTCTTCATCAAACTCACAAATGTGCAAGTGGGCTGTGGAGCTGCATAATGAGGTTGACTCGAAGGATGACCTTGTGACTATGTCAGAGTTGCCTACTATTGCATTCTCCACGTCGAAGTAATCAGCATCTTCATCAGTGTCGTCGACTGCTTGGGAGTAAATTACCAGAGCCATTTCAAGGGCTTGTAACTGGTCACCACATACCACTGGAGGCCAGTTTTTCCAAGATTGGAACGACTTCTGGCATCTCTGGTTCGATCAAGAGCTGATCTTCGGTTGTATCAGCAGCTTCAATTTGTACATGCGCAATATCCAAACTCCCGCTCTCCACAGGGTCCAGCACGGTCTGGCGTCCCCGGTGACCATCTCATCATTGCTTGCAGACCACTGGAGCTGTGCCACTGGAGCCTCATCTGTGCTGCTTGAGATGAGATGTGCAAGCAGCTCCTAGTGTTCGTCATCCGTCTCACATTCCACATCATCACTTTCTGCATTACTGTCGACTACTTTGAGCAGATTTTTGTAGTAATCGTCCTTGGATTCAGCTCATCGTCAGTCTTTTCACCTGAAAATATAACTTTGCATGCGGAATTATTTGTTCACGAAATAGAGCACCAAGTTCAAAATCACCCTTTTGTTTGGCCGCCCAAGCTTGGCTTAAGGTTCCACTCTGTGGAACTTCATTGGGACTGAAGAAATTGAAGAATGATTAATTTGTTTCAGTTCTTGGGCGAGATTCCCCGACCCCCCTGCCAGGTCGGAGAATCGCCGGGACCTGCCGTGAATCCCGCCCCCGCCGGTTGCCGAATTCTCCACCACCGGATATTCGGCGGGGGCGGGAATCGCGCCACGCTGGTTGGCGGGCCACGCCTCGCGATTCTCCGGCCCGGATGGGCCGAAGTCCCGCCGCTAAAATGCCTGTCCCGCCGGCGTAGATTAAACCACCTACCTTACCGGCGGGACAAGGCAGCGCGGGCGGGTTCCGGGGTCCTGGTAGGGGCGCGGGGTGATCTGGCCCCGGGGGGTGCCCCCGCGGTGGCCTGGCCCGCGATCGGGGCCCACCGATCCGCGGGCGGACCTGTGCTGTGGGGGCACTCTTTCCCTTCCGCCTTCGCCACGGTCTCCACTATGGCGGAGGCGGAAGAGACTCTCTCCACTGCGCATGCGCGGTAATGCCGTCAGCGGCAGCTAACGCTCCCGCGCATGCGCCGCCCGGAGATGTCATTTCCGCGCCAGCTGGCGGGGCACCAAAGGCCTTTTCCGCCAGCTGGCGGGGCGGAAATTCATCTGGCGCCGGCCTAGCCCCTTAAGGTTGGGGCTCGGCCCCCAAAGATGCGGAGCATTCCCCACCTTTGGGGCGGCGCGATGCCAGACTGATTTGTGCCGTTTTGGGCGCCAGTCGGCGGACATCACGCCGTTTCCGGAGAATTTCGCCCCTTGTCACTGTTCTTGAAGTGCTTCAACCTTTGTGCTTTGGTTTTGTTTGAATTGTTCTCATCGTTACATTTTTGCCCTCCCTCCAGTCGATTGTGCAGCCGATGATTTGTAGTTCAACAAAGAACGAATTTAGCAGCCTTGAGTCCAACTGATCACCTCATTCATGAAATACTCATTAGGCCCGAATGTGAACTCCAGAGTGAAGCTCTACGGCTTTCCGTTCTCTCTCTATTTAACACTCACATATCGCAGATGCTTTAAAACGTGTTCATCATGATCTTGTATCATGCCATTGAGCCTGTGCACGTTCTTCAAGACTGTTAACCAGAAATGCAGAGTGCTCACCGGCAGTTCCGTCCCCTTGTCTGGTTTGGCATCCTCCACTAGGATTTCGTCTAATTCCTCATACACCGTAATGCCTTGCAGTGATTCACTGTGCTCAGGTGACCAGCTATCTTCTAGGGTATTTAGTCGCTCGACAAGATTCAGGACTTCACATGATTTGAACAGCCACCAGTTCTCATCTATGTTACCTCCCCTCTTTTGTGCCCTTCAAGATGTGCCACAGAAACCAAATGGACCCAAATCCCACTGCTTTTTTACTATGCAAAATCCTGGGTGGGATTTTCCCATATTTGTTCAGAATGGCAGCTCTGACTGAAACCAGGCATGTAGTTCTCCAGCTGTACAGCAAGTTTTTAGCCCATCTAGATCTTGAACGTCTCTGAAATTTAAAAAAAACCACCCAGAGCATCTTCTCTGAGGTCATTAATTAATTCGATCTCATTACACAATACCAGGTCTAGTATATCCGGCTCTTTGGTTGCCACAAGTGCAAATGGGCTGAATAGGTGAAGAGTGGAACTTGTGCCTATCATTGTAGGGATATCCTGCCCTTGGCACATTTGTTCCAACAGTGTCAAGAGCACATTAATGGGCGCTGGGTGGTTCTGTCTTAGTGCTCAAAAAGGCATCTCCAATGATGGAATGCCCCCCCTTCCTTCCCACCCTTAAAAAAAATCAGGTTGCCCACGCCAAACATTTTATGCCATTGACAGTGCATTATTGGAGTCAATTGGCTTGGTAGCAAGCCCAGTTGATACTTGATTATCTATTTAAATATAATGGGCAGGCTGCTGATTTCAAAGCCTGTCCACCCCTGTGTTTTAGGGGTGAGTTTGGTGTTGGGAGGAATGTGGTGGGTTGGGTACCCGTCTTATTGTACATGCTCCCCTGCCAAAAACATGCCTGGTGGGTCACAAAATGCAGCCCATGATCTTCCAAATTGCTAAATATCAGTTGAATTCACAGTCTTGTTTAATTGAAGGAAATACATTAGTGTAATAAGCACACCCATATTTATTTGAAGTCATTTCATTTTTTCAGGCTGCTTAAAGAAATTGAGGATAAGATTCTGGAAATTCTCTCATCCTCAGAAGGAAATATCTTGGAAGATGAGACTGCCATAAAGGTTTTATCTTCGTCAAAGGTTCTTGCCAATGAAATAACCCAAAAGCAAGCTGTAGCCGAGGAGACAGAAAAGAAAATTGATGCTACTCGAATGGGCTACCGACCTATTGCAATACACTCTTCCATCCTATTTTTCTCAATTGCTGACCTTGGCAATATAGAGCCCATGTACCAGTATTCCCTGAATTGGTTTATCAACCTTTTTGTCATGTCTATAGAAAATTCTGAAAAATCTGACGATCTATCAGAGAGGTATGGTAAAACTTGGTTTAATTTTGAATAATTTAACAAGATATTGGGGAAACGTTAACTTTTGGAAGATCAGAAAACTGATGGCATTTGAGCAGCTGATTGTCCCTTTAGATTGGCGTCAAGGAAAATTGAACAAATTGTTTAACAAGCAACTGATTTAATACCACCAATTTTCTGTTCCTGCCCAAGTTTGAAGTTATCCCAATTCATTTGCTGCATCTAATTGTTTCTTAATTGATTCCAGGATTTCACCACCATCACTTGGCTTGAAAATCCAGTCCAAGTGTTGATCACTAAGAACTTCCTGATATCAGTTGTTAAAATTACCATCTATTAGTTTGCACTTGTATCTTTCTGACATTCTACCATGCTCTCGTTTAAGATTAAATTCCAGATTAATCTTTTAAATGGCATTTACTGTATTACAAATATTAAAAGATTACTTTTCAGATGCTACCTTTCTGGCTGAAGGTTTATTCTGCCTTTCAGCATTGGTAGGATTTTCCTTCTGGGATTGGGAAGCTGATATCAGGACCGTTTCCAGGTACAGACACCACCCCAGTAGCAAAGGACTTACTGGCCCCAATTTTAAGGACTGTTTATTGGGTGGAGTGAGGGAAACAGGAAAGATAGAGGGTTGGAACTAGGGGGCAGAACTGTACCTTGCAGCACTGGCTGTCCACCTTGATGCAATGGAGGAGAGCAGGAGGGTGCTCTTTCCAGAGAGTGATGGGAAAGACCACTCTTCCAAACAAGGCAGGCGTGGAGAGATATTGCAGATGAAGTGCGGTCAGGAGGAACAGAGTTCAGTTCCAGAAGAGGTTCAATTACCTTATTCACATTGGCAAATGGTGAAAGGGGTCAAAAACCAAAAACTCTGGCAGAGCCACTCAACGTGTGACCTCCACCTACATGTCGCCACAGGAAGTCTCTGAAATGCGTACTTGATGGAAATTGTTGATTTTTCTTGTGCAATTGATGGTAAAACCTACGGGAATAACAGCAATTTAAATAATGTGTACTTGTGTTTTTATATGTACATGCTTTAATATGTAATTTATCTCTCAACACTTGTTAGGCTGAAGATCCTAGAAAAGTATTTTACGTACTCATTGTATGTGAATGTGTGCCGATCGCTCTTTGAAAAGGACAAATTGCTGTTCTCATTTTGCTTGACGATAAACCTATTGAGGCACGAAGGACTGGTCAGTCCTTTATTTTTTAATAATAACCTAATATATGTGAAAGTTATACTTTGGGAACATTCTGAAGTAAAGTTTAAGGCAATTATAGTATTTGTTTCTTTTCAATCAGCATTCCTGTAAGAGATTATTATTTTTTATGCACAGCTGTGAAGAAAATGACATTTATTTTTCAATAGTCTTAAAAAGCTTTTGTTCCTGCAACATGGCATTGCTTTTGTAAAACATTTACTATGCAGCCCCATGGTGGTCATCTCAAATCCCAACATATGGGACGGGATTCTCCGACTCCCCACCGTGCCGGAGAATCGCCGGGAGGCGGTGTGAATCCTGCCCGCACCCGGCGGGGGTGGGAATTGCGCTGCGCCGGTCGACGGCCACTGGCAGGCGGCCCCCCCCGGCGATTCTCCGGCCCGATTTGGGCCGAGCAGCCGCCCGCATAAATTATGCCGGTCCCGCCAGCATAAATTAGACCTGGTACTTACCGGTGGGACCTGGCTCTGCAGGCGGCCTCGGGGTCCTTGGGGGGGGGGGGGGCACCGTGGGATCTGTCCTCGGGGGGGCGCCGTGGGATCTGACCCCGGGGGCTGCCTCCACGGTGGACTGGCCCGCGATCGGAGACCACCAATCCACGGGCGGGCCTGTGCCGTGGAGGCACTCTTTCCCTCCGCACCGGCTGCTGTGGACCTCCGCCATGGCCGGTGCAGAGATGAACCCCCCTGCGCATGCGCTGGGATGGAGCCAGCACACGCTGGCGCTGGCCCTTTGGCACCAGTTGGCGTGGCGCCAAGCCCCTCCCACGCCGGTTGGCTCGGCGCCAAACCGCTCCGCACCTTCCAGGCGGCCCGACGCCGGAATGGTTCACGCTACTCCTCTGCGCCGGGACCGCCCGCCCCGCCGGGTAGGGGAGAATCCCGCCCATGATTCTTTTTAGCATGCAAGACCTTGGGCGAGGTTGGAGAATCGCCGGGGGCTGGCGTGAATCCCGCCCCCGCCGGTTGCCGAATTCTCCGGCACCGGATATTTGGCGGGGGCGGGAATCGCGCCGCGCCGGTTGGCGGACCCCCCCCGGCGATTCTCCGGCCCAAATGGGCCGAAGTCCCGCTGCTAGAATGCCTGTCCCGCCGGCGTAGATGAAACCACCTACCTTACCGGCGGGACAAGGCGACGCGGGTGGGCTCCGGAGTCCTGGGGGGGGGGGGGGCGTGGGGCGATCTGGGCCCGGGGGGTGCCCCCACGTTGGCCTGGCCCGTGCGCGATCGGGGCCCACCGATCCACGGGCGGGCCTGTGCCGTGGGGGCACTCTTTTCCTTCCGCCTTTGCCACGGTCTCCACCATGGCGGAGGCAGAAGAGACTCCCTCCATAGTGCATGCACGGGGGTGCCGTGAGTGGCCGCTAACGCTCCCACGCATGCGCCGCCCGGAGATGTCATTTCCGCGCCAGCTGGCGGGGCACAAGAGGCCGTTTCCGCCAGCTTGCGGGGCGGAAATTAGTCCGGTGTGGGCCTAGCCCCTTAAGGTTGGGGCTCAGCCCCCCAAGATGCGGAGGATTCCGCACCTTTGGGGCGGCGCGATGCCCGACTGATTTGCGCCGTTTTGGCCGCCGGTCGGCGGACATCGCGCCGATACCGGAGCATTTCACCTCTGATCGCAAGTATTCTGAAAGTCTAAATAAATCACATCCACTGGTCTCCCTGGTCAACTCTACCAGATTTGTCAAGTATGATTTCCGTTTCGTAAATCTATGCTGACTTTGCCTGATTATACAATTGCTTTCCAAATGCTGTGCTGTGAAATCCTTCATAAATGACTTCTAGCAACTTCCCTACTGCCAACATTAGTCTCACTGGTCTATAGTTCCCTGTTTTCTCTCCATTTGAATAGCGGGCTTATATTAACTACCTTCCAATTTGTAGGAAGCATTCCAGAGTCCAAAGAATTTTGGAAAATGACCACCAATGGATCTACTATTCCTAGGGCCACTTCCTCAAGTACTCTGGGGTGAAGGTTATCAGGCCCTGGAGATTTACCTGCCTACAATTTCCCCCAAACCATGGGCGGAATTCTCCGACCCCCCCGCCGGGTCGGAGAATCACTGGTGGGCGGTGAGAATACCACCCCGCCGCTCCGATGCTGGCTGACGAATTCTCCGGCGCCAGTTTTCGGGCGGGGTTCACACCGCGCTGGTCGGGGGCCGTTGGCAGCGGACCCGGCAATTCTCCGGGCCCCGATGGGCCGAGTGGCCGCGCGTTCCTGGCCAGTCCCGCCGGCATGAAATGGACATGTGTTGGGAGGGCAGCTAGCGGAGTCCTAGGGAGGACATGGGGGGGATCCAGCCCCAGGGGAGGCCCCCACGGTGGCCTGGCCTGCGATCAGGGCCCACCTATCTGCGGGCAGGCCTGTGCCGTGAGGGCACTCTTTCCCTCCGCTCCGGCCTCTGTAGGGCTCCGCCATGGCCGGTGCGGAGAAGAAACCCCCTGCGCATGCGCAGGAAACACAATGGTGGTTCTGCGCAAGCACCAGAACATGCTGACGGTTTTGTGCATGCGCCAGAACATGCCGGCGATTCTGCGCTTGCGCCAACTCGCGCCCACCCACGGCGGCCCTTTGGCCGCAAGGTTTCCGCAACTTCCGGGCAGCACGACGCGGGAGTGGTTCGTGCCGCTCTTGGTGCCGGCGTCGGGCCATCTGGCCAGTTGCGCGAAAATCCCGCCCCATAGCTTTACTAATACTAATTTCCTTCAGCTCCTCACTTAAACTAATGTTTCTCAGAACGTCCGGTGCATTATCCATGTCTTCCTTTGTGGAGACAGAAGGAAACTACAAATCGAGTTCCTCAGCCATTGCTTTGTTCCCCATTATGAATTCCCCTGGTTCTGATTGTAAGGGGTCTGGGTGGCACGGTAGCACAGTGATTAGCACTGTTGCTTCACAGCGCCAGGGACCCGGGTTCGATTCCCAGCTTGGGTCACTGTCTGTGTGGAGTCTGCACCTTCTCCCCGTGGCTGCGTGGGTTTGCAGTGGGTACTCCGGTTTCCTCCCACAAGTCCTTGTTAGGTGAATTGGACATTCTGAAATCTCCCTCAGGGTGCTCGAACAAGCACAAGAATGTGGCGACTAGGGGACTTTCACAGTAACTTTATTGCAGTGTTAATGAAAGCTTACTTGTGACACTAATAAAGATTATTTGCTATCTTTTTCTCTTTGCATATCTATGGAAATTTTTAATGTTCCCTGCTAGATTCTTTTCATGTTGTATTTTCCCCTTCTTAACCAGTCTCTTGCTCTGCCTTTGCTGAACATTAAACTGTTTCCAATCCTCAGGTCTATTGCTTTTTCTTGTTCATTTGTATGCTTCTTCTTTGATTCTACGCAGCACAGTGGTTCACAGCTCCAGGGTCCCAGGTCCGATTCCCAGCTTGGGTCACTGTCTGTCTGTGCAGAGTCTACATGCTCTCCCCATGTCTGCGTGGGTTTCCTCCGGGTGCTCCGCTTTCCTCCCACAGTCCAAAGATGTGCAGGTCAGGTGGATTGGCCATGATAAATTGCTCTTAGTGTCCAAAAAGGTGGGGTGAGGTTACTGGGTTACAGGAATAGGGTGGAGGTGTGGGCTTGGGTAGGGTGCTCTTTCCAAGGGCCAGTGCAGACTCAATGGGCCGAATGGTGTCCTTCTGCACTGTAAATTCTATTATTCTATGATTCTACTATCCCTAATTTCTCTTGTAAACCAAGGTTTGGCCATAGTTCCTTTTCTACTCTTGTGCCAAATAGGAATAAACAACTTTTGGGAGTTCACCTGTTTGTTCCTTGAATGCTACTGGTGTCCCTCCATTCAGTAATTGTGGTGATGTACATCAATGTAAATGCATGTAGGCGAGCTAGACACTAGAGGGAGCACCAGAAACATCACACACACACTCAACCAATAGATCAGTTAGATAGGACACGACCAATGGACATTCACGATACACACAGAGGTGACACAACCACAAGAGGGCATTACACCAACCCATATATAAAGGACACCACACACATGATCTGCCTTTTTCCAGTGGAGACAGTCAGTGAGTATAGACACAGGGTTGATTCAATATTACACCCACCACATGGATTGCAGCAACTGGTTAGTCAGTCTGGGTAGCTATAGTAGGATTAGCAGTAGTGTTGAACCCGAGTAATAGAAGTGTAAATAGTTTAATAAACGTGTTGAAGTTATCTCTACGACTGAACCTTCCTTTGTCACGTGCACCACAAGGAAGCTGCTTATGTTACACCTAGAACATAACAAATCAGTAATGTTTCCCAGTTCATCATAGCCAACTCATGCCTCGTACCATCATAGTTACCTTTATTGAGATTCAGTACCCTGGTCTCAGAATCAACCACCTCACTATCCACCTTGATAAAGAATTATATCATATTATGTCACCCATCCCCAAGGGGTCTCTCACAACTAGATTGCTAACTAATCTTTTTTCATTGCACAATACCCAGTACAAGATGGCCTGTTCCCTTGTTGATTCCTCAACATATTGGTCCAGAAAACCATCCTGTATACACTCCAGAAATTCCTCCTTATTGTACTGTGAGTACTTTGACTCACCCATTCTATATGCAGATTAAAGTCACCCACAATCACAGATTTTCCTTTATCATATGCATCTCTGATTTCCTGTCTAATGCTATTCCCAACATTACCACTACAGCTTGGTGGTCTGTATACCACCCCTACAAATGTATTTATCCCCTAATGGTTCTTAGCTCCACCCATACAAATCCACATCGTCTGTGCTAAAATCTTTCCTCAATATTGTGTCAATATCTTCTTTAAATCAACAATCCAATTCCACCACCTTTTTCTTTCTGTCTGTCCTTCCTCAAAATTGAATAGCCCTCAATGTTTAGTTCCCAGCCGTTGTCACCTTGGAGTCATATCTCCGTTATGCCAGCTATATATTTTGTTCCTCCCCTGTGCAGCAGAGCCAACCATGGTGCTATGAATTTGTCTGCTGCTGTTATTCTCCGAGAGGTCATTCCACTCAACAATACACAGAATGGCATATCTGTTTTGCAGGGGAACAGCCACAGGAGATTCCTGCATTGCCTACCTAGTCTTCTTGCTCTGCCGAGTGGTCACCCATTCCCTTCCTGCCTGTGGAGTCGGAGTCTACAATGTGACCACCTCTCTTCGTGCTATCCACAATACTCTCTTCCTCGCGGATGCTCACCTATGTCCCAGATGCTGCTCCAGCTCCGAAACTCGGGCTTCCAAAAGCTGCAGCTGGGACACTTGCTGCACACAGACTGGTATTGGGAACTGGATGCATCCCTGGCCTCCCACATGAAGCAAGAAGAGCAGACCATGGCTTGGAGCTCTGCTGCCATGTTTTACCCCTTTAAGTTAAATTCATTCATTCAATATCAAACAATACCAACTAGGGCCCATCTTCTTCATTCTTTATTATAATAGAATATATTTCTCATAAACAATGAAGTCTTAACAATTATAACCAACAGTAATAGTAAGTACCTACCCAACTGTACTCACCCAAATAGCTGTTTAGGTTTCCTTAGGAGATTTAAACTTGCACTCTGCTCTTTCTTGCAGTCTTTTAACTACCTGGTGCTGCTCTTAGATTCACTTTTCCTTTACTCCTTTATCCTCCCAGCTTCGTTCCCTGTTATCTTATTTCATTATTTAATTTGCAGCTATTAAAAGACAGTCCCTAATATCAATTACTCACAAACCAATCAGCTTACCACTTCCCTTTGACGTTACTCTTGGATATTTCAAACTCAGCATGCTGTCTGAGCAGTGGCAGCAGGTCCATGGCTCTCCCCTTCCAAAGGCGAGTAATGGTCCTGAACCTCGCACTCCCTTTATCCTCCACTTTCAGAAGAATGTCCCTCACAGGCCCGGTGCTCTCCACTTCTTGAAGAAAATTTCCAAGGAAATTTGTATTCAACTAAGTTATGCCAACCGTGAATATGCAGGAACTTCCTGGAACATTTGTACTGCTTCAAAGGTATATCTGCTGAAAGCTTCAGCCATTCATTTATATTCCGGCTTTGTCAAATGAGCTCTGCAGGGAGTTGTGTAGTAAGCTCTTGTTGCAAAATCACAGTAAACATTGGCATAAGTGCTGACATATAGATACATAGAAGATAGGAGCAGGAGGAGGCCTTTTGGTCCTTCGAGCATGCTCCGACATTTATCATGGCTGATCATCCAACTCATTAGCCCAATCCTGCTTTCTCCCCATAACCTTTGATCCCATTCGCTCCAAATGCTATATCTAGCCACCTCTTGAATATATTTAATATTTCAGCATCAACTACTTCCTGTGGTAATGAATTCCACAGGCTCACCACTCTTTGGGTGAAGAAATGTCTCCTCCTCTCTTGAATCCTCAGACTGTGACCCCTGGTTCTGGACACACCCAACATTGGTAACATCTTCCCTGCATCTACCCTGTCTAGTCCTGTTAGAATTTTATAAGTCTCTATGAGATCCCCCCTCATTCTTCTGAACTCCAGCGAGAACAATCCTAACATAGTCAATCTCTCCTCAGATGACCGTCCCGCCAACGCTGGAATCAGCCTGGTAAACCTTTGCTGCACTCTCTCGAGAGCAAGAACATCCTTCCTCAGAAAAGGAGACTAAAACTGCACACAATATTCTAGGTGTGGCCTCACCAAGGCCCTGTATAATTGCAACAATACATCCCTGCTCCTGTATTCAAAACCTCTCGCAATAAAGGGCAACATACCATTAAGCCTTCTTTACTGCCTGCTACACCTGCATGCTTATCTTCAGCGACTGGTGCACACTCCCCTCTCCCAATTTACCGTTCAGGTAGTACTCTGCCTTCCTGTTTATGCGTCCAAAGTGAATAGCCTCACACTTATCCAAATTATACTGCATCTGCCATTGATTTTCCCACTCACCCAACCTGTCCAGATCATGCTGTAGGATCTTTGCATTCTTGTCACAGTTCACCCTCCCACCCAACTTGATATCATCTGCAAACTTTGAGATGTTACATTTTGTTCCCTCATCACATTTTGTTTCCTCATCCAAATAATTAATATATATTGTGAATAGCCTGTCTGCCAACCAGTTTTCTATCCACCTCAATGCATTTCCCCCAATCCCATGCACTTTAATTTTGCACAATAATCTCTTATGTGGGACTTTGTCAAATGCCTTCTGAAAGTCCAAATACACCACATTGACTGGCTCCCCCTTGTCAACTGTACTAGTTACACCTTCAATGAATTCCAACAGATTTGTCAAGCATGATTTCCCCTTCATTCCTACTCTGACTGATCCTGCCACTGCTATCTAAATGATCCACTATAAAGTCCTTGATAATGGATTCAAGAATTTTCACCACTACCGATGTTAGGCTTACGGTCTATAATTCCGTCTTTTCTCTCTACCTCCCTTTTTGAATATTGGAGTGACATTATCTACCCTCCAATCTGCAGGGATTGTTCCAGAGTCTAGGAATCCCGGAAGATGACCACCAATGCATCCACTATTTCCATAGCCACCTCCTTAAACACTCTGGGATGTAGATTATCAGCCCCTGGGAATTTATCCGCCTTCAATCCCATCAATTTTCCCAGCACTATTTCTCTACTAATATTGATCTCCCTCAGTTCTTCACTCTCACTAAACCTTTCACTCGCCAACATTTCTGGTATCTGATTTATGCCCTATTTTGTGAAGACAGAACCAAAGTATGTATTCAATTGCTCAGCCATTTATTTGTCGCTTATTATGCATTTGCCTGTTTCTGTCTGTAGGGGGCCTACATTTGTCTTTACCAATCTCTTTCTCTTCACATATCTATAGAAACTCTTAGTGTCAGTCTTTACATTCCTGCAAGCTTACTTTCGTACTGTATTTTCCCCTTCTTAATCAATCTCTTGGCCCTTCTTTGATGAATTCTAAACTGCTCCCAATCCTCAGACCTATTATTTTCCTTGGCCAATTTGTATGCTTCTTCCTTGGATTGGATACTATTTCTAATTTCCTTTGTAAGCCATGGATTGGCCTACTACCCTTTTGCTTTTGTACCAGACAGGAATGAACAGTTGCTGCAGTTCCCCCATACGTTCCTTGAATATTTGCCATTGCCTATCCACTGTCATCCCTTTAAGTGACTCGCCCCAATCTATCAAGGACAACTCACATCTCATATCTTCATAGTTTCCTTTATTAAGATTCAGCACCCTAGTCTCCGAATCAATTACTTCACTCGTCATCTTGATAAAAAATTCTATCATGTTATGGTAGCTCATCCCCAAGGGGTATCGCACAGTCAGATTGGCAATGATTCCCTTCTCATTACACAGTACCCAGTCTAAGATGACCTGCTCTCTAGTTGGTTCTTTGATATATTGGTCAAGAAAACCATCCCGTATACACTCCAGGAAGTCTTCCTCTACGGCATTGTGGCTAATTTGATTTGTCCAATCTTTGTGCAGATTTAAATCACCCATGATCACCTTTATTCCCTTATTACATGCATCTCTAATTTCTTGTTTAGTGCCATTCCCAATCTCACCACTGCAATTTGGGGGTCTATATATGACACCCACAAATGTTTTTTGCCCTTGGTATTTCTCAACTCTACCCATACAGACTCCACATTGTCAGACCTAATATCCTTTCTCACTACTGTGTTAATTTCCTCTTTAACCAGCAATGCCACGCCACCACCTTTTATTTTATGCCTGTCCTCCGTAAATACTGAATACCCTGGGACATTCAGTTCCCATCCCTGGTCACCCTGCAGCCATGTCTCCATAATCCCAATTATATCATACCCATTTAAATCTATCTGCGCGATTAGTTCATCCACTTTATTGCAAATGCTCCATGCATTAAGGCACAGAGCATTGAAGTTTGTTTTTTTCACATTGTTGATCTTCCTCCCAATATTTTGTCTGTCGCATAACACTTTTCTTATTCCCTTTTCAATCTTATGTTTTTGTTCTTGCTCCCTCTTTCTCTGACTAAGTAGGTTCCCCTCCTCCTGGCATATTAGTTTAAACCCTCCCCAACAGCGCTAGCAACGCATGCCCCCCCCCCCCCCCCCCCCCCGGCCTGAGGACATTGGTTTCAGTCCTGCCCTAGTGTAGACCGTCCGGTTTGTAATGGTCCCACTTCTCCCAGAGCTAGTTCCAATGTCCCAAAAATCTGAATGCCTCCCTCCTGCACCATCTCTCAAGCCACGTATTCATCCTGTCTATCCTGTCATTCCTACTCCGGCTAGCACGTGGCACTGGTAGCAATCCAGAGATTACTACCTTTGAGGTCCTACTTTTTAGTTTAGCTCCTGACTCCCTAAATTCAGCATATAGGACCTCATCCCATTTTTTACCTTTATCATTGGTGCCTATATGCACCACGACAGCTGGCTGTTCACCCCCTTTAGAATGCCCTGTAGCCACTGAGACATCCTGGGCCCTTGTACCCAGGAGGCAACATACCTTCCTGGAGTCTAGTTTGCGTCCACAGAAATGCCTGTCTACTCCATGTACAATCGAAACCCCTGACACTATAGCTCGACCACTCTTTTTCCTGCCCTCCTGCCCAGCAGAGCCAGCCACGGTGCCATGAACCTGGCTACTGCTGCCTTCCCCGGTGAGCCATCTCCCTCAACAGTATCCAAAATGGTATACCTATTTTGGAGGGAGATGACTGCAGGGGACCCCTGCACTGCCTTCCTACTCTTCCTCTGCTTGTTGGTCACCCATTTCCTATCTCCCTCAGTACTCTTTGTCTGTGGTGTCACCAACTCAGTCAACGTGCTATCCACAATTCCCTCAGCATCGTGGGTTCTCCAATGTAAGTCTATCCACAGCTCCAGAGCTGTCAAGTGGTCTAACAGGAGCTGCAACTGGACACCCTTCTTGCACGTGAAGCAGCCATGGACAGTGGACGTGTCTCCAAAATCCCACATAGCACAAGAGGAGCACAACACGGGTCTGGGATCTACTACCATGTCTTAAACCTTAGGTTAACTTATACAACTACAATGCCCCCCCAAAAATACGATAAATGAAAAGAAAAAGTAAAGAAAAACTACTTACCCGTCACCACTACTTCATAGAATTTACAGTGCAGAAGGAGGCCATTTGGCCCATCGAGTCTGCACCAACTTTTGGATAGAGCACCCTACCCAAGCCCACACCACCCTATCCCCATAACCCAGTAACCCCATTCAACCAACGCGAAGGGCAATTTTGGACACTAAGGGCAATTTAGCATTGCCAATCCACCTACGCTGCACATCTTTGGACTGTGGGAGGAAACCAGAGCACCCGGAGAAAACCCACGCACACAGGGGGAGAACGTGCAGACTCCACACAGACAGTGACCCAGCCGGGAATCGAACCTGGGACCCTGGGACTGTAAAGCAATTGTGCTACCCACTATACTACCGTGCTGCCCCTTACCAGATAGATTGAAATTTAACAGGTCTCCGACTCTGCCCCTGGAGACTTACCAGTCACTTATCTTCCTTATAGTCTCAGCTGCCAGTTTTTCCTCCTCCCAGTTCCACCTAACTCCAAGCGCACTCTCAGTCAGACAAGGCAGCACTGAGCAGATTCTGCTTTTATAGGTTTTAAATTTAAATGCCCTGGAACTAGTTTGAACCAGTTGAATAATTAACTAACCAAACATTGCAGTTGAAATGAAACTCAGCTGACTCCTGTTTCAGAAATGCAACTTTTAATTACCCAAACAAAATAGCTAAATTATCTAATTGAAGACCAAATTTAATGGGGTGGATTCTCCATTGCCTGATGCCGGTAGCAGGCCTCCCGATCCAGCAGAGAATGAAGTGTCATCTGAATCGGAGCCAGGTGGCAGTCCCGTTCCGATGCTCCGATGACCACCGCCGGCAGCTACAAACTACACGCCCCTCAATGGTGGGTGGATGCAAATCAGTGATTTGCACCAATTTACATCTAATTAATGATCTGGAAGCCTAAGTCTTCTTTCCCCACCCCCTCCACCACTCCGTTATGCACTTATCCCCACAGCAGGAATTGGTGCAAGTTTTCCCAAGTTTTTGCAAGTGTGGCCCTGATGCCACAGGCGATCAGTGCATAACTGAGTTGCCCCCCAAAGTCCATCGGAAGGCGCCCCTCAATGTAAACCCTGCCCCCACCTGATCCCCCCTTTCAGACCCCCATTTCAGACCCCTCATCAGCGACCTCCAATCAGAAACCTCCAACAGAGACCCCATCAAAGATGTTTGCCTGAAAGCTGAAGAGCAGTCCAGGCAATAGAGTGGAAAATCACTGCATTTTCATTACCCTTCCCTAACATCTGCTGCCTCAGACAAAAGTATTTAAAGCAGCAGCTGTTACATATGTCAGAGGCTTCCTCGAAAGCCAAGTACACTTCAAAAGGCTTCAAATCCCTTGAAATCCTTTAGAAATGCAAATATTCCATTCAATTTCATACAGCAATCCATTGCATTAGTCAGTGATTGACAGTTGTATTATTCCAGAGACAGGCGCTTGGTGGACTGTTGATCTATCTTTTACTTCATGCTTGAATGCATCTCCATTACCCTACTTTGATACTAACCACAATGTTTATCAACACTCTTGCTAGGATTGGCAGCTCCTCAACACATCAAAAGCAGCTAAGTGCTTTTACCCCAGTGAAACAACAATCCTATTTTTTTCTGTGTTCTTTGCCCTCTACCATTTTCCCTTATTCTTTTTTTATTGTGTAAATGTACTGGGGGCTACATAGCAACACCCCTTCTTGCATTTTGAATGTGTGTAAAATAAACTAATTCCCTAATTTTACCCTATCTTGAGTTTGCTGTCGGGTTATTAATAGAGGATTGCATCACTCTAAAACTGAGGAGTTGGGGAAAATATGCTATCAGTTATAAATAAGAAAATCAAAAATTAAAAACCACCTTTCTGTTTACAAATGGGTGGTGAGGGAAGAAATCAGGACTTCTTGAAATCAAACAATATACCCAGTACAAAAAGAAAACAAAATGCCACATCTTTCACTGAACAATTGTCTTGTGGAAACATTGTATTGTTATTATTTTACGGGCCGAAGGGCCTGTTCTGTACTGTATTTGTCTATGTTCTATCGTCTGAGTAATGTTTATAAGTTTACAAACACAATTGGATAACTGACAGTAAAATGATATTAAGGGCAGCATGGTAGCATTGTGGATAGCACAATTGCTCCACAGCTCCAGGGTCCCAGGTTCGATTCCGGCTTGGGCCACTGTCTGTGCGGAGTCTGCACATCCTCCCCGTGTGTGCGTGGGTTTCCTCCGGTTTCCTCCCACAGTCCAAAGATGTCCAGGTTAGGTGGATTGGCCATGATAAATTGCCCTTAGTGTCCAAAATTGCCCTTAGTGTTGGGTGGGGTTACTGGGTTATGGGGATAGGGTGGAGATGTTGACCTTGGGTAGGGTGCTCTTTGCAAGAGCCGGTGCAGACTCGATGGGCCGAATGGCCTCCTTCTGCACTGTAAATTCTAATAAGTAAAGGAAATGCAGAAAATTACTTTCCATCACATTGTTGAAATTTTGCTAAAAGTTCAAACTGAAGCAATGTTTTCCCTTGAGCTGTGCTTATATATGGTTTATGAATCAGATTGCATACACATTCAGTCTATTAATACTGGCTTTATCTTCAGATTGATGATGAGGAGTGGACATTTTTACTGACCGGTGGAATTGGCTTGGATAACCCTCACGCGAACCCAACTGACTGGCTTCCCACAAAGTCTTGGGACGAGTTCTGCCGCCTTGATGAATATCCAGCATTCAAGGGTATCCGGAAGGAGTTTAACATTATGATAGACGGATGGCAGGCTGTGTATGACAGCACAGTAAGTTGGGAATGGCACAGGATAATTATGAGATTTTTCAAAATTAATGTGTCCACTTTCAAGGTTTTTTTTATCAGTATGGCTGGATTCTCCAGCCCCACAGCCACATGTTTCTTGCAGCGTGCCGTTCTCTGTCAGCGGGATTCTTTGCTTGTCAATGGGATTTCTCTGTGAAGCCAGGTGCTTGGGGATTGTTGTGAAATGCTGCTGGGAAACCTGCAGGAGGGGGTGCGATGACGGCGGGAACAGAGAATCTCAACCGCTGGAGAATTCTGAGCTACATTGACTATTTAGCTTGTGATGGAGACATTTGAATATTCTTCAGCCAGAGAGTGGTGGGTCTGTGGAATTCATTGCCACAGAGGGCGGTGGAGGCCAGGGCGTTGAGTGTCTTTAAGACAGAAGTTGATAAATTCTTGATTTCTCGAGGAATTAAGGGCTATGGAGAGAGAGCGGGTAAATGGAGTTGAAATCAGCCATGATTGAATGGTGGAGTGGACTCGATGGGCCGAATGGCCTTACTTCCGCTCCTGGGTCTTATGGTCTTATGAATACTGCTCAAATTATTGGTATTTGTCAAATTATAAAAGATATACAAAGTAACACACTGCGGTGTTTTTTTTGCAAATGACAGTTCACCAATATATTGTGCAACATAATCTGCTATAGAATGTTTAGTTCAAAACTTGACATAAATCTTTCAGTAGCTCAGCTGTTTTGAGAAAAGAAAACTATTCAGACCATGCAGTGTTAAGTTTAATATTTGACTGATAATATTTTATATATGTGATTACTGACTGCCACAGCATATAAATCATATAACATTAATGGAATCTGTTTGTGTTATCTTTGTAATCTCTTAGTATTTGGGATGAAGGCCTATCCACATAGGATATATGGCAGCACAGTAGCACAGTGGTTAGCACTGTTGCTTCACAGCGCCAGGGTCCTGTCATGATATCCATATTAACATATCATGGTGCAATCACACACACATACTGATGGTCAGGTAGATGGACCAACCAACACACACACAACATCACAGCCAATCACCAGTGAGAGCACACACACTATAAAACAGGGAACACCACAGTTCCCGCTCATTCTACCAGGAGATAGCTCAGAGCACAGAGCTCACAGCGTGCCACTCAGACATACACCATGTCCTGAGTGCCTCACTAAGATAGTGCTAGGGCTGGGTCCACAGGTTAGCTGGTGAAGTACGAACCACAGCCAGAAGATAATAGTTATTATTGTACAGAATAATAAAAAAAGTTGTACCATCTACAACCGTGTTGGTTTGTTTGTGTATCGGAACACCCAACACGACATGATACCAGGACTGGAAACTCACCAGCGACTGTGAGACCTACCTGCACCTCTTCAAAGATCCGCCATCCTGCGCCATGGACACCATCAGCCCGCCGCAGCCGCTCCAAATCGATGGAAATCTCGGCGTCAACTGGAAGCTGTTTAAACAGCGCTTCCAGCTCTTCCTAGAAGCCACAGACTGGGAGAATGCATCGGACACCAGGAAGATCGCCCTCCTCCTCTCAATGGCGGGGCAACACGCCATCCACATCTACAACTCCCTGGCATTCGCGGAAGGCGAGGAAAAGACGAAGTACAAGACGGTCCTTCTAAAATTTGAGGAACACTTCAGCGTGGAAGTGAATGAGAGCTTTGAGAGGTACCTCTTCCAGCAGCGCCTGCAGGGTAAGGATGAGCCTTTTCAATCTTATTTGACACACCTCCGTATCCTCACGCAGTCCTGCGGCTATGAGGCCACCTCCGACTCCATGATTCGGGATCAGATAGTTTTTGGGGTCACCTCGGACACCCTAAGCCAGCAGCTCCTCAAAATAAAGAGCCTCACCCTAGCCACCACCATCTAAACCTGCGTCCTCCACGAAAACGCGACCAGCCGGTACTCCCAATTCCAGGCGGACGAATCAGCGCGGCAGGGGTCCTACGAGGCCGAGCGGGTCCAGTCGATCGAGTTCCTCCCGGCCCGTGGCCCGGACGAGGGCGGCCATTTGGGGCGCGTTCCGAAGCCTCCCGCACTTGTACGCGCCAAAAGAGGGGACGTCGACGCAGAGGGATGTGATGCGCAGGCGGGCTCTACGCAGGACCGCACCGCGCATGCGCGGTGGCGCAACGAACGCCATGACGTCACGACGTGCGGCAACTGTGGATCCGCATACTTAAAGCGACAATGCCTCCGCTGTGGCAGGATGGGCCACTACGCTGCCTGCTGTCGAGCAACTCAACCTGCCAACTCTCCGCAATTACGCCAGCCTCGCAGGGACGTGCATGCCATTCAGCCCCCATACACCAAGTCATACCCTGACGACGTACAGACCGGTGATACCGACGACCGTGAACCCTTCTGCGTTGCGGTAATAGACAGGAACCGGATTTCCCCAAGTAGGACCCACCAGCCGATGCCAGTGCACAGCATTAATCCGGGCGATGAATGGTGTGCCACCCTAATGGTCAACCGATCACCAATCACATTCCGCTTAGACACTGGTGCCTCCGCCAATCTCATTGCATAGTCAGCCTTCTACACCTTGAAGGTCAAACCACCGATTCGGCCATCCCACTGTCAGCTGGTCGATTACAACGGTAATGTTATCCCGGCCATGGGGTCCTGCCAGCTCGAGGTTGCACACAATTCATACACAGCCACACTGTCTTTTGAGATAGTTGGATCCTCGAAGGACTCTCTGTTAGGCGCACAGGCGTGCAAGATCCTCCACCTCGTTCAGCGGGTACACACTCTGTCTCCAGAAGGCACGTCCGATTTCCTGGATGCAGACTTAAGGGTGCAGCTCCACTCGCTCCTCGCCCACAACCAGGTGGTTTTCGAGGGCATGGGCACACTGCCCTACACTTACAGAATACGGCTCAAACCGGATGCCACCCCGGTCATTCACGCACCTCGTAGCGTCCCAGCACCACTCAAGGACCGCCTCAAGCAGCAGCAGCAGGATGTGCAGGACCAAGGAGTGCTTTCCTGGGTCACGGAGCCAACGCCATGGGTCAGCTCCATGGTGTGCGTAAAAAAGCCCTCTGGCGAGCTCCGGATCTGCATTGACCCGAAAGACCTGAACAATAACATCATGAGGGAACACTACCCCATACCCAAACGGGAAGAAATCACGAGCGAAATGGCCCGGGCTAAAATTTTCACCAAGCTTGATGCCTCAAAGGGTTTTTGGCAGATTCAACTGGATCAGTCCAGCAGGAAGCTGTGTACTTTCAACACTCCCTTTGGCAGATACTGCTACAATAGGATGCCGTTTGACATCACCTCGGCATCCGAGGTGTTTCATCGCATCATGGAACAGATGATGGAGGGCATCGAAGGGGTGCGCGTCTATGTTGACGACATCATCATCTGGTCCACCACACCACAGGAGCACATCAGTCGTCTCCAGCGTGTCTTTGCGCGAATATGAGATCACGGCCTGCGCCTCAACCGAGTCAAGTGCTCTTTTGGCCAAACTGAGCTAAAGTTTCTGGGGGACCACATATCCCAGTCAGGGGTGCGTCCGGATGCCGACAAAGTGGCAGCTATTGCAGCCATGCCGCAGCCGGCAGACAAGAAGGCAGTGCTACGCTTTCTCGGGATGGTCAACTTCTAGGGGAAGTTTATTCCCAACCTTGCCTCGCACACAACGGCTCTTCGCCACCTGGTCAAGAAGACAATGGAATTGCAGTGGCTGCCCGCACACCAGAAGGAATGGGAGGAGCTCAAGATCAAGCTCACCACAGCCCTGGTCTTGGCGTTCTTCGACACTACTCGGGACACAAAGATCTCGACTGATGCCAGCCAGTCCGGCATTGGGGCGGTACTCCTGCAACGGGACGACACTGCATCATGGGCCCCGGTCGCCTATGCTCGCGGGCCATGACCCCCACAGAACAGCGCTATGTGCAGATTGAAAAGGAGTGCCTGGGTTTGTTGACCGGCATCGACAAATTCCACGACTATGTGTATGGTCATCCGCAGTTCACTGTGGAGACCGACCATCGCCCCCTGGTCGGCATCATTCAGAAGGACCTCAACGAGATGACCCCTCGCCTCCAGCGCATTCTGCTCAAGCTCCGGAGGTACGACTTCCAACTTGTCTACACCCCGGGAAAGGACTTCATCATCGCGGATGCCCTGTCCAGAGCAGTGAGCACACCGCCCGAATCGGAGGGGTTCGTTTATCAAGTCGACGCACAAGTAGCCTTCATATCGGCCAATCTGCCGGCTACTGATGCACGTCTGTCCCACATTCGCCGTGAGACTGCGGCTGACCCCCTTCTACAATGTGTGATGCGCCACATGACGGAAAGGTGGCTCAAGGGGCAGTGCCCACAATTCTACAATGTCCGGGACGACTTGGCCGTCATTGATGGTGTCCTCCTAAAGTTGGACCAGATTGTGATCCCACACAGCATGCACCGGCTTGTCCTCGAACAATTGCACGAAGGCCATCTCGGGGTTGAAAAGTGCAGGCGGAGGGCCCAAGAAGCTGTGTACTGGCCGGGCATCAGCGACGACATCGCCAACATGGTGCTCAACTGCTCCACCTGCCAAAGGTTTCAGCCGGCGCAACCCCCTGAGACACTTCAGCCCCATGAGTTGGTAATGTCCCCCTGGGCAAAGGTGGGTGTGGACCTCTTTCAGGCACTAGGCAGGGACTAGGTCATTATAATTGACTATTTTTCCAATTATCCGGAGGTCATACGCCTGCACGATTTGACATCATCAGCTGTCATCAGAGCATGCAAAGAAACCTTCACTCGCCATGTAACTCCACTCACCGTCATGTCTGACAACGGGCCATGTTTTGCGAGCCAAGAATGGTCTTCTTTTCCCGCTTCATACGGCTTCACAGACGTGACGTCCAGCCCTTTGCATCCCCAGTCGAATGGCAAGGTGGAAAAGGGCGTCCATATCGTGAAGCGGCTCCTCTGCAAGGCTGCTGATGCCGGATCTGACTTCTGCTTAGCCCTGCTGGCCTATCGCTCGGCCCCACTGTCCACAGGCCTCTCGCCAGCCCAGCTGTTGATGGGTCGCACCCTCAGGACCACTGCGCCGTCCATTCATGTTCCTAAACCCGACCATGCTCCAGTACTGCAAAGGATGTGAAAGCAGCGTGCTCAGCAGAAGGTGGCACATGACGCTCGGGCAACTGATCTTCCTGCCCTGGTGCCTGGAGACAACGTCCGCATACACCTACCGGAGGATGGCTGGTCGGCAACCACCGAGGTTCTCCGCCGCGTGTCTCCCCGCTCGTTCCTGGTTCGCATGCCTGATGGCTCCATTCGCCGGCGTAATCGGCGGGCCCTTCGGCTGATTCCGCGCTCGCTACGTAATCATGCACCGGTGCCACGCCCTCCTGTTGTCCCTGATGTCGACTTCGTGGAGCTTCCTGCCACTCTGCCTATTCCTCTCTCGCCCGTGGCCAGGCCCATTCCTCAGTCGGTGGATCCTGACCAACCTTGAGGCGGTCAACACGACAGGTCCCAGGTTCGATTCTCGGCTTGGGTCACTGTGCGGAGTTTGCACGTTTTCCCTGTGTCTGCGTGGGTTTCCTCCGGGTGCTCGGTTTCCTCCCACAAATCCCGAAAGACGTGCTTGTTAGGTGAATTGGACATCCTGAATTCCCCCTCCGTGTAGACGAACAGGAGCCTTAGTGTGGTGACTAGGGAATTTTCACAGTAACTTCATTGAAGTGTTAATGTAAGCCTACTTGTGACACTGATAAAGATGATTATTATATTGAAGTTGGATTCAGTCAACATGCTTGAACTGGATCAGATAGCTGAAACATAGGTCTTTCCTTTTGGATCTAAAATGTTGCTTTCTACATTTCAAAAACTCTTGGTTAGATCCTAACATAGAACATACAGTGCAGAAGGAGGCCATTTGGCCCATCAAGTCCGCACTGATCCACTTAAGCCCTCACTTCCACCCTATCCCCATAACCCAATAACCCCATCTAACCTTTTTGGTCACTAAGGGCAATTTATCATGACCAATCCACCTAACCTGCATGTCTTTGGACTGTGGGAGGAAACCGGAGCACCCGGAGGAGTGCAGACACGCAGACACAGGGAGAATGTGCAGACTCCGCACAGACAGTGACCCAGCTATGAATCGAACCTGGGACCCTGGCGCTGTGAAGCCACAATGCTATCCACTTGTGCTACCGTGCTTCCCTTGTAGAAGAGGAGTTTATAGTTTGGCTGCTATATCCATCAGCTATTCAGTCAAACTTTCATATAGGTGAAATTGTTGAGGGCAATTCGGCAGTTTCTTAGCTGAGTATTTCCAACATTGTAATGATGCACTTTGAAAGACTTAATTTGTGAATACAGCAAAGATTTAATAATAAGAAAACAGCAGCCTCTTGGCTACACTTAGCTCCCTCTATGTAGAGGACTCCACCCCCTGGGTGATTACCCACTCTGAGTTCCAATTGGTCCCCGAGGCCAGGTGACCCTTACTCTGCTGTGTTACCCTTAAAGGGACAATCACCACAAATCACCACATCCCCCTCCCTTTAACGCCTTTATACAATCTTCAATAACTAAGTTACTCAGTCCTAAATTCTAACTAAGCATTGTATGTGAGTTGGACAATTATAAATTGACTCTTTGTTGTTTTTTTCTGTTTCTTGTCGAGCGGCGTAATTCTGTAGTCTGAGATGCTGCCACAGGATCAGCATTAACAGGAACTGTAATAACGGGTACTGGTTCTGGCACAGGCAGTTCATTGCTATTTGCTTCCACAGAAACATCAGTTATCTCTATCAGGTTGATCAGGTACTTCGGTGATTAATAGTTCGAAAACATTTCTTGATGGCAACACTGACTGCTGGAGTGTCTCTCAAGTGATTCACATGTTTACGAATGATTTGTCCCTCCACGCCAACTTGGTACGACAGAAGTCCGGTCTTAGAGACAATAATTCCAGGGATCCAACTTAATCCACTTCCGACATTTCATATTATGACACCATATCACATTATATACTTAATATGGGTTATTTTTTTAAGTTGCAGTTGTGTTGACTCATTGGTGAGATTTGGAGGCTTGTGTGTTTAAACATAAAACACTTTTATTGATAGGCTTTTACTATGTATGGTTTCAAATATAGTCTTGTATGGAGCTTTTCCATGCAGGCTCTTGCTGCTTACCGTGATCTGCATTAGACTGACCATGTGACTATGTACATCACTCTGTGGTCGTGCCACTCTCCAGTCCCACATTGGCTCTTGTTCTGCTGAGCACCTTACATTATAATACATGCAGACACATATCATCACAATATAACAATGTCTTACACCTTGACAATTCTTTCACAATCTTGGGCTGTCACGTGTGAAGAAATCGTCATGGTACTCTTTCTGGTACTTTGGTCATGTGATACAGTGCCTTCTCTTTCCAGCATTTCAATTCGGCATCTTTTTCATAGACCATTTTATCATATTGGTCCTTGTGCTTTTCTATTAGTGTGACCATTTCAGCGATCTTGTTCTGGCATGTAACCTCAGTTTGCTCCTCTGTCTGAATTGCACATTCTGCTGTCAATTTCAATGTTTTTACCCCTTCAATTAATTTCTCATTGTAAAGCTTCCTTCTTCAATCTCTTATTCACCTGATTCAATTATTCTCTGGACTAGTTCTTACTTTTTAGTTGTTTTTTTATGGAGTTCTGCTTATTCTACATTGTCTCCTTAATTTCTCCTTCTTAACATAAGTTTGTAAATTTTTGCAACTTTTTTTCATGTTTTCTGTCAGTCGTTTCATCTTGTCTTCTCTAGAACTTTAATTCTTTTTGCTGATTCCTTTTTATGTTTAATAATTTCTCGTTTATTTTGAAGTTTTCAATTTCTACATTTCTTCTGAGGATGTATACATTTCATAAATGGAACCTATATTACCACTTGTCTTAATTTCAACATAAACCTTTTGGCTTCACTATTGGTCAGGTGTCCTTCTGGGGTCTTTCATTGTCTCCTTCTGGGGGGCTTCTTTCCCCTTGCTCTGTGGACTTTCACATCCCACCTTCTGCAGTCTTTCATTGCCCTCCTTTTGGGGTATTTCAGTGCCTTCCATCTGGGGTCTTTCAGTACCCTTCTGGGCTCATCCATTGTCTTTGTCCTGCGGTCTTTCATTGCCTTCCTTCTGGGGTCTCTCAGTGCCCTCCTGGGGTTTTTCGACATCAGTCTTTCAGTTCCTTTTATTCATCTTGTAACTGTCCATCGTTTCTGATTCTACATTACTTAGGGTCTGGCAATACCTCAAACGACCAATGAGAGGCATTCGGGTGAGTACTTTTTTTTCAGACTTGGATTAAAGCAGGATACTCACAGGTGTTGGGCCAGAGGCAATGTCATGATAATTTTATCCTCATCGCCAAATGTAATGATGCACTTCCACAGACTTCATTTATGAATTCCAAAAGGATTTATTAAGAATAAACCAGTAACCTTGTGGCTGTACCTAGCTCCATGCCTCAGAGGACAACAGCCCCTGGGGTGATTGCCACTCTGAGTCCCAATTAGCCCCCCAAGCCATGTGACCCTTACTCTGCTATGTTGCCCTTAAAGGGAAAATCAACACAAATCAGCATATTCTGTTTTAATTTCAGATTGCAGCATGCTCAGTTCTTAGCTTTTGTAGATAGTTTCTTATCCATATTCTTGGAAGGGAGTGATCTAAGGAACCTGAGCTTGATATGTATACTATAATGTTAAAACCAGGAGCTGAATCTCAATAATCATAATAGAAAATTCTGGATGCACTCAGCAAGTTAGGAAACATTTGTCTCAATTTGACCTAAATTTAAGACATCTCTTTCAATTTGTAAAACAATCCCAGTTTGCCTGGATGCCCATTCGCTGATTGATTGCAAAGTTTGAGATAGGTAATAATAATATAATAATCTTTATTAGTGTCACCATTAGGCTTACATTAACACTGCAATTAAGTTACTGTGGAAATCCCCGAGTCGCCACACTCCGGCACCTGTTCGGGTTATGGAAATTGTAAAGTAGCCCAGCTTGATATTGTTCAATCAAAATTTCCAGTAAAATTATCCCTAATTTAATGGCCAGAATGTTGCAGTCAGCAGTGAAGGAACAGCACTTGCTCTTCACTATGTTTGCAGCTGCCGAAAGACTATTTGCAGGCTTGTGAGTTGAAATTTACGCTATTTAGAAATATTCTTCCACTCAGCGCCCTTATTTGTGGTATTCGTGAGCAGCGCAAACAACAGCTCATTGTAGTATGAAGGTGTTTGGGACTATAAAGCTTAATGTGGGATTGGGCAAAACGTATCACCCATATTGTGATGTGGAGAGTCACATGGCAGTAGTTGCGTGTAGTGGTGAGTCTGGGTAGAAGTTAGTATGAAAATAGCACCTAGTCAGGACTATGTCTTCTATATTATATATATATATATATATATATATAGTTGTGTTATTAATAATCAATTACTGTTCAATCATACAAGCCTTGAAAGGTCTTCATGAGACAGCATACAACCTTGCAGTCCTCATCTGAGGGATTTGGATAGGCTGAATGAGTGGGCAAATGCATGGCTGATGCAGTATAATGTGGATAAATGTGAGGTTATCTGCTTCGGTAGCAAAAATAGGAAGGCAGATTATTATCTGAATATGTGTAAATTAAGAAAGGTGGATACTCAGCGAGACCTTGGTGTCCTCGTTCATCAGTCGAAGAAAGTAAGTGCGCAGATGCAGCAGGCAGTAAAGAAGGCAAATCGTATGTTGGCCTTCATAGCGGGAGGATTTGAGTATAGGAATAGAGATGTTTTACTGCAATTGTATAGGGCATTGGTGAGGCCACACCTGGAGTATTTTGGTGTCCTTATCTGAGGAAGAATGATCCCATAGAAACTTACAAAATTCTATCAGGATTAGACAGAATGCTCCCAATTGTGGGGGAGTCCAGAACTAGGGGTCATAGTTTGAGGATAAGGGGTGAATCGTTTAGGACTGAGCGGAGGAGAAATTTCTTGACCCAGAGAGTGGTGAATCTTTGAAATTCACTAACATAGAAAGTAGTTGAGGCCAAAACAAAATGCATCTGGGCAGAGGGATCTAGATTTCTTTATTTATGAATCACAGAAAGTCGGTATGCAGGTACAAAATGTAATTAGAAAGGCAAATGGAATGTTAGCATTTATTGCAAAAGGACTGGAGTATAAAAGTAGAGAAGTATTGTTGCAATTGTATAAGGTGTTGGCGAGACCACATCTGGAGTCCAGTTTTGGTCTCCTTATTTGAGGAAGGATGTGGTGGCATTGGAATCAGTTCAGAGGAGGTTTACCAGATTGATTCTGGGGATGAAGGGGTTGATGTATGAGGAGAGATTAAACAGTTTGGGCTTATGCTCACTCGAGTTTAGAAGGATGAGAGGGGATCTGATCGAGGTATATAAAATACTAAAAGGGATTGATAAAGTAAATGTGGACCAAATGTTCCCCTTGTGGGGTAATCTAGAACAAGAGATCACAGATATAGTTGAGAGATGGTAGATTTAAAACAGATGAGGAACTACTTCTCGCAGAGGGTGGTGAATTTGTGGAACTCTGCCCCATAATGCAGTGGAGTCCGAATCATTAAATGGTTTCAAGAGGGAGGTGTATATATTACTGATTTTAAAAATGGGTTAAAGCAATATGCGGAACAGGTAGCAAAGCAGCTTTGAGACCAGGAAGACCAGCCATGATCTGATTGAATGGCGGAACAGGTTCCTCACTGATGCATGCAGAGTGTAAAGGAGATCTTTTGTAAAGGGCAGGAAGAGTCCACACCGAGTTGATCGAAAACAAAAACGTACTTTATTTTACAATTACTATTTTATACAGCTCCAATAGTTCCCTACTGTGCCTTCTCTAGTCGATGCCTTACTGGCTGACTCTATTTATGCAAAGCGAACATTGTTAAAAGTCCCCCACTCCCTTATCGGGGAAGCTCATATTCTGCAAGATCCACAAGGTAGTTAATCATCCCTATCCCATAAGACCTGTGTGGGTTATAACAAGGTCACTTCAGGTGGAGATGGAATAATCGGAGGAAATCATTGCCGGAAATACTTTGCTATGAAAAGATTTCAATGAAACAAATGAGGGCTGTCTCACAGAGCTGGACAGTGGATGAGAGGTATTGGGGATGAATAATATAATCAACTGTGAGCTTCAAGAGACATCAAGGCAGTTTAATGCACTAAATTCACACGAGACAATTATTTGTTTGGATTAATCTAAAACAGGAATGGTGGGAGCAATAGGAATGGACTTTAAAGAGGTACAGGCTGAGTATAAGAATTGGCAAGTCATGTTGCAGCTGTATAGAACCTTAGTTAGGCCACACTTGGAGTATAGTGTTCAATACTGGTCGCCACACTACCAGAAGGATGTGGAGGCTTTAGAGAGGGTGCAGAAGAGATTTACCAGAATGTTGCCTGGTATGGAGGGCATTAGCTATGAGGAGCGGTTGAATAAACTCGGTTTGTTCTCACTGGAACGACGGAGGTTGAGGGGCGACCTGATAGAGGTCTACAGAATTATGAGGGGCATAGACAGAGTGGATAGTCAGAGGCTTTTCCCCAGGGTAGAGGGGTCAATTACTAGGGGGCATAGGTTTAAGGTGCAAGGGGCAAGGTTTAGAGTAGATGTACGAGGCAGGTTTTTTACACAGAGGGTAGTGGGTGCCTGGAACTCGCTACTGGAGGAGGTGGTGGAAGCAGGAACGATAGTGACATTTAAGGGGCATTTTGACAAATACATGAATAGGATGGGAATAGAGGGATACGGACCCAGGAAGTGTAGAAGATTGTAGTTTAGTCGGGCAGCATGGTCGGCACGGGCTTGGAGGGCCGAAGGGCCTGTTCTTGTGCTGTACATTTCTTTGTTCTTTGTTTGTTATTTGAAGTTAGAGACTGTAATTTGCAAGGACAGTAGAGTTGGTGATGTAACACCAGGTTTGATTAAGAAGGAGCAGTGTCTGAGGAGAAAGGCTGCATCGAAGAACGTCTGAGATGGGAGAAAATAGAGTCTTTACTAAGATAGGGGCATCAAAGATGTTGGGCAGCATGGTGTCGCAGTGGATAGCACTGCTGCCTTACGGCGCCGAGGTCCCAGGTTCGATCCCGGCTCTGGGTCACTGTCCGTGTGGAGTTTGCACATTCTCTCCGTGTTTGCGTGGGTTTCGCCCCCACAACCCAAAAAACTAAAATGTGCAGGCTAGGCGGATTGACCATGCTAAAATTGCCCACTAATTGAAAAAAATGAATTGGGTACTCTAAATTTTTTTTTTTTATAAGATGTTTATTTCAATGGTTATAAATATAATGTGGGGGAAAATCTGAACTTTTGCAGTTCTTAATACAAAGTATGAGCAGTATTACCTTTTTTCCATAGTTAGATGTGTTGTGTGTGTATCTTTTACTGATTTTTCAAATTTCCATGCTGTTTTTCAGGAGCCATATCATGCGCTATTTCCTGATCGGTGGGAGGAAAAGTTCAGAAGGTTCCAGAGGATGCTTGTAATTCGCTGCCTGAGGCCCGACAAGGTTTAAATGTCAATCTGTACCACTTAACTGCATGGTTTAAAAGCTAATTAAAAAGTTGTCCCAAACCTGTGGGGACAATATCTACAATTTATCAACAGAAGCTATTAGATGTGAAATGACCTAGAAAAGATTAAATAATGAGAGTTAAAGTCACTCAAGAATATAATTTAAATGCAATAAACAAGAGATATGAGCAAATGTTTTCGACAAAAAACAAAATCATTTCACATTTTAAAAAATTGGATCTTTGACCTTATTTTGTTGATTAAAATGTATCAATACTTATGTATCAATTTTACTGATTGTGGGATGTTTTTGAGAAGACACTTCTGGCATAAGTTCATTTTGTCTATATGGTGAGGTTGTCCAAGGGGACGTGTGGAGGCTTGATGTGCAAATAGTCCCCCCAAAAACAGCCTGGAGAAATCCAATGGCCCAAGTTGTATCTCCAAGGTTTTAAGAGCACCAAACCGCATATTTAATGTGAAGCATTTTGGGAATGCACCTCCCCACCCCACTACCACCATTCTCCGCTCTCCATCCCCTCCGACCCCCCACTCCCCACCCCGCCCTTCCCAACACTCATCTCCTAATTCATATATTCTGGCTTTGAAACATGAGATCTCACAAATAGAGATGGCAGATACTATGACTCCCATTTGGTAAAAGTGCTTCCATTAAAATTTAATATTATGGGTGGCACAGTGGCAAAATGGTTAGTACTGCTGCTTTATGGTGCCAGGGATTCGGCCTTGGGTGAATGTGTGATGTTTGCTCATTCTTCCCGTGTCTGTGTGGGTTTCTTTTGGGTGCTCCACAGTCCAAATATGTGCAGGTTAAGTGGATTGGCCATTCTAAATGACCCCTTAGTGTTCAAAGGTTAGTTGGGGTTACGGGGATAAGACGGACCTAGGCAGAGAGCTCTTTCGGAGGGTCGGTGCAGACTTAACGGGCCGAATGGCCTTCTTCTTCATTGTCGGGATTCTATATACAAGTGTAAGTTTGTTCATTGTTTCCGAGTACTCCAATTGTGAATATATATATTGTTATTACAAATTTGGCACGAAACAAAATTCTAGATCGGTTATTAAAGCTGGCACTCCTGTCTAAGCATAATGGAGCATGATTTACTCTGCGATTGATCAATAACATTTTCTAAGAAACAATCAGTTCATATGTTAAAATGTCAACTCTTCTTCTTCAGTTTATTCCAATGACTCAGGAATATGTGACTGTGAAGCTTGGCCGACAGTTCATTGAGCCTCCTCCATTTGATTTGGGCAGTGCTTTTACTGACAGTCATTGCATTGCCCCTCTTATATTTATTCTGTCACCTGGTGCTGACCCAATGGCTGCTCTTCTCAAGTTTGCTGAAGATCAGGTATGTCCAAATGTACCAATTATTTTGCTGATTAAATATCAATTAGAACTACTGATTTAAATTTGTAATTTTTACAATATGATAAAGTTGTCCAAAGCTAATTGCCTAAAATAATAGCAAAACAATAAAATAATGTAGAGCTAATTTTTAAAAGTATGAATGTATTAAATGTAAGTATATTTTTAGTATGTGTGTTGCTTTGTTCCTGAAAGCTCAGCTTAAGTAATTGAGCCAGAAAGTACTGGATGATCTGGGATGGGGATAGGGATGCATTATTTATTTTTAATGCTCTTGTGTAGGGTGGAAGTAAAAACATTTGCAGAGCGTTCCAGCTTCTGATTGCTACTCAATGTCCTCTGCTGAAACTGTAGGCTGAATAATACAGGGGAGGGGCAGGGCCGGATGGCACATTCCCATGGAAAGAATGGAGCCAGCACGCTCCATGCCAAACTGTCCTGAAGGCATAAAGTGCTGCAGGACAGACTGATGAGGAACAAGTGGTATTTTTGCTCCTTATTGGGGCAGAAGGCCCACCCTCTGGAGCTGCTGGCCAATCTTATTGGCTGGCAGATCCATCAGTCCTTGCAGCACCCGGAAGAATGGCAGACGGAAAAGAAGTTCAAGGTTCAAGGATTCCTAGAGCTTTAAGTCTGGGGTCTTGAGCTGGGAGGGTTTCGGTAGGTTCAGGAGAGGGCCAGGGCGGTGGGGGTGGGGGTGGTGGTGGTGGTGGTGGGGGTGGGGGGGAGGGGAGGTGGGGGCGGGGGGACTTTAACGGAGGGAGCGGATAGGAAGGAAAGTGGGGGTTTGACCTGAGGAGGGTGTTACCCCACGTTTGGTATAGGGCAGCCTCCAAAGAGCGATCACCCCCTTTCAACATTTCAATTTTTAAAAATCGGGCTTCCCACTGCTACCCTGCTGCCCACACTGAACATTTTATGGCGTGGACAGCATATTATCAGGGTCAATTGGCTTGATGGCAAGCTTATTTTACCCTTGATTATTCATTTAAGAATGTTTCAGCCAGGGTTCCAGGCTGAGGCAGATGTTGTAGTCTTCGCCTCGTTGCTCGCCCGAAGGCGAATCCTGATGGGTTGGGGAGCAACCTCTCCACCCTGTGCCCTCGAGGGTGGGGGTACCGGTTGGAATTCTTGACTCTTGAGAAGGTTAAGTTTGAACTGAGGGGAAAGATGGGGGGGTTCTACAATTCATGGGCGTTATTCATTATGCACTTTCAAGAATTGGATAACATTGAACCTTAGTTGGGGGGGGGGGTGGTTGGGAGGGCTGTGGGGAGGGGGACTGCATGTGTTAATGGTGACTATGGGTGATTCCTGATTCCTATTTGTTTCTGTTGACATGCGGGCAGTTGTTTGGGGGTTTGGTGGGACGATGGGATTATTGTTATTGATATGGGGATTGACATTATATTCGTTACTGCTTATTGTTTATTGTTAGTGGGTGTAAATTTGGCAGAAAATGTGAAAAGGAGGAGATTAAAAATATTTTTAAAAAAAAGAATGTTGAGCTAGCTGCTGATCTTAGCGCCTCGGCTCTCCATATTGTGGTGGTAAGTTTGAGGGGCGGGATGATGGTGGGGTGGGTGCCCACCGGGTGCCCACCCACTGGGGAAATATAAGCCCATACCTTCCTTAGAGTGGTAAATCTCCATCAGATTGCCACGATTGCTGGATTTACCTTTGCTGGGATTCCGAAGCCCATGTCTTGTCCAATTCTCCTTCCTCGGGCTGAGTGAGACAGGAGCAGCGAAGAGAGCCCTGGCCGCATTGTAGTGAAGTAACTGGGGTGCAGAGAGATAAGTCACTTTTCCTTTTTAGGCAACTGGGGGAAGATCGGGGAGGGTCAGAGTAAGATGGGGGAGACCGGAGGAGGCTGGGTGTCGAAACAGAGGGTGGATTGGATTGGAGGGGGGATCGGACCCACAAAGTGTGTGTGAGGGTCGAACCGGAGACTAGGGGGTGGAGGAAGTTGACCAGAGAGGGGGGTCAGTCCATGAGAAGGGGATTAGACTGGAGCTGGGTCAGCCTGGGAGGATGGGGTCAATCTGGGGGGCGGGGGGGCAGTTTGCGAATGCGGGGGGAGTGGGGGCGGGTCACACTAAGTTGGACTGGGGGAGAAGTTTGGTAGAGGGGGTCGGGTCGGAGGCGGTTGCATAGGGCTGGAGGGTTTTGAACAGTATGTGCTGTACACAGTCTCTATTCTATCCTGCAAAGTTGTCACAGTCTGGCAATGAGGTGGGATTGTGGATGTTCCCAGCTGAACAAATCTGGTTGGAGAAGCTACCAGCAAACCATTAGAGGAGCTGTGAGTTTTATATTTGTTGAGAAATATCTTTAAAAATCCAGCTTTAGTGAAAAGTCTGTTTGTATATGTGGTGAACTGATCTTCAAAGATGGCTGTACCACCTAGGAGAGAGTATAACCACGACCAAGAGTCTTTCTGTGCTTTGCTGGAGTGGCGAGAGGTATATTTTACTGCTAATGATATCCTCAATGTTCCTAATAATCTAGCTGCTAATCAGGCAGTGGGTGAAAGGAAAAGGGTGATATTTCTGTTTGAAACAGGTCCAGCATTGTATGAAACCCTCATGAATTTGCTCACCTCTGCTAAGCCAAAAGACCCTAAGCCACTGTCGAACATGTTGTGTAAGCTTGAGCAGTCCCAAGCCATTGGAGCTATTGGTTTAGAACCAGGGATCAGTTATCTACTAAGGACATTGGAAACTTTACCATGGCTTTGAAGAAGTTGTCTATTCATTGTACATCTGGAGAATCTGAAGAGAGAGCATTGCAGGACAGATTTGTGTACAGTTTAAAAAGTTAATGCATTTTCAAACGATAACAATTAACAGTCGCAAAGGACTAAAAAGACATGTTACTGGTGCGTAGACTATCATCTAGCACAGATGTCCATTTGTGAAGACAGAGTGCTCCAGCTGCAAGATAAAGTCTTATCTTGCCAAGGCATATCAAAAGAAAATGGAGAAAATGCTTGCTGGAGGAAACAGCAGTCACTGCATATGGTTGTCGAATAGCAGCAGGTCGATGAAAGGTTGGTTGTGACCCATACGATCCAAAACACAAGGAAATTAGAAATTCACAGAACATCATAGTCCATGTAACGTTGAATGGAGCACAGGTAAACATTAAAATTGACATGTGTGTATCAGTCAGCATGATTCCTGAATTGCTATACAATCAAAAGTTGAGTCAGCATCAGCTGGAAAAAGCATGCACAGAATTACATAGTTGTAGAGGAGATAAAATCCCCATCATGGGAAGTGTGTCAGTTCCATTCATGTACAAGGAGCAATGTGCAAAATTACCCATCATTGCTGTGAAGTGCAAAAAACCCGTCTAGTTAGGAAGAAACTGGTTAACAACACTTAAGTTGAACTGGAATAAGGTTTTTTGCTTGGAAGTGAAATTCACAATGTAAGGTGACATGATCGCAAGTGCCCTCAGGTATTGGTGTATCAGGCAAACTGATTCCAGGATGTACAGAACCAGAGGAATGCAAGACCAGTTTATTGTAGGTCTCGCCCAATACCTCAAAAAGAGAAAGTAGAGAAAGACTGAAGAGACTTGAGAATATCTCTAAAGTAGAATAGTATATTTGGGCTACTCCCTTATTGATAGTACCAAAGTCAGATTATAGCAAAAGAATATGTGGGGATTATAAGGTAATAGGAAATCACGTACTGGAATATAATCCATTCAATACTTTCCAAACGTAGATGATCCATTCATGATGTTGTCAGGATCGCAGATTTTTTCAAAGTTAGAGCTAAAAAACACATCAGCAAATTGGGTCTATGTCATTTTGACTATTAGTGCATACTGGGGTCTTTTTCAGTTTCTTCAGCCTTTGAAATTTTGGAAGGGAGTAGTGTGCTGTTTGGATGTCATTTGTCTCAGCTCCAAACAGGCAGAACCATGATGACAGGCTGAAAAATATGCTCCAGCGTTTGGAAAAGCATGAGAGATCGGGCGACAAATGTGAAATGTTTTGAATCTCTGTGGAATATCCGGATCACAGGGTAGACAAAGATAGGCTACATCCTACCAAAGTAAGGTTCAAACAATAAGAAATGCATCACATCCTTGGAATATCTCGGAGCTCAGGGATGGAGTTCTCCATCGGCTGACCCCGGAACCGGGAAATGCGATTGGGAGGAGAATCAGTTTTGACGCCAAAATCGTTTTCACCAATTCTACATTGCCTCGACAGCGCCTCGACAGCGCCTCGACAGCGCCTCGACAGCGCCTCGACAGCGACTCGACAGTGCCTCGACAGCGCCTCGACAGCGCCTCGACAGCGTCTCGACAGCGCATCGACAGCGCCTCGACAGCGCCTCGACAACGCCTCGACAGCGCCTCGACAACGCCTCGACAACGCCTCGACAACGCCTCGCCAGCGTCTCGACAGCGCATCGACAGCGCCTCGACAGCGCCTCGACAACGCCTCGACAACGCCTCGACAGCACCTCGACAACGCCTCGACAGCGCCTCGACAGCGCCTCGACAGCGCCTCGACATCGCCTCGACAACGCCTCGACAGCGCCTCGACAGCGCCTCGACAGCGCCTCGACAGCGCCTCGACAGCGCCTCGACAACGCCTCGACAGCGCCTCGACAGCGCCTCGACAGCGCCTCGACAGCGCCTCGGCAGCGCCTCGGCAGCGCCTCGACAGCGCATCGACAGCGCCTCGACAGCGCCTCGACAGCGCCTCGACAGCACCTCGACAACGCCTCGACAGCGCCTCGACAGCGCCTCGACAACGCCTCGACAGCGCCACGACAGCACCTCGACAGCACCTCGACAACGCCTCGACAACGCATCGACAGCGCCTCGACAGCGCCTCGACAGCGCCTCGACACCGCCTCGACAGCGCCTCGACAACGCATCGACAACGCCTCGGCAACGCCTCGACAGCGCCTCGACAGCGCTTCGACAGCACCTCGACAGCGCCTCGACAGCGCCTCGACACCGCCTCGTCACCGCCTCGACAGCGCCTCGACAGCGCCTCGACAGCGCCTCGACAGCGCCTCGACAGCGCCTCGACACCGCCTCGTCACCGCCTCGACAGCGCCTCGACAGCGCCTCGACAGCACCTCGACAGCGCCTCGACAGCGCCTCGACAGCGCCTCGACAATGCCTCGACAGCGCCTCGACAGCGCCTCGACAGCGCCTCGACAACGCCTCGACAACGCATCGACAGCGCCTCGACAGCGCCTCGACAGCGCCTCGACAGCACCTCCGCAGCGCCTCGACAGTGCCTCGACAGCGCCTCGACAGCGCCTCGACAGCGCCTCGACAGCGCCTCGACAGCACCTCCGCAGCGCCTCGACAGTGCCTCGACAGCGCCTCGACAGCGCCTCGACAGCGCCTCGACAACGCATCGACAGCGCCTCGACAACGCCTCGACAGCGCCTCGACAGCACCTCCGCAGCGCCTCGACAACGCCTCCGCAGCGCCTCCACAGCACCTCGACAGCACCTCCGCAGCGCCTCGACAACGCCTCCACAGTGCCTCGACAGCGCCTCGACAGCGCCTCGACAGCGCCTCGACAGCGCCTCGACAGCGCCTCCGCAGCACCTCGACAGCGCCTCCACAGCGCCTCCACAGCGCCTCCACAGTGCCTCCACAGCACCTCGACAGCGCCTCCGCAGCACCTCGACAGCACCTCGACAGCGCCTCCGCAGCACCTCGACAGCGCCTCGACAGCGCCTCGACAGCGCCTCGACAACGCATCGACAACGCCTCGACAGCGCCTCGACAGCACCTCCGCAGCGCCTCGACAGCGCCTCCGCAGCACCTCGACAGCGCCTCGACAGCGCCTCGACAGCGCCTCGACAGCACCTCCGCAGCACCTCGACAGCGCCTCGACAGCGCCTCGACAGCGCCTCGACAGCTCCTCGACAGCGCCTCGACAGTGCCTCGACAGCGCCTCGACATCGCCTCGACAGCGCCTCGACAACGCCTCGACAGTGCCTCGACAGCGACGTCAATGCATTCCAGTCCGAGTGTACAGTAAACACCCTTGGCATATCATTAGCGGACTTGACCCGGTATTCTCCAGGGCCTCCGCCTCCACCGGGCGAATTTCTGACGGCGAGGTTCATTTGTGCTTTTAAAAATCGTGAAACAGGTGCAGTGGCTGCTGAGGGAGAGAGAGGGGGTACGGAAAGTGTCCAACTTCGCCATCCTGTGCTGACAGTCGTGTCACTGGCCAGGGGGCTTTTGCCAGGGCTGGGGGGGAGTGGGGGGGGGGCGGGGGGGAGTAGCAGGGGTTGGCCAGGTAATGGGCTGTGGGGTCGGGGTGGACAAATATGGGGATATGGAATACCATTGCCACTGCCTGCAAGGCAGCCATGCAGCTGCGCACGCCGCCGACTGCCCACTGTGAACTTAGAGTCACAGGTTGTATGTGTGTCCCCTACGGTCACCCCCCTATGTGCCCTCTGGCCCCAATCGACCCACCAGCAGGATGGGCGTGCTCCAGTGCAACCAGTGATATAGTGTTGGCTGGAATGGTGTGTTTGGGAATGAAATGTGTATATGCGGCTGATGTTTGTCCTGAGTATCAATCATGGACACGGCAAATTCGGCACCGTTTTTCATTGGAATAGATTGTTTTCCTCATGGCGCCAGTGTTAGCCCCTTAACAGTCACTGAATCGGTCCAGGTGCGCTGCCAGTTTTGTTGTCGTAATTTGTTATCCACAAATCCTGCCCCCGTGTCAACACTTAATCTCAGGAACACAGAATTTCGCCACAGATCTTTTTTGGCCGAGTGAATTACTGCAGTAAATTCATGCCGAATTTGGCAACTGTTATGGGCGAGGCGTTTTCAGAACCCCAAAATGTATCCTGGAGTTCAACCAACCTCTCCCTTTAATGGATTTGATGCATTTCCTAGCACACGGCTTTTTCCCTAGGTGTGGGATTACAATTATGGACACGTGGGTTTTTAAACACAAAACACTGTTTATTCCATGAATTCAACTTAACATCTTAAATAAGCATTGGATCTCTTAACACCCCTTACTTCAAAGATAACTCAGAAAATATTGCAACAGTAAATAATTCCTTAAAATGTTCCTTCAAACTTCCAAGAGACTTAACACCTTTAAACAAAATCACATCAGGTTAAAGGCTTCACTATTATAAGTTTAAATCATCCAAATGATCCAGAGATAGTCTTTCATGGCAGAGATCCAGCTCACTGCAAAACACAGACACACACCCAGCTCTTTTCCTCCAAACTGCAAAACTAAACTGCAAAATGGCTGACCTGACCTCAGCTCCACCCACTCTCTGACATCACTGTTTTCTGAAAGGTACATTGCTTAAACATCCATGTCTTAAAGGTACTCTCACATGACACCTCCCCCCAAGAAAAAAAAATAAACCATCAACTTCAAGATGGTTTCATTTTTCATTTTTGCACTATCCACTAAGAAATGCACACAGTAAATATGCATTTTTATTTAAAGAAAACAACACACTCAAACAGGTATAATAATATTGTCCATTTTTCTTTGTTCTTCTTCCTCCAACCAAAATCCTTCTCAATTGATCACATTCGTGACAAAGCATCGACTGTCACATTTCTCCATCCTGCCATATGTACTATTTTAAAATGAAATGGCTGTAACAACAAACTGCAGCGAAACAGCCTTCCATTGTTATTCTGGAATAGCTCCAAAAACGCCAAAGGATTATGATCCATATATATAATGGTGTCAGATGGATTGCTGGTCACATAAATATGAAATTGTTGCAAAGCCAGCACCAAACTCAAAGTCTCCTTCTCAATCGTCGAATACTATTTCTGGTGAGAATTCAATTTTTTTGAAAAATAACCAACAGGCCGCCCTAGCCCTTCGTCGTCGTCTTGTAGAAGCACCGCACCTACGCCCACATCGCTCACATCAACAGCCACTTTGAAGGGTTTGGTATAATCTGGGATGACTAACACAGGAGCAGTGGTTAACACAGCCTTCAGACCGTCAAATGCCTGTTGCCACTTCGCTGTCCACTGGAATTTGTTACGCTTCTTGAACATGTCCATCAGTGGAGCGACCACACTGCTAAAATTTGGTACAAATTTCTGGTAAAATCCACTCATACCAAGAAATCGGTTTATTTCCCATCGTGTCGAGGGTATCGGAAACTCCCCAATAACTTTTGTTTTCACATTCCGTGGGACCAGTCGACCCTGTCCGATTGTATGGCCAAGGAAAGTGACTTGGGCTTTTCCAAATTCACTTTTGGCTAGGTTTATCACTAAACCCGCCTCCTGAAGTCGATCGAATAACTCCCTCAGATGTTTTAAATGTTCTTGCCATGTCTGGCTGAAAACTACCAGATCGTCGATGTATACCACACAATTGGGTAATTCTGAAACAACTGTATTAGTTAACCGTTGAAACTTTGCTGGGGCGTTTTTCATGCCAAATGGCATAACTTTGAACTGGTATATACAATCTGGAGTTACAAAAGCTGAAATCTCCATCGCCCTTTCAGATAAAGGTACTTGCCAGAACCTTTTGACAAATCCCAAATTTCTTTACCCGTCAGTCTGGCCTGAATAAAAGTCGAGATGGATTTGCAGGTACAACATTAGTTATTTTATTTGGCTTGCAAGCCTGATTCATCTCAGAGGCATAAGACACATCCAGTCTCCTACACCCCGGAAAGCGAATGAACAAAGAGACAAAGGGATCTCTGCAAATCAATTCAAATGGTATCAAGTTTCACATACACGATTCCCATCGGTCATCCTATACCCCTCCTGACCTAGTCAGACATTCTGATTGGCTCACTTCCAATCCCTTCCTCTGGCCCCTATTACCCAGCATCCTTTTCTCCTCCTTTGGTGGACACACCTCCTCCTTGCTTTGCTATGCGGTCTGAAATCCTTTGTCTGTGAACTCACCAGAATGAGACTGGCCTATCTCTACATTACAGTAACTAATATCTTGAAGTGGCTGCAACCCACTTCAATTATGCCATTCTTCAGCATACTCTCAATCTCTCTGTTAACCTGTTCCAGTTTTAAAGGATTAAGTCTATATGGATGTTGTTTGACAGGAGCAGCATTTCCCACATCTACATCATGTATAGCCAGTTGAGTACTTCCCAATTTATCTCTACAAACTTGTCCATGTGATATCAATAACTCTTTCAGGTCAGTTTGTTTTTCCTCTGGAAGGTAACTTAACAATTCATCCCAATTTTTAAGAACATCCTCATTTTCCAATTTAATTTGAGGTATGTCAAATTCACAGTCATCTGGATTTGGTTCGTCACTTTGAGTTAAAATCATTAAAACCTCCTTGTTCTCTCCTTCCCTTTCAAGCATATTCACATGACACACTCGGTGAGTCTTCCTTCTATCTGGTGTTTTTACCACATAATTCACCTCACTTAATTTCCTTTCAATCTGATACGGTCCACAACACCAACTTTTAAAGGCTCCCTACGTCCTACCAACACTAAAACTTTATCCCCATTGGCAAAACTACGAACTTTGGATTTCTTGTCCGCTACCTGTTTCATCACATTTTGTGCAACTTTCAATTATTGTCCAGCCAATTCACCTGCTTAGTTCAGGAAAATTGGCGGAGTTACAACAGAAAGATGTAGAAATAAAACGGATACATCAGAAAGCATATACGGAAGAGGAATCTGAGAGTATACCAGAGTGTTATTACCGTAAAAGTGATGTCTTGATGAGAAAATGGAGACTTGTACATATGCAAGCGGATGAAAAGTGGGCAGAAGTTCATCAAGTAGTATTGCCGGTAGGGTGTAGAAAGGAGGTGTTGCGAGTTGCAAATGAGGTACCAGTGGGAGGTCATTTGGGAATAAAGAAAACTCAAGCTAAAATCCAGAAACACTTTTATTGGCCTCGTTCCCTAAAATTTGATTTAATCGTTCCCTAAAATTTGACACGTAATCCAATAGTGTAATTTCCAATTTCTCACCCAACAATTTTTCCTTAATCAATTTAAGTGGTCCTCTTACCTCATGACCAAAACTTAGTTCAAAAGAACTAAATTTGGTAGACTCATTAGGTGCATCCCTAATTGCAAACAATACGAATGGGATTCCTTTATCCCAATCCTCTGGATAATCTTGACAATACGCCCTGAACATTGTCTTTAATGTCTGATGCCACCTTTCTAACGCTCCCTGCAATTCTGGATGGTACGGTGTTGATTTAAATTGTTTTATTCCTAATCTATCCTTAACTTCTTTGAATAACTTTGAAGTAAAATTTGTTCCTTGATCCGATTGAATTTCTGTGGGTAGTCCATATCTAGTAAAGAATTGAAGTAACTCCTCCACAATCCTTTTAGCTGTAATACTACGTACTGGAATGGCCTCTGGAAACCTAGTAGACACATTCATTACACATCCATTACAGTCAAAAGATATTGATTCCCGCTTTTTGTTTTAGGAAGCGGTCCTACACAATCGATTAGGACCCTTGTAAAAGGTTCCTCAAATGCTGGAATGGGTATTAAGGGTGCTGGTTTTATCACTGCTTGAGGTTTCCCTATCACTTGACATGTGTGACATGATTGACAAAATTTAACTACATCTTTATGTAGTCCAGGCCAATAAAAGTGTTTCTGGATTTTAGCTTGAGTTTTCTTTATTCCCAAATGACCTCCCACTGGTACCTCATTTGCAACTCGCAACACCTCCTTTCTACACCCTACCGGCAATACTACTTGATGAACTTCTGCCCACTTTTCATCCGCTTGCATATGTACAAGTCTCCATTTTCTCATCAAGACATCACTTTTACGGTAATAACACTCTGGTATACTCTCAGATTCCTCTTCCGTATATGCTTTCTGATGTATCCGTTTTATTTCTACATCTTTCTGTTGTAACTCCGCCAATTTTCCTGAACTAAAAATATCCGCCTCATCCTCCACCTGTTCTTGTTCTTTTTCAACCAGGTGATCAAAAATTGTTTCTGATAATTGCACTTCAACTTCATCTTCATTCTTTGATTTCTCCTCTTGTCTTAACCTGTGACTTTGCGACCTTGTGACTACACAATCCGGAAAAATCCCAGGATATTCGTCCTTCAACACTTCAGTTGACTGATTTTCCACTGGCTTATCAACCACAGTAGGCATCACTCCCACCTGCGATCCAGCTATATCATTACCCAAGATAAACTGTGTTCCTGGACAAGATAGTTTATCTCTTACTCCTACTACCACTTCACCACTCTTCACTGGACTTTCCAACCTTACCTTATATGATGGAACACTACTCCTCTCACGCTGAATTCCACATATCACCATCTTTTCTGGCAACATTCTTCCCAAACTACATAATTAAAGATTGACTAGCCCCTGTATCTCTTAAAATTGTGACTTCTTTACCTGCTCCTTCTGATACACATGAGTAAACTTTACCCACACAAGTAAATTCTTTAAAGACATCTGGCACCTTCTTAACAATTACTTCTTGAACAGGCTGTACAACCGTTTGCACCTCCTTCGCTTCCCTTGGGCTTTCCTTTACCACTCTGACAAACCCCACTGTCTTATCCTGTTTTACCACATCAGCCTTCCCAGTGCTTTTCTTCAACCACCAACACTATGACTTTACATGGCCTAGTTTATTACAGTGAAAACATTTGAAACCTTTAATTTCTTTTCCACCCTCCTGGATTTCTTTTTTAATCTGAGTTACACTCTCTTTATTGTCTCCCATCAGATCACCTTTACCTTTACCACTTGAGTATTTCTCATGTCCCCAGTTTCTATCCCTCATCGGCTGAAACTGATGTCGGAAACCAATCTTTGATTTATGAACTAATTCATAATCATCTGCCATTTCTGCTGCTAATCTCGCAGTTTTAACCCTCTGTTCTTCCACATGAGTTCTCACTACATCAGGAATTGAATTTTTAAACTCCTCCAAAAGTATAATTTCTCTGAGAGCTTCATACGTTTGGTCTATTTTCAAAGCCCTTATCCACCTATCAAAATTACTCTGTTTGAGCCTTTCAAACTCCATGTATGTTTGACCAAATTCTTTCCGTAAATTTCTAAACCTTTGTCTGTAAGCTTCAGGCACTAGCTCATATGCACTTAAGATGGATTTCTTTACCTCCTCATACATTCCAGAAAACTCCTCCGGTAGTGATGCAAACACTTCACTAGCTCTACCTACCAGCTTTGTTTGAATCAGTAACACCCACATGTCCTGTGGCCATTTCATGTGTTCAGCTACCTTCTCAAATGAAATGAAAAAGGCTTCCACTTCCTTCTCGTCAAACCTTGGCAATGCTTGGACATATTTAAATAGATTCCCACCAAGCCTTCGACTATGACGCTCTTTCTCACTATCCTCATCACTATCATCCAACTGTACGTTTCCCTTTACGTCTGCCAATTTTAATTGATTGTCATGTTTCATGGCCATTTTCTGACGTTCAAACTCCCTCTCTTTATCTTTTTCCCTGATCTGTATCTCCCTTTCTTCTTTTTGTTCTGCTAGGGCTATTCTTTCTTTTCTCCTTTCTTCTCTCTCCTTTTCTTTTTCCTCTCTCTCTTTTTCTCTTACTTTTTCTGTCTCTCTCTTTCTCTTTCTTTTTCCTCTCTCTCTTTCTCTTTCTTTTTCCTCTCTCTCACTCTCGTATTCAAGCTGCTTTAATTCTTTCTCATGTTTCATTTGTTTAATTTGCAACTGAATTTTTGCCATTTCCAATGAGTCAAACTCTATCTCAGGCAGCTTTAAATGCTTAACCACCGCCATAATTACCTCATCTTTTCGCATTTTGTTAGGTAATGTTAACTGCAATGTTCTTGCCAAATCTACCTCTGCTTTTCGTTTCTGTCCGTAAAGTACTATGTGTGACATTCTCCACCCCCAAAAACGTCTGAGCCTCTGAAAGAGCCATTGTTCACAACACTCTCCCCACTGAAACTAAAATACCACACCAGAAAAGCAATAATCCTTCAGTCTTTAAGTTCACAAAAGCCAATCCAATAGATAGACTTTTATCCCCCTCGAGCCCCCAATTGTTATGGGCGAGGCGTTTTCCGAACCCCGAAATGTATCATGGAGTTCAACCAACCTCTCCCTTTAATGGATTTGTTGTTTTTCCTAGCACATGGCTTTTTCCCTAGGTGTGGGATTACAATTATGGACACGTGGGTTTTTAAACACAAAACACTGTTTATTCCATGAACTCAACTTAACATCTTAAATAAGCATTGGATCTCTTTACACCCCTTACTTCAAAGATAACTCAGAAAATAGTGCAACAGTAAATAATTCCTCAAAATGTTCCTTCAAACTTCCAAGAGACTTAACACCTTTAAACAAAATCACATCAGGTTAAAGGCTTCACTATTATAAGTTTAAATCACCCAAATGATCCAGAGATAGTCTTTCATGGCAGAGATCCAGCTCACTGCAAAACACAGACACACACCCAGCTCTTTTCCTCCAAACTGCAAAACTAAACTGCAAAATGGCTGACCTGACCTCAGTTCCACCCACTCTCTGACATCACTGTTTTCTTAAAGGTACATTGCTTAAACATCCATGTCTTAAAGGTACTCTCACATGACACAACCCATATGGAATCAATTGAAATAATCCTTGAGGAAGGATGTTCTGTGGAATTGGACAAAGAAATGTGACAAACCATTCAGTTGTATAAAAATAAATTGGTAGATATTCTTGTACATTATCACGTGCCCAACAAGTAGATGTGAAGCCATCTCTATGTGGAGTAGGTGTTATGATCTGTCATGTGTTGGATTATGATGAGGAGAGATCGATTGCATTTGCCTCATGCACCCTCCGTGCCAGTGAGCACATTTATGCTCAGATTAACAGAAATCATTGTCTTTGATTTTTGGAGTAAGAATACTTGTATGATCATATTTTCATGATCAAAATTCATTCTGAGCTACTGCTGGCTATTTTGAATCCAAAATCTCTAGTCACCACTTTAGCTGCAGCCTAATTGCAAAGATGGGTTTTGATTTTGTCTGTGTATCAGTATGACATTAATTCCAGATGATCGGAAATTTATTTTTCTTTTCACACATAGATGAGTTGGCAGTCACAGTAACTGACATTGGTAGACAACCTTGTTGGAACTTTATCATGGCAAGGTTCATAGAATCATAGAATCATAGAATTTACAGTGCAGAAGGAAGCCATTCGGCCCATTGAGTCTGCACTGGCTCTTGGAAAGAGCACCCTACTAAAGCCCACGCCTCCAGCCTACCCCAGTAACCCCACCTCACCTTTTTTTTTGACACGAAGGGCAATTCATCATGGCCAATCCACCTAATCTGCACATCTTTGGACTGTGGGAGGAAACCGGACCCCCCCCTAGGAAATCCTCGCAGACACGGGAAGAACGTGCAGACTCCGCACAGACAGTGGCCCGAGCAGGAATCGAACCTGGGACCCTGGAGCTGTGCTAACCACTGTGCTGCCATGCTACCCTATACGACTACATCAGAAATGAGTCGCCAACACACACTGGATGTAGTGATTTGTCTATTGATAAAGACTGTGTTAGGTGGAGAGCCAGGATCGTAATACCTGAAAGATATAGATCACAGTTGCTATATGGGCGGGATTCTCCGACCCTCCGCCAGGTCAGAGAATTGCCGGGGGCAGGCGTGAATCCCACCCCCGCTGGTTGCCGAATTCTCCAGCACCGGATATTCGGCGGGGTCGGGAATCGCGCCGCGCCGGTCGGCGGCCCGCCGCCCCCTGGCGATTCTCCGGCCCGCGATGGGCCGATGTTCCGTTGCTGGAATGCCTGTCCCACCGGCAAGAATCAAACCACCTCTCTTCCCGGCGGGACTAAGCGGCACGGGTGGGCTCCAGGGTCCTGAGGGGGACGCGGGGCGATCTGGCCCCGGGGATGCCCCCACGGTGGCCTGGCCTGCGATCGGGGCCCACCAATCCGCGGGTGAGCCTGTTCCATGGGGGCACTCTTTTCCCTCTGCCTCGACCACAGTCTTCGCCATGGCCGACGCGTAAGAGACACCCCACCCCTGCGCATGCGCGGGGATGACGTTAGCAGCCGCTGACGCTCCCGCGCATGCGCGGACTTCCGCCGACCGGCGGAGTCCTTTCGGCCCCGGCTGCCGTGGCACCAAAGGCCTTTCCCGCCGGTCGGTGGCGCGCCAACCACTCCGGCGCGTGCCTAGCCAGAGTGGTTCACGCCACTCCATCCCGCCGGGACCCCCCACCCCGCCGGGTAGGGGAGAATCCCAGCCATGATCTTCATGATCAACACTTGGGGATGAAGGAGCTTGTCAGAGTCCAGTAAGAAGCTGTCATTGATACCCAGGGTTTCAATTAAGACACAGAAGAGAAAGTGAAACGGTGTAAAGAGCATATAAAGCTTTGGAAAAAGAACGCCATCGGTACCTTTGCAACCATGGAAATAGCCAGCTAAGATTGTGGCCGTGGCGGCACATAGATTTGGCAGAATTTTAAGGACATTAGATAGTCATCGTGATAGACGGCCATTCATAGGTGGCAGGGTCGTACAGTGGTTAGCCCTGCTGCCTCACAGTGCAGGGACCCGGGTTCGATTCCGACCTTGGGTGAATGTTTTTGTGGAGTTGCATGGGTTTCCTCCAGGTGCTCCAGTTTACTCCTAAATTCAAAAGATGTGCAGGTTAAGTGGCCATGCTAAATTGCCCCTTGGTATCCAAAGGTTAGATGACGTTACAGGCTTGCAGGGATAGGACAGGGGAGTGGGCCTGGATAGGGTGCTCTTTCGGAGAGTAGATACAGATTCAATGGGCTGGATGGCCCCCTTTTGCACTGCGGGGATCCTGTGATTCTAAGAAAATGGGTTTAAGGATTGCTGATGCATTGTAGGACGAGAAAAACTCTAGGGGCTATTTCGCAGGCTGGGTTCGCGAGCCACTGCAGGCCGCAACCAAACGGGGAATCGTTCGCCATTTTGCGCCAGTTTTCCTGCCGTAAAACGCCACCGTTCCCATGCCGGCGTGGGGACATAACCCCAGAATTGGAGAATCCAGCCCCAGATATTTTCGGTAGTTTGCTTCTTATGTGTACCCAGGGAAAATGAGGAGTTTAGCATGAGGAGTTTAAACTAATTCGGCAGGGGGAGAGGATGCAGACTGTTAGCAGAATAGGGACACAGTATATCAAAGAAAAACAATCACAGAGGGAATACAGTGGTAGTAAGTTTCAAGAGAGTAAGATCAGGCTGAATGGCCTCTACTTTAATGCCCGGAGTATTACATGTATTACAGGTAAAATGGATGAATTAAGGGCGAGGGTTGACAAGTGGAATTATGATATTGTAGCCATCACAGAGACGTGGTTGAGGGAGGGGCAGGATTGGCAGCTTAACATCCCGGAACACAGAATCTTCAGGAGGGACAGGGCAGGGGCAAAAGTATGGAAGGCATTGCACTATTAGTTAAAGAGTCAATGACTGCAGTAAGGAGAGATGATATCTTAGAGGTGGCGTTAAATGGAGCTTTGTGGATAGAACTTAGGAACAAAAAAGGGACTGCCACATTGCTAGGTGTTTATTATAGATACCCAGATAGTCAGCGAGAAATTGAGGAGCAAATATGTGCGCAATTTCCAGAAGCGTGTAAAAATAATAATAGAGTAATTATAGTGGGTGATTTCAACTTTCCCAACATTAACTGGGATAGTCATTGTGTTAAGGGCTTAGATGGAGCAGAGTTGTATACAAGCAGGCTTTTTAGCTCAACATGTGGAGGATCCAACAAGGGATGATGCAGTGCTGGACCTAATTCTGGGGAAATGAAGCCGGACCGGTGGTTGACGTGATGGTGGGGGAGCATTTTAGTGATAGCGACCACAACATGGTGCAATTTAAATTGGTTATGGGCAAGGAAATAGACAAATTGCAGAAAAAGGTCTTGGATTGGAGGAGAGCCGACTTTAGTAAAATAAGGCAGGATCTGGCCAAGGTAGATTTGAGCAAGTTACTGGTGGGGAGATCATTTGGAGAGCAGTAGGGGGTGTTCAAAGAGGAAATGGGGAGGGTACAGGCCCAACATGTTCCCTTCATGGTAATAGGAAAGAGTAACAAGCCCAGAGAACCATGGATGACCAGAGATATTCAGGATACAATGAGAAAGAAGAGAGAGGATACAATGAGAAAGAAGAGAGGGAGAAGGCGAGCAAATCAACAGCGGCATTAGTGGAGTCTAGAAAGTGGAGGATGGAGCTTCAGAAAGCATTTGGGAGGGCAAAGAGGGGGGCCACTCAGCCCATCGGGTCTGCTCTGCCATTCAATCACAGTTGATATTTTTCTCATCCCCTGCCTTCTCCCCATAACCCCTGATCCCCTTAATCTTCAAGAATTTCTCTATCTCTGTCTTAAAGACACTCAGTGATTTGGCCTTCACAGCCTTCTGCAGCAAAGATTGTGTCCTCTGGTTCTAGTTTTTCCTACAAGTGGAAACATCCTCTCCAAATCCACTCTATCCAGGCCTCGCAGTATCCTGTAAGTTTCAATGAGATCCTACCCCATCCTTCTAAACTCCAACGAGTACAGACACAGGGTCCTCAACCATTCCTCATACGACAAGCTCTTCATTGCAGGGATCATTCTTGTGAACCTCCTCTGGACCCTTTTCAAGGCCAGCACATTCTTCCTTAAATATGGGGCCCAAAACTGCTCACAATACTCCAAATGGGGTCTGACCAGAGCCTTGTACAGCCTCAGAGGTACATCCCTGATCTTGTATTCTAGCCCTCTCAACATGAATGCTAACATTGCATTTGCCTTCCTAACTGTCGACTGAACCTGCACGTTAACCTTACGAGAAACTTGAACACCGACTCCAAAGTTTCTTTGTGCATCTGATTTCCTAAGTATTTCCCCATTTAGAAAATAGTCTTTGCCTCCATTCCTCCTTTTCCACATTGTATTCCATCTGCCGTTTCTTTGCCCACTCTCCCAGCCTGACCAAGTCCTTCTGCAGCCCCTCTGCTTCCTCAATACTACCTGTCCCTCTGCATATCTTTGTATCTGCTGCAGAGAGACAGGTAGTATTGAGGAAGCAGGGGGGCTGCAGAAGGACTTGGACAGGCTAGGAAAGTGGGCAAAGAAGTGGCCCACTCTTATCTCGAGCAAGGTCTAAATGCTCGCGGCCATGGAGCACAGCGGCTGTGCCACATCGATCTGGGACTGTACCAGGTCCCCCTGTAACTGGCTCAGGTCAGTCAGCGCCGCAGGCCAATGCTCTCAATGCCTGCAGCCATGGCCTGTTGTGACTGCACCACGCTCTGGGGCACCGCAGCAATGTCCATGTGGTCATGATAAATGGCTGCCTGTGACATGGCTGCTCTGTCCTGCGCCTCAGCCACCATCTGCACACTGTGTGGACATCCTGACCCATGGCTGTGACCCTCGCACCTAAGGCTTCCACCCCAGATGCCACCCGTTCGGTGATGGCCTGGGTAACACGCATTGTTGGCGCTGCCTCCCACTCCAGCAGACGGTTGTGCACCTCCAACTGCACCTGCAGGCGCAGGATGTTTGCTGACACCCCCTCATGTAGTCCCCGGCCCTGTGCCTGCATCTCCAACATTGATGGGACCGCCTTTCCAGAAGCCCGGGACCTGTCTCGATGTCAGCTAGTCCCCGGGACTGGGGCTGCCCTCTGAATGTCCACCCCCTCGGGGGTTCCTACCTGCACCTGATGTACCATATCATGTGCGTTGTGCTCACCACGAGCCTCTTCACTGAAATGACCAACCGAGATGAGAGTCTCTGGGCTGGTGTAGGGTGCCAGAGATAGGAGAGAGGAAAAGTCGGTGTCGGTCCCGGACTGGTGCTCCAGGGTGCTGCAGGGTTGCGGCTGGGGTCAAGGGACCCTGGACAGTCCCGCCTCTTCGCCAGGTGAGGGGCGATGGACACTAGCCAACCCGCCTCTTCGTAAGGTGACCCTGCAAGACATAAGACAGGACACATGGTGAGATCAAGGGTAGGCATGGTGTGGGGGGGTGCAGCGGTGACTCGGGTCATAGGGACATTGCAACACATTGGGGGCTTACTTAATTGTCCCATGCCGACCTCTGCTCCTCCACCCCGCTAACCAGGTCCATCACCCTCTGCTCCGCGACGGACTACTCCTGCTCCCAGCAGTTGTGGACTGCCTTCTTCTGGGCAGGACTGGTAATGCACAGTGTGAGATACTCAGATGCGGGCTGCACAGGGGTCCACAGTTAGTGGCTTGTGTGAAGGGCATCATATTGTCATATGGTGCTGGGTTGGGTTCATGTGGACAGCCAGTCGCAGGTTATGGTGTGTGGGACGGGGGTATTGACTCACCCTGGATGGCATGGGGGTTGCCCATCGTCACCCAGCACTGCCTACTGGTCTGCCTAGCTGGGGCGGCATGGGGGTGCTGGTGAAATGTGTGGGACTGAGGTGGGGTGTGTGGGACAGGGTTGATACCAGGGGCATGGAGCTGGTGATTCACCTGGGCCGTCCTGAGGAGGTCATGCAGCTTCTTTCAGCCCTGCTGTCAGGTCCTCACAGTGGGGCTCATGGCAATCGCAGCCTCTGCAACCTCTGCCCAGGCCCAATTGACATTGGCAAGTGGTAGCCTCCTTCTCACCCCAGGGAACTGGGTGGCCCGCCTCTCCTCCGCGGCATCCAGCAATACCTCAAGCTCTGCGTTCACGAACCTCGGGGCCACTCTCCAGGGTGCCATCTTCTTGGCTGGAATGACAGTGTGTGGGGAGTGGAGTGCTATATGCATCTGCTGCTTGTCAGACTCTCCAGTGCCATTCCCGACCCCAGCGAATCACACACCGGCGTGCGTTGGAATTGCACCAGTTCCATGTGACATGAGTGCTGGTCCATCAACATGTCCTGAATGGCTCTGTGAAACAACTCCCATTCAGTCCTGTCATCAGCACTTAGTTGCTCAAATGGAGAATCCAGACCCTCGTCTCTCAAACAAAAAATTCAGACCTATTTCTCATTATTGACCCCCCTGCCACAACACACATAGACACATACACAATAGGAGATTCATCTCACCAAGCACCTGATTTATACTGCAGTGTTACATTGGAAAATATGGTGTAATGTAAGTGCAGTATTAACTTCGAAATGGTACCTAACCGAAATTGGACATTTACTGTGTGGGAAATTGTGGTCTGAACTAGCATTTTCCCAGCCTGTGAATGTACCAGCATTACTAGTTATCACCCTCGCTAGAACCACTCCAGGCTAGATAAGATAATCAATACAAGGACATCTTCATAGGATTATGTCTGAATAATTATTTTTCAAAAAGCTTTGCGTCTTTATCTTGAATAATTCATCATTGCACAGAAAAGTAAATGTTCAGTTCATATTATGCAGTTTCACTTGTGTTTTAAAGTGGAAACAATGGCCATAATCTTCTGCACTACAAAACTTTCGGCTGATGGGACCATGAAAAGACTTCAACCCCACTTATGTTGGAGGTGCACCCTACAGTGCAATCTTAGGGGATGGAGAACATTAACAGGCCATCCATTTTTTTTTAAAATAATATTTTATTGAAAATTTTTGGTCAACCAACACAGTACATTGTGCATCCTTTACACAACATTGTAACAATACAGATAATAATGACCTTTTTAAATTTAAACAAAAACAACAACAAATAAATAAATATTAAATAACAAAAAATAAAAACTAGCCCTAATTGGCAACTGCCTTGTCTCAGGCCCCCCCCCCCCATCCCCCCCCATCCCTCCCCCCCCCCCCCCCAAGTCCTGGGCCGCTGCTGCTGCCTTCTTTGTTCTCCCCTATCTATCTTTCCGCAAGATATTCGACGAACGGTTGCCACCGCCTAGTAAACCCTTGAGCCGACCCCCTTAGGACGAACTTAATCCGCTCTAACTTTATGAACCCCGCCATATCATTTATCCAGGTCTCCACCCCCGGGGGCTTGGCTTCTTTCCACATTAGCAATATTCTGCGCCGGGCTGCTAGGGACGCAAAGGCCAAAACATCGGCCTCTTTCGCCTCCTGCACTCCCGGCTCTTGTGCAACCCCAAATATAGCCAACCCCCAGCTTGGTTCGACCCGGACTCCTCCTACTTTCGAAAGCACCTTTGTCACCCCCATCCAAAACCCCTGTAGTGCCGGGCATGACCAAAACATATGGGTATGATTCGCTGGGCTTCTCGAGCACCTCGCACACCTATCCTCCACCCCAAAAAATTTACCGAGCCGTGTTCCAGTCATATGTGCCCTGTGTAATACCTTAAACTGAATCAGGCTTAGCCTGGCGCACGAGGACGACGAGTTTACCCTGTTTAGGGCATCTGCCCACATCCCCTCCTCAATCTCCTCCCCTAGCTCTTCTTCCCATTTCCCTTTTAGTTCGTCCATCATAGTCTCCCCTTCGTCTCTCATTTCCCTATATATATCCGACACCTTACCGTCCCCCACCCATTTCTTTGAGATGACTCTGTCCTGCACCTCTTGTGTCGGGAGCTGCGGGAATTCCCTCACCTGTTGCCTCGCAAAAGCCCTCAATTGCATGTACCTGAATGCATTCCCTTGGGGCAACCCATATTTCTCGGTCAGCGCTCCCAGACTCGCAAACTTCCCATCCACAAATAGATCTTTCAATTGCGTTATACCTGCTCTTTGCCACATTCCATATCCCCCATCCATTCCCCCCGGGGCAAACCTATGGTTGTTTCTTATCGGGGACCCCCCCAGTGCTCCGGTCTTTCCCCTATGTCGTCTCCACTGTCCCCAAATCTTCAGTGTAGCTACCACCACCGGACTCGTGGTATAGTTCCTTGGTGAGAACGGCAATGGGGCTGTCACCATAGCCTGCAGGCTGGTCCCCCTACAGGACGCCCTCTCTAATCTCTTCCACGCCGCTCCTTCCTCCTCTCCCATCCACTTACTCACCATTGAAATATTAGCGGCCCAATAATACTCACTTAGGCTCGGTAGTGCCAGCCCCCCCCTATCCCTACTACGCTGTAAGAATCCCTTCCTCACTCTCGGAGTCTTCCCGGCCCAAACAAAACCCATGATACTCTTTTCTATCCTTTTGAAAAAAGCCTTCGTGATCACCACCGGGAGACACTGAAACACAAAAAGGAATCTCGGGAGGACCACCATCTTAACCGCCTGCACCTTCACTGCCATTGACAATGCTACCATATCCCATCTCTTGAAATCTTCCTCCATCTGTTCCACCAACCGCGTCAAATTTAGCCTGTGCAATGTGCCCCAATTCTTAGCTATCTGGATCCCCAGGTAACGAAAGTCTCTTGTTACCTTCCTCAACGGTAGGTCTTCTATTTCTCTACTCTGCTCCCCTGGATGCACCACAAACAGCTCACTCTTTCCCATGTTCAATTTATACCCTGAAAAATCCCCAAACTCCCCAAGTATCCGCATTATTTCTGGCATCCCCTCCGCTGGATCCGCCACATATAGTAGCAGATCATCCGCATATAAAGATACCCGGTGTTCTTCTCCTCCCCTAAGTATTCCCCTCCATCCCTTGGAACCTCTCAGCGCTATCGCCAGGGGCTCAATCGCCAGTGCAAACAGTAATGGGGACAGAGGACATCCCTGCCTTGTCCCTCTATGGAGCCGAAAATATGCCGATCCCCGTCCATTCGTGACCACACTCGCCACTGGGGCCCTATACAACAGCTGCACCCATCTAACATACCCCTCTCCGAACCCAAATCTCCTCAACACCTCCCACAGATAATCCCACTCCACTCTATCAAATGCTTTCTCGGCATCCATCGCCACTACTATCTCCGTTTCACCCTCTGGTGGGGCCATCATCATTACCCCTAACAACCTCCGTATGTTCGTGTTCAGCTGTCTCCCCTTCACAAACCCAGTTTGGTCCTCTAACAGGCCATCCATAACCTGTCCCCCAATTAGGGATAGTGGGCAGTAGACACACACAGGAGATCCGATCAGAGGACCCTTAGAGAGGGATAGTTAGCAACCTCACTGGGTAGCTGGGTACTGCTCAGGCAGATGGATAGACAGGGGATGCTGAAAGATGAAGGCACATACCTAATAGTCCAAATGACTTGCAAACATTAAGGGCCGGAACTATCAGAGGCATCAATCAGTCTTCAGGAAAAACACCTTCAGATTAATGCATTTAACAGCAGAAGTGCATTTTCAACGTATCTGCCCTTTCATATACATGAGTGTACAAAATCATATGATGGGACTCTGACATTATGCTGAGAAGCTGCTTCCAATGCGTTGCGGGTCCTGACATAATATAGGCCTGTGTGTCTTCCATAAAACTCCATTGCTGTGCATGATTAAGGGTTATTTAACCTTTTAAATACATTGACTTGCTACCTGCTGCAGATGGCTAGGTAGCACAGCCGCTGGGGACCCACCTCCTGAAGGTGGCAACATGTTAGAGTCAACCTGACACATCCCGGTCTGATTTTCCGTCCTGCTCTGACGCAAGCCACCTCCACGGGACTGATAACATTCTGGCTAATATGTGCACAGATTGTAGTTAAAAATGTTAACTAAAATTTCCTATTTGTACAGGGTTTTGGAGGATCCAAGCTAAGCTCTCTATCCCTCGGACAAGGCCAAGGACCAATAGCCATGAACATGATTGAGAAGGCTGTGAAACAGGGTTCATGGGTGGTATTACAAAATTGTCATCTGGCAACATCATGGATGCCAACATTGGAAAGAGTCTGTGCGGTAAGAATTTGTGTTCAGTTTATAAACAAATATTCAAAAAGAGCGGGAACTTTTAAAAAGCATGCAATCAATTTTTGCCTCACTATTTTCTATTTATGCCTAAATACGATTTTATTGGAGACCTCCATTTCAACAGCCTGCTGGAAATAGGCTGCAGGCCTCATCAATCTGCACAAATCAGAATCTAATAATAGACTCCAAAGCCATTTGCCACCTACCTACTCAAAAATGGATGTGCAGATAGTTTGCAGCACTGTGAAGAGATTTATAGCTGCAGTAAGAAAAAGCTGTAAGCATGTCTGACGCTCATTTGTATTACAGTTGATTGCATTGACAATCCTTAAAAGGTTCTTAAGATTTGACCTCCTTTCTGCTCTTTTAGCTCTTGCCTATTAAGATGTTGTGCAGTCATAATTTGCCACTGCAGCAGATTTTCTGCCCCTCCCAATGACATGTGGTTAGGACTTGGTAGTTCACTAATTGAATTTTATGTTGCCATCCATGAAAATTGATTAGACCTTTCTTCTCACTGACTGCACCGGGCACATGAAGCTAGTGCATCAACGGCCAGCAGCCAATGAAAACCTGAACTGGAAGTCTCCCATTCAAAGCTATTACTGAAATTGTGAGTGTCATGATATGCACTCATGCACATAATGAGATAGAGACAGGCAGTGACAGACACCCAGTACAGCCAATGAACACACAGGACAGAACACAACCAATCACCAGACAGAACACTTGAAGGTGGTCTCCCACTATAAAACACATGAGGCATCAACACTGTGCCTCTTTCCACTGGTGACAACTGGAGTGACAGTCAGGGCGTATATATCAGTTAGCACCTTCTACACATGGCTCAGAGTTAGTTTGGTCTAGTTAGTTATAGTAAGCACGCTTAGATTAGTAGAGTGTCAAACCCACAGCGAACTGTGTGCACTGCTTAGCGTATTGAACCAACACCAAAGTTTGGAGTCTACTTTCAAGTACAACTGCATCCAGTTGCAGTCCGTGTTACCCCAGGGTGATTAACACGACAGTGAGAAACGGGCATTTTATAATTTAGGGAAGTGGATAGAAATGTTGATTGAAACAAAAAGATCCTGAAGGATTCTCATAGAGGGTATTGTGGGAGAATCTAGAACTTAAGAGGTTGCCCATTTAAAATGGAGGTGAGGTGAAATTATTTCTCTTGGACGGTCTTGAGTCTTTGGAACTCTCTTCTTGAAAAGGTGGCAGAAGCAGAATCTTTGAATATTTATAAGGCAGAGGTGGATAGATTCTTGATAAACAAGGGGGGGGGGTGATAGGTTATTAGCTGGGGTAGACAGGATGCAGGTTTGAGGCAACTGTCAGACCAGCCATGATCTCATTCAATTGAGGAGCAGGCTCGAGGGATGGTTGTGTAGTGGTATTGGCACTGGACTAGTAATCCAGAGGGCCAGGATAATGATCTGGGGAAGTGGTGGAATTTAAACTCAGTAAAATATCTGAATGTCTAATGATGACCATGAAACCATTGTCGATTGTCGATTGTTGTAAAAACCCATCTGGTTCACTAAGGACCTTTAGGCAAGGAAATTTGCCATCCATACCTGGTCTGGCCTACATGTGACTCCAGACTCACAGCAATGAGGTTGACTCTTAAGTGCCCTTTGAAATGGTCTAGCAAGCCACTCAGTTGTATTCAACTGCTACAAAAACACAAAAAAGAAATGAAATGTGTGTGGGTTTCCTCCGGGTGCTCCGGTTTCCTCCCACAGTCCAAAGATGTCCAGGTTAGGTGGATTGGCCATGATAAATTGCCCTTAGTGTCCAAAATTGCCCTTAGTGTTGGGTGGGGTTACTGGGTTATGGGGATAGGGTGGAGGTGTTGACCTTGGGTAGGGTGCTCTTTCCAAGAGCCGGTGCAGACTCGATGGGCCAAATGGCCTCCTTCTGCACTGTCAATTCTATGATAATCATGCGGTGGTTGCAGACCACCTGAATGTTCATGGAATAGGTTCCCTTCCCGTTCCCATCGATCGCGCCCTGAACCATGGGCATCCCGGCTGCCGCAGCGAAGCGTGCTGCCCGGGCATCCTGGCTGGCCCGGTCCACAGGGAACTGGATGTAGCGGTGCGCAATGGCATATAGGGCGTCTGTCACTGCACGGGTGCACCGGTGCACCGATGCCTGCGAGATGCCGGACAGGTCCCCACCTGGCATCTGGAATGACCCCATGGCATAAATGTTCAGGGCCACCGTAACCTTGACGGCCACGGGGAGAGGGTGTCCTCCCCCAGTGCCACGCGGTGTCAGGTGTGCCATCAGGTGGGAGATATGGGCGATGGTTTCCTGGCTCATCTGGAGTCTCCTCCTGCATGCCCGGTCCATGAAGTCCTGGTACGACGAGTGGGGCCGGTACACACAAAGCCTCATCGGGCGTCTCCGTCACCGTGGCACCACCTCCTCCTCCTCCTCCTCCTCGTCCTGTAGTGCGGGTGGCCCTCCAGTCTGGGCAGCTGCGTCCTGCCTCCCTGCGGCACGCTCCTCTGCGGCAGCCTCCGCCGCCTCCCTGGCACGCTCCTGCTCCTCCAGGGCAACATGTAGAAGTGTGGCTCCTGCGACGGCGGCCAACATCGCTGGGTGATCACCAAACATAACGGCCTGTGGGGGGTGGGGGATAGACGACATGTCATCAGTGCCCGTACCCCCCCCCCCCGCCCCTCCCCCGCAGCCAGGTGCCATGGGCTGCATGGTCGTGACTGTTGGAAGCTGGCACCTGGACAGGCAGACAACCTCCCCAAACCCACCCCTCCCTGGCACTCGCCCCCCTCTCCCTGGCACTCGCCCTCTCCTCCCCGGCACTCGCCCCCCCCTCCCCGGCACTCGTCCCCGCCCCGCCTCTCCTCCACAGCACTCGCCCTCTGCTCCCCAGCACTCGCCCCCCCCTCCCCGGCACTCGTCACCGCCCCGCCTCTCCTCCACAGCACTCGCCCTCTGCTCCCCGGCAATCGCCCCCCCCCCCCTCCCCGGCACTTGCCCCCCCCTCCCCGGCACTCGCCCTCTCCTCCCCGGCACTTGCCCACCCCCCCCCCCCTCCTCCCCGGCATTCGCCCCCTCCTCCTCCCCGGCACTCGCTCTCTCCTCCCCGGCTCTTGCTCCCACCCCCCTCACCAGCCCACGCCCTCTCCTCCCCGGCACTTGCCCATCCCTCCCCGGCACTCGCCCTCTCCTCCACGGCACTCGCCCACCCCTCCCGGCACTCGTCCCCTCCCCGGCACACGGCCCCACCGAGGCACATGCACCCACCCCCCTCCCCGGCACTAGCCCCTCCCCCCCTCCCCGGCACTTGCCCCCCCCTCCTCCCCGGCACTCGCCCCCCCCCCTCCTCCCCGGCACTCACACGGCCCCCCTCCCGGCACTCGCCCCCACCCCCCGGCTCTCGCCCCCCCACCTCCTCCCCGGCACTCGCCACCCCCCCTCCCGGCACTCGCCCTCTCCCCAGCACTCTCCCCCCCACGCCTCCACGGCACTCGCCCTCCCCCTCCACCCCCCCCACCCACCCCATCATCCACACTCCCCTCCACAACCCACCCTACACCCCACCCCACCCCACCCTCCACACACACCCCACTCCACATACCCCCCACTCCACATACCCCCCACTCCACATACCACCCACACCACATACCCCCCACTCCACACACCCATCACTCCTCCACACACACTCCCCACTCCACACACATCCCCAACTCCACCCCCCCCACTCCACACCCCCCACTCCACACCCCCCACTCCACACCCCCCACTCCACACCCCCACTCCACACCCCCCACTCCACACCCCCCCACCACTCCACACACACCCCACTCCACACACACTCCCCACTCCACACACATCCCCCACTCCACCCCCCCCACTCCACACACATCCCCCACTCCACCCCCCCACTCCACCCTCCCACTCCACCCCCCCACTCCACACCCCCCCCACTCCACCCCCCCACTCCACACACCCCCACTCCACGCACCCCCTCCACACACACACCCCTCCACATACCCCCCTCCACACACCCCCGCCACTCCACACACACCCACTCCACACACCCCCACTCCACGCACCCACTCCACACACACACACACGCCTCCACATACCCCCCTCCACACACACACCCCTTCCCATACCCCCCTCCACACACCCCTCCACATACCCCCCTCCACACACACACCCCTTCCCATACCCCCCTCCACACACCCCTCCACATACCCCCCTCCACACACACACCCCTCCCCAATACCCCCTCCACACACACACCCCTCCACATACACCCCTCCACACACTGCCCCCACTCCACACACATCCCCCACTCCACCCCCCCACTCCACCCCCCACTCCACCCCCCACTCCACCCCCCCCCACTCCACACACCCCCACTCCACACACCCCCACTCCACACACCCCCTCCACACACCCCGTACACACACACACACCCCTCCACATACCCCCCTCCACACACCCCCGCCACTCCACACACACACTCCACACACCCCCACACCACGCACCCCCTCCACACACACATACCCCTCCACATACCCCCCTCCACACACACACCCCTCCCCATACCCCCCTCCACACACCCCTCCCCATACCCCACTCCACGCACCCCCTCCACACACACACACACCCCACCACATACCCCCCTCCACACACACACCCCTCCCCATACCCCACTCCACACACACCCCTCCACATACACCCCTCCACACACTGCCCCCCACTCCACACACATCCCCCACTCCACACACATCCCCCACTCCACCCCCCACTCCACCCCCCCACTCCACCCCCCCACTCCACACACCCCCACTCCACACACCCCCACTCCACACACTCCCACTCCACACACCCCCACTCCACACACCCCCACTCCACACACCCCCACTCCACACACACCCTCCACACATACACCCCTCCACACACCGCCCCCCACTCCACACACCCCCAACTCCACCCCCCGCACTCCACCCCCCCACTCCACCCCCTCCAACTCCACCCCCCCCAACTCTATCCCCCCAACTCCACCCCCCCACACTCCACCCCCCCTAAGTCCACCCCCCCAATCCATCCCCCCACTTCACGCTCCACCCCCCCCATTCCACCCCACCCCTCCACTCCACACCCCCTCACTCCACACACACTCCCCACTCCACACACATCCCCCACTCCACACCTCCCACTCCACCCCCCACTCCACACACCCCCACTCCACACACATCCCCCACTCCACACACATCCCCCACTCCACACACACCCCACTCCACCCCCCCACTCCACCCCCCCACTCCACCCCCCCACTCCACACACCCCCCACTCCACACCCCCCCACTCCAACCCCCCACTCCACACAAACCCCACTCCACCCCCCCACTCCACCCCCCCACTCCACCCCCCCACTCCACCCCCCCACTCCACACACCCCCCACTCCACACACACCCACTCCACACACCCCCCACTCCACACCCCCCCACTCCACGCACCCCCTCCACACACACACCCCTCCACATACCCCCCTCCACACACCCCCGCCACTCCACACACACACACTCCACACACCCCCACTCCACACACCCCCACTCCACGCACCCCCTCCACACACACACACCCCTCCACATACCCCCCTCCACACACACACCCCTCCCCATACCCCCCTCCACACACCCCCACTCTACGCACCCCCTCCACACGCACACACCCCTCCACATACCCCCCTCCACACACACCCCTCCCCATACCCCCCTCCACACACACACCCCTCCACTTACACCCCTCCACACACTGCCCCCCACTCCACACACATCCCCCACTCCACCCCCCCAACTCCACCCTCCCCACTCCACACACCCCCACTCCACCCCCCCACTCCACACACCCGCACTCCACACACACCCTCCACACATACACCCCTCCACACATCGCCCCCCACTCCACACACCCCCAACTCCACCCCCCCAACTCCACCCCCCCACTCCACCCCCTCCAACTCCACCCCCCCAACTCCACCCCCCCAACTCCACCCCCCCACTCCACCCCCCAAATCCATCCCCCCCAAAATCCATCCCCCCCAAAATTCATCCCCCCCACTCCACACTCCACCCCCCCATTCCACTCCACCCCCTCCACTCCACCACACCCACTCCACACCCCCCCCCCACTCCACACACACCCCACTCCACTCACACCCCGCTCCACACACACCCCACTCCACACACACCCCGCTCCACACACACCCCACTCCACACACCCCCCCACTCCACACACACCCCACTCCACACACACCCCGCTCCACACACACCCCACTCCACACACACCCCGCTCCACACACACCCCACTCCACACACACCCCACTCCATACACTCCCCGCTCCACACACACCCCACTCCACACACACCCCGCTCCACACACACCCCACTCCACACACACCCCACTCCACACACACCCCGCTCCATACACACTCTCCCCACCAACTGCGGCCGCACCGTCACTTCTCCTGCGGCCACCCCACGCCGAGACCTACCTCCGCGCTGGCTGGCGTCAACCATCACAACTATTTGATGCCGTTAAATAGGTGGTTTAATTTACGCCGATGTGACCCATGGTCACATCGGCGGGACTTCGGCCCATCCGGCCGGGAGAATTCGGGGGTCCCCGGGGCCCATAGCGTCACGCCGGTCCTCGCCATTCTCCGAGGCGGGCGGCGTGATTCGCGTCAGCGTGGTTTTTTGGGGACCGGAGAATTTGGCAGCCGGCGGGAGCGGGATTCACACCGACCCTCGGCAATTCTCTGACCCGGCGGGGGGGTTGGAGAATCCCGCCGAGGTGTCAACCTGGTGAAGCTACAACACAGGATGACTTGTGTGCCAAACAGTATAAGCAGCAATTAATGGACAGAGCTAAGCAATTCCACAACAAACGCATCAGATCTAAGCTCTGCAGTCCTACCACATCCAGCCGTGAATGGTGGTGGACTATTAAACAACTTACTGGAGGAAAAGGCTCCATGAATATCCCCACCCTCAATGATGGAGGAGCTCAGCCCATAAGCTCAAAAGACAAGGCTGAAGCATTCGCAACAATCTTCAGCCAGAAGTGCCGAGTGGATGATCCACCTCGGTCTCTTCCAGATGTCCCCACCATCACAGATGTCAGTCTTCAGCCAATACGATTCACTCCACGTGATATCAAGAAATGGCTGAGGGCACTGGATACTGCAAAGGCTATGGGCCCTGACAATATTCCGACAATAGTACTGAAGACTTGTGCTCCAGAACTTGCTGCACCCCGAGCCAAGCTGTTCCAGTACAACTACAACACTGGCATCTACCCGGCAATGTAGAAAATTGCCCAGGTGTGTCCTGTACACAAGAAACAGGACAAATCCAACACAGTCAATCATCTCCCTATCAGTCTACTCTCCATCATCAGTAAAGTGATGGAAGGAATCATCAACAGTGCTCTCAAGCCGCACTTACTCGGCAATAACCTGCTCACGGACACTCAGTTTGGGTTCCGCCAGGGTCACTCAGCTCCTGACCTCATTACAGCCGTGGTTCAAAGATTGACAAAAGCGCTGAATGCCAGAGATGTGGTGAGAATGACTGCCTTTGACATCAAGGCAGCATTTGATCGAGTATGGCATCAAGGAGCCCTAGCTAAACTGGAGTCAGTGGGAATCGGGGGGGCGGGGGGAACGCTCTGCTGGCTGAAGTCATACCTGGCACAAAGGAAGATGGTTGTGGTGGTTGGAGGTCAATCATCTCAGCCCAAGGACATCACTGCAGGAGTTCCTCAGGGTAGTGTCTTAGTTCCAACCATCTTCAGCTGCTTCATCAATGACCTGCCTTCCATCATAAGGTCAGAAGTGGGGCGGTTTGTGGATAACTGCACACTGTTCAGCACCATTTGTGACTCCTCAGATAATGAAGCAGTCCATGTCTAAATTCAGCAAGACCTGGACAATATCCAGGCTTGGGTTGACAAGTAATAATAAATAATAATAATAATCTGTATTATTGTCAGTAGGCTTACATTAACACTGCAATGAAGTTACTGTGAAAATCCCCTAGTCGCCACATTCCGGCGCCTGTTCGGGTACACTTAGGAAGAGTTCAAAATGTCCAATTCACCGAACAAGCATGTCTTTCGGGACTTGTGGGAGGAAACCAGAGCACCCGGAGGAAACCCACACAGACACGGGGAGAACGTGCAGACTCCGCACAGACAGTGATCGAACCTGGGATCCTGACGCTGTGAAGCAACATTGCTAACCACTGTGCTACCGTGCCGCCCAACAAGTTTCAGGCAATGATCATCTCCTACAAGAGAGGATCTAACCATCGCCCCATGACATTCAATGGCATTGATGTGTTGGGTGCTCTGGATCCGTGGAACATATACAGGCCACCAACACTTAAAATAGTACAACACTATTTTATTAAGTTAGAAACTTTTGAACATACTTTCACTGTGTGTTAACACGATGTTAGATTAAAATAAAGACCTATGCTGTCCTAACCAGTCTATGCACTCAGCACATGGTGAAGATCTGTGCTGTAAGCTGTAAGCTCTGTCCTGCTGAGAAGCTGCATCCCGAATGAGCGGGAACTCTGATGCCCTCTGTCTTTATAGTGAGTGTGCTCTCACTGGTGATTGGCTGTGGTGTTGTGTGTGTTGATTGGTCTTGCTATGTGTCCATCAGTGTGTGTGTCTGCACCACGATGTACTGGTGTATATTATGACAAGCATTACCATCGCTGAATCCCCCACAATCAATATCTTGGGGGTTACCATTGAACAGAAACTGGGGCGAAATTCTCCGGAAACGGCGCGATGTCCGCCGACTGGCGCCCAAAACGGCGCAAATCAGACGGGCATCGCGCCGCCCCAAAGATGCGGAATGCTTCGCATCTTTGGGGGCCGAGCCCCAACCTTGAGGGGCTAGGTCGGCGCTGGACGAATTTCCGCCCCGCCAGCTGGCGGAAAAGGCCTTTAGTGCCCCGCCAGCTGGCGCGGAAATGACATCTCCGGGCGGCGCATGCGCGGGAGCGTCAGCGGCCGCTGACAGCTTCCCGCGCATGCGCAGTGGAGGGAGTCTCTTCTGCCTCCGCCATGGTGGAGACTGTGGCGGAGGCGGAAGGGAAAGAGTGCCCTCACGGCACAGGCCCGCCCGCGGATCGGTGGGCCCCGATCGCGGGCCAGGCCACCGTGGGGGCACCCCCCGGGGCCAGATCGCCCCGCGCCCCCCCCAGGACCCCGGAGCCCGCCCGCGCCGCCTTGTCCTGCCGGTAAGGTAGGTGGTTTAATTTACACCGGCGGGACAGGCATTTTAGCGGCGGTACTTCGGCCCATCCGGGCCGGAGAATCGCGGGGGGTGGCCCGCAAACCGGCGCGCCGCGATTCCCGCCCCCGCCGAATATCCGGTGCCGGAGACTTCGGCAACCGGCGGGGGCGGGATTCACGCCAGCCCCCGGCGATTCTCCGACCCGGCGGGGGGTTGGAGAATCTCGCCCCTGAACTGGACTTGCCACATAAATACTATGGTTACCAGGGCAGGTTAAAGGCGAGGAATCCTACAAAGAGTAACTCATCTCCTGACAGCCAAAGCCTGTCAACCATCTACAAGGTACAAGTCAAGAGTGTAATGGAATACTGTCCACTTGCCTGGATGAATGCAGTTCCAACAACACTCAAGAAGCTCGACACCATCTAGGAAAAAACGTGGGCATGTGGAAAAGCACTTCTCTCTCCAGAGGTGGACCCATCCCGAGCAAACCGCTCAACAGACCTCGGTTAGGTTCTCCATGTGTTCCTGATGCAAAGTCCCGGTGATTAGAACATCGTCCAGGTAGACGGCTACCCTTGGCAACCCTCGCAAGATGTTCTCCATAACCCTCTGGTCTATCGCACAAGCCGAGGAGACAATGCAGCCCGCTTGATTGCTCCGAAATCCACAAACATTCAAACCCTCCACCATCGACGAACAGTGGCAGCCTTGTGTACCATCTACAAGGTGCACTGCAGTAATTCACCTTCCAAATCCACATCGACTATCATCTAGAAGGACAAGAGCAGCAGATACCCGGGAACCACACCACCTGGATACTCCAAACGGCAACTGTGTACATTCATTCAATCCCCGATGGGTATTGATCGTCACATATTTCCAGGAACTTGGCTTGAGCACCAGCTACAAGTACATGTGGCTCATGTCCAGCTTAGTGAATGTTTTTCCTCCGCTGAGCTGTGCATAGAGATCCTCAATCCGAGGGACCAAGTAACAGTCAAGGCGGGATACTCGGTCATTTTATAGTCACCACAGAACCGCACCAACCCATCCAGCTTCAAAATGGGGACCGTGGGTGCGGCCAATCGGCATCGTGGACAGAGTGAATAATCCCCCGCTGCTCCAAACGGTCCAGTTCCTGGTCTACCTTGGCACAATGTGCGTACAGCACCGGGCGGGCACGGAAATACCAGAGCTGGGGATTTCCCCCACATTTATCATGGCAGTAGCTCCTTTAATGGTCCTGAGGCCTTCGCCGAAAACTGACGGTAATTTATCAAGCACTCCATCCGGCCCACGGGGGTCCATCTTGCACACGCGTTGCCAATCCAAATGTAGGTAACTCAGCCAATCGCACCCCAATAGGCTGGGCCCATTGCCTCCGACTACCACCAATGCCAGGCAGGCGGACTGGTCTCCGTATGCCATGGGCACATGGACAGTGCCTTTGATTTTTCAGGGATCCCCTGCATGTGTGGCCAGTTGGGTCCCCACGTTGCAAAGCTCTAGTGGCTTAAGACCTGTTCAGATGGTGGCAAACATGCGTAGACTGATGACTTCAGTTCTATCTCGGTGGAGTGTCCGTTTAACAGCAGTGTCACCCGGATAGATGTCATTCTGGGGCCAGTCACACAGAGCAGTGGTAGGGTTGGCTCCTCAGCGTCCAAGTCCTCCAGGAAATATGTGCAGCCTCTCGGGGGAGAACATGACGACTTGTTCGTTGGTGTGGGACGGCGCACTCACGCGACCGTGCAGAGCCTCGCTCCTGGCCTTGGTTTCCCACTCGATACTGGTGTCTGTCATCTGGGAACGCTGAGTCGGGGAAAGCTCCACGGTTGCTCCGGGGTGACTCATGGCGCCCGTTACGGGACCTGTGGTGCATTTCGTCCTGGGAAATTCCCGTCATCTCGCTTCTGGTAGCCGTCGGCTGGTGGTGTTGGCGAGGTCCAATGTTCAGGATCGCCAGGCCCTGAAGGTCCTGTTGCCCGCGGTCGGAGCTTTCCTGGGCGAGAGCTATGTCAACGGCCTTGTCAAGGGTCAATGGATTCTCCATTAACAGTTTCCACCGTATCTCCTGGTCCCGAAGCCCACAAACGAAGCAGTCCCACATCGATTCAGCCAGCGCAGCTACAAACCCGCAAGGGGGCGGCGAGTCCCTGTTATCATAGTAAGTATTCCCCTGTGGACTCTGCCGGCATGTGCGATGCGGTATGGAACCGGTACCGTCGGACCATAATCGGTGGCAATGGATTTAGGTGATGGCCCACCCGGTCCATCAGCGTGGCGAATGGCAACCCGTCCGGCCTGTCCGTGTAAGTCAAGTTCCTGATTAGTGCATTAGTCAGTCCGCCAACGGCGGTCAGTATGGTGACGGTCTGTCGCTCGTCACTGGTAATGGCGTCCGTACTGGGCTCAATCATCCGAGTCGGCGTCAAAAGGCTCGAGTTTACCTATGTATGCCATGCCTGTTGGCCGGAGAACGGCCTCCCGAGGTGGTTGATAAACGATTCGAGGTCGCAGCACTTGCCTCTTACAGCAGTTCCACTTGATCCTCGTCACCAGTGTTGTAGACGGAGGAAAAGACTCCACGAGAGGCCAGGCTGACAGAGTGCAACTCACTTTATTCCGCACTAGTCACAATAATCACTCCTCTCCACACTCCACTCCGTGCAGGCTCTCCTTCCCCAAACTGCTTCCAGGCTGGGGTTCATATTCTGTGCGGAGCTCCTCCAATTAGGAGGGAGCTTCGCCCCCTAGTTACTTGAGTAGCTCATACTTTGAGGCACATGCAGGCTGTGTTTCTCTGAACTCCTGCTGCTTCTGTCTGTAACCCTAGTTCTGGACCTGGTGTGTTATTCTGTATGCGGCTGCCTTTTTCAGACTTTGAAGCCTGGACTACAGTAAGGGAGAACGGTGCTCTGATCGATTGGATGGAAGGGAAGTTGCTTGCAGGGGAAAGAGAGGGTAAAGTTTACCTGCCTGGAGTTGCCATGCCTGGGACTTGTACTTGTGACTTGCTGCCTTTATGCTTACTGGCTGTGAGTGGAGCACGGAGTGGATTTTGGTTGGCCTGCTGCCAGGCTGAAAGTGGAGGAGAACGGATTCGCTTTTGCAGTTTTGGACTGGATGGTGTCCGGAGACTGGATGCCGGATCTGTGAGAGCAGCAGGGCTGTTGGCCAGTTGACTATGTCTACTGTTTGTACTGATGTTGGTTTTGTTTTATTGTTGGGGGATTGTATGTTTTGTGAGGACCACGAAGAATCCGGCACGAGTTTTAAGGATACAAAGAAATAACATTTACTTACAATAACATATATATATATATATACACACAACAGCAGCAGCAACTTCGCTTGCTGCTCACTTCTTCCTGCTGATTCCAAATTGGCCAGCTTTATTTACACAGGGAGTCTGCTAATGATTTCTCCGCCCCCCCCTCATTGGGGAAGCTCATACTCCCACAGGATTGTGGGATTGTCATTAGTCCCCAGCCAATGGTACGCAGGCAGGTTATAACATCCCTCCCCCCCAAAGTCTAAGGAATCCACCGAAGACCTTGGCGAAGGAGGGCGTCGGACTCGTTTTGCCGCAGGCCGGACACCATTTGCACGAGGTGCTGGATCGGGCGGCGTGTAACGAGATGGAGACCGGCGCTTCCGTGATGAACGCATAACGGTTGTACATCCACGGCCCGTGGGCCCGAGGATTCCCCCTCTGATGCGTCCTGTATCTCCATCTCGGAGTCAGAGTCTGCTGCCTCCGTCATCTCGGCGTCTCTATCTCCACACGGTTCTGTAACGACCTGCGCAGGCTTTGAGTGAGGCACCAGAGGAAGATTGTGAGGACTACTTTCCATTGTCTCTGTGGCTGTAGAAATGAGCTCCGGGGGCGGGGAATCTTTGGAAGGGATAGTCTTCTGGACCGAACGTGGTCTACATGTTTTCGCTGGAGACGACCCTGGGCTTGCACTTGGTAAGATATAGGGCCTGTTTGGCGAAAGATTACACCAGGGGCCCACTGGGCACCACCAGCAAAATTCCAAATGAACACTGGGTCACCGGGAGCAAACTGCCGAATCGGCCGATGCCAAGAAAAACCATGTTCCTGTCGTTCTTGTGTGCGGCGTACTTTTGCGCCAATGTCCGTGAAAACCATGCTAAGGCGGGTGCGAAGTCTTCGGCCCATTAGGAGTTCTGCTGGAGCTACCCCAGTCACCGCATGGGGGGTGGTCCTATATGAAAACAAAAAGCGAGCCAGCCTCGTGTCCATTGACCTGGAAGACTGCTTCTTTAGGCCTCGTGCACAGTACTGGTCTCATTATCTAAGGAAAGATGTAAATATGTGTCAGAAGCAGTTCAGAGAAAGTTTGTTAGACTATTAGCAGGAATGAACAGGTTGTCTTATGAGGAAAGGTTGGAGAGGTTAGGTTTGTACCCACCAGAATTTAGAAGAGTAACAGGCATAAACATATATGCTCCAGCTATTATATTTTGGTCATTGTCTTTTCTGTTTTTACCAGTAATTCAAATATCAGAAAGGTATTAACTTAAGAACTTGTATTATTCAATGTAGATTATAGGTTTGTTTCTTATGGCTCATTTATCTGGAAGTCACTACAAGTAACTAAGAATAAAAAATTACTGTGAGGTTTAGTAGAGCTTACTTTTCCCCCTTAGAATTATTATTATTTCATCTGTGGCATTATATTGCAGGAATTTAATCCGGAGACTACGCATCCTGACTTCAGACTGTGGCTTACAAGCTATCCATCTCCAAATTTCCCAGTTGCTGTCCTACAGAATGGCGTGAAAATGACTAATGAAGCACCAAAGGGTCTTCGGCCTAATATTATTCGATCCTACCTCATGGATCCTATTTCTGATCCAGAGTTCTTTAGTAGCTGCAAGAAGCAAGTTAGTACCAGTTCAATTGTCATTTGTTTACAATAAACAAATTAGGCTGGATTTCAAGGCGGGAGGGGGAAGAGGTGGTGAGAATGTATTGCTCCTGCCTCTGTTGCAAGAGTTGGCTGGCAGCCGTACATCTAAAAGAAGCACATTCTGCTGCCGTTACAGACTGCCCACAGACTAAATGGGCCAAGTGTGGGAATTTCAACCCCTCAGTGGGAGGAAATCCCACCCTCGAGGTCTGTCCAACTATCTGGCAAATGCCCCAGCAGTGCCAGTATTGAGTAGTGGATGTTGCTGGTGTGGCAAGGATGCCCCCAAAGAAAGTGGTCATGGTGCCCTGGCCCAGTAAGTCAGGGGTCATGGACAGGAAAGGATCAGGGAGCCTAGGGAAGAGGATGAGGGTGTGGGAGGGTACATTTTGGAGGTCGCAGAAGGGAAATAAAAAGCAGGTGCATGACACCTTGCCATGGCGCCCTGAATGCTGTGCCTCACTTCTTTCCTGCCATTACAATTTTTCTGATAAAAAGGCCTGCACATTTCTACCGACTGTCCCATACCATGCTTTAAGGCATGGGTAGCATTTTATCTGGGTAAATTATCTTGGAAACAACTTCAGTTGGGCCTTGATTATTTATTTTAAAATGGTGGGCGGGTTGCTGACTCTATTGCACTCCCACCTACTCGGTAAGATTTTCCTCCCCCTCCGCAGCATGTTCTGCAGCGATACAGGGCAGCTCGCCAGTAACAACGGGGTTTCCTGTTGAACACATCCCTCGCCGCCGCAAAACCTGCAGCGGGAGTGTTCCATCGGTGGGCCCGCAAGGTCCCACCAGCGTGAAAGGGTAGAAAATCATATCCATGGTCTTCCGGTGATGGTGATGTGCTGAGCAGACATACATCAGGTGGTTCTTCTCCAGAACACAACCAAATAGGCACTTTTATTTGAAATTAGCCCTAAAACTCGGACTTATCTCACCCACAATCAAGAAAGGTAGGGAATAGAAACAACATGCCAGCAAATGGGAGCTTGAGAAGCCGCAGAGTTGGCAAGAGTGGAGGAAAAGGCCACGAGCAGCGGGTGGATGAGTCGGCGTACCCACAAGGCAAGAGGTCCCCTGCCACCCTGGAGAGAGGGAGTCCGACAACCCAAACAACGGCCTCACACCCCACCCCCAGCCTGGTGATGCACGGAAGACGTTCCTGATGAAGGAACTGATGGCGATGGGGGAGGCGATAAAAGTGGAAATCCAGGTGGTGGTCAAGGCGGCAGTGATGTAAGCGTGGTCACCATGCAGCCGGCGATGGATTTATTGGGGAAGAAGGTGGCGGCTGAGGGGAAGGTGATCCTCGAACTGGAAATGGCATTGACAGACCGTTCTTCTCTCCTGTGCACAAGGTATACACCCGTATCGACTTCTTTGCAGTGGGGAAATCGGTGCTTCCAGACATAGTAAGAGCGGAACACTCCGTGATAGTCTTCTCCGACCACGCTCCACATTACATGGGTATGAGGTTGGAGCCTGGCCGTGCCCAATGCTCCGCATGGAGGTTGGACACAGACCTCTTGGCCAACAGGATCTTCTGCCAGAAAACATCACAGGCCATATTTTAGTTTGTGTAGGGGCATGAGACAGGGGTGTCCACTCTCCCCACTACTGTTTGCCCTGGCCATCGAGCGCTTGGCAATGGCACTTAGGTCATCGAACATCTGGTGAGCGATAGTGAGAGGGGGTTGGAGCATAGCGTTTCACTCTACGCGGATGACTTTCTCCTTTACATAACAGACCCGTTTGGGGGCATGGCTGGGATCATGGAGATAGTGGAGGAATTTGGTCGGTTCTCGGGCTACAAATTAAACATGGGTAAGAGTGAAGTGTTCACGATCCAGGCACGGGGGCAGGAGAGGAGACTGAGGGAGTTACCGTTTAAAGTGGTGGGAAGGAGTTTTAGGTACCTGGAGATTCAGGTGGCGAGGGACTGTTGGTCAGCTCCATAAGTTAAATTTGGGCAGGGCGGTTGAGCAATTGAAAGGGGACATCCGCAGGTGGGACATGCTCCCACTGACATTGGCAGGGAGGGTGCAGACTGTGAAGATGACAGTCCTCCCGAGATTGCTATTTGTGTTTCAATGTCTTCCAATTTTTATCCCGAAGGCATTTTTCAGGAAGATGAACGCGGTGATCTCGGGTTTTGTATGGGCTGGTAGGGCCCCGAGGGTGAAGAAGGTCCTTCTGGAACAGGAGCGGGGGAGGGGGGCTTGGCCCTTCCGAATTTGATTAATTATCACTGCCGGGTGACTATATCGATCTTTAGGAAGTGGGTAGTGGGGGAGGGGTCGGTTTTGGAGCGAGTGGAGGTGGCGTCCTGTAAGGGTACATGTTTGGAGGTTTTGTTATCTCTGTCTGAAAGACACTCAGTGATTTGGCCTTCACAGCCTTCTGCGGCAAAGAGTTCCACAGATTCACCATCCTCTGGTTGAAGAAATTCCTTCTCATCTCTGTTTTAAAGGATCGTCCCTTTAGTCTGAGATGGTGCCCTCTGGTTCTAGTTTTTCCTACAAGTGGAAACATCCTCTCCAAGTCCACTTTATCCAGGCCTCGCAGTATCCTGTAAGATTCAATAAGATCCCTCCTCATCCTTCTAAACTCCAACAAGTACAGACTCAGAATCCTCAACCGTTCCTCATATGGCAAGCTCTTCATTGTGGGAGAGAGGGTGAAGCCGTGCCTGAGAGACTTTGAGGTATCAGACCCCCCAAAACTACATATGGGGAAGAGGGCCAATGCCCTTGCTTTTGCTTCTTTAATGGCACACCGGAGACTCCCATTCAGCTGGCGATCAGCAGCACCACCCACAGCTGCAGACTGGCTGGCAAACCTGTCGGAATTTCTCCACCTGTAGAAGATCAAGTACACCATCCGAGAGTCGGATGAGGGCTTCCACAAAGCTGGGGGCCATTCATCAGCCTGTTCCAAGACCAGTTTGAGGTCAATAGTGGATAGAAAGGGAAGGTGGTGGGGTTGGGGGGGCGGGGGGGGGCAATGAGGGCAGATAGGTTTACACAGAGCCGATAGGAGCAAAGATGGGGAGGGGGCCAGCAAGGAAGGAACCCAGGGAAACATCAGGAGGGGACATGGAAATAGACAGAGGAGGGGGCCACAGGACCCCCCTCCCCAAACAAAGCCGTTGGGGCAAACGCAGTAAATACAAAATGAAAGCGAGCCTACAGCATCTACGACAGAAGAAAGTGCCCAAGATGGAGCCTGAACAACCAAAGGGGTGATGGAGGGGGGTGCAAGGGAGGGAGGCGGGGGGGAAGTTTGATGAAAGGGGAACATATAAATTGTACATACGAGCCAAATTGCTCACCTATTGCATAGTGTACAGATAGAAAAATTAAATAAAAATATTTTTTCAAAGAAAATCCCAGCCACTGTATTATGAGCAGAGTTCGGGTGTAGACAGAAATGTGGTGGGTTTTCCACCCTTCATATTTAATGTGCATCTACCACCCCCTCCACCCCCATTGTTTTCAGGACTCGATAAATGGATAGACATGCTACACTCCCTATGACTTGAATTTAAATACCATGGCCGCAAACCCCGAAAATGGCATGCCTTGCTCTTCTGGCAACTTGGCGCAATGTCAGCAGATTGTGATACATTCATCGCAACTGATCTGAAATTTGTATAGCCTCGAGTAATACGACCATGACCCCGGGACCCGCTTTTTACATTTTCTTTATTAAGAATTCCAACAGTAGAATTCAGAAGCAGCCTCATTTAATTCAGTTCAGGTTTCCCTAAAGTGGGATAGGCCTCCTTTATGTGCTGAACATAGAGGCAGTTGGCAGTGTGCCAGATGCTTGGCCCTACACTACTATAAGCTAAACCATGGTGGCAGCACCAACTTTACACACTGCTACCTCTTCCAAAACCAGCAGAGGCAGAATGGGACTAATCATATTTAGCCTTAAATGTGTAATTTACGTTTTATTTGGGGCTCGACTGAGAAAAAATGATTCCTTGTTTAATACAAAATGTGAAGAAAATCTTAAAACAAAGTTTGTTAAATTTGTTGATAGCATCAACAAATCTGCTAACAATTTTAATTAACTTAACACAATTATTGATGAATCGAAATGCAAGAATTATTTATTGCATTGGTATTTTTGGATTTATTGCATTTTGAAAAATGCTGGCATATTTGAAAGGAAGACTAGTATTTACATAGCGCTTTCCCCAGCCACTTAATGTCTCAAAGTGCTTTACAACCAATGGATTGCTGTTCTGAGTGCAGTCTCTGTTGCAGTGAGAGAAAACATTGTAGTTTTCACAGTAATATTGCTTGAAAATCTATTTCAAAATTAGGTCAAAATAAGTATCATATTTGTGATACATTAGTATCTGAGCTACCTTGATGAACATAGAACATAGAACATAGAAAATACAGCACAGAACAGGCCCTTCGGCCCACGATGTTGTGCCGAACCTTTGTCCTAGATTAATCATAGATTATCATTGAATTTACAGTGCAGAAGGAGGCCATTCGGCCCCCCGAGTCTGCACCAGCTCTTGGAAAGAGCACCCTACCCAAACTCAACACCTCCACCCAACACCAAGGGCAATTTGGACATTAAGGGCAATTTATCATTGGCCAATTCACCTAACCCGCACATCTTTGGACTGTGGGAGGAAACCGGAGCACCCGGAGGAAACCCACGCAGACACGGGGAGGACGTGCAGACTCCGCACAGACAATGACCCAAGCCGGAATCGAACCTGGGACCATGGATCTGTGAAGCAATTGTGCTATCCACAATGCTACCGTGCTGCCCTTAAGAACAAATAAATCTACACTATATCATTTTCCCGTAATCCATGTACCTATCCAACAGCTGCTTGAAGGTCCCTAATGTTTCCGACTCAACTACTTCCACAGGCAGTGCATTCCATGCCCCCACTACTCTCTGGGTAAAGAACCTACCTCTGATATCCCTCCTATATCTTCCACCTTTCACCTTAAATTTATGTCCCCTTGTAATGATGTGTTCCACCTGGGGAAAAAGTCTCTGTCTACTCTGATGAGATGTGCATAATGATTGGGATGGATGTTGTATTATTTTTTTCCAACAGGCTGCATTTAAAAAGCTCCTATATGGCCTATGCTTCTTTCATGCTCTGGTTCAGGAAAGACGGAAATTTGGGCCACTCGGATGGAATATCCCTTATGAGTTTAATGAAACGGATCTGCGGATAAGTGTACAGCAGCTTCACATGTTCCTTAACCAATATGTAGTAAGTCATCCAGTTCCAAGGAAGTCATATTGGACTCAATAGGTTGGTCCAACTTAACTGATAAAATAAGTGCTGCCACCCATGGGGAAACCAGTGTATTGCCCATTGGCGTGGACAGCACTGCTGAGGTGGGATTCAAAGGCACTGTGAAACTTTTTTGGAAGAGAGGGGCTTTAGCGGTGGCCTTGAGAGAGGCAGGGCGTACACCCTTTGATGTCCCTCCCAGCATGTCAATTTCAATGATCCGTCAAATGAAGATGAAAGTCTTCCCTTTGATGTGTTGGAAACCTTTGAAGTACTGATCTCTGAGAGAGACATCAAAGGGTTCCAACACATCAGAGGGAACACTTCTAACTACAGCTTGACATGCTGAAAGACTGATTTTCAAAGCTACAGAGCGAACACCTGCCACATGACCCACCATCCTAGGGAAGACCACTGACCTGAGCACAGCATCCCAGCTCAGCTCCCCCAAACCCCCAACTGCCCTGAAGGGCCCTCCTCGGCACCCTGGAGGTAAGGAGGTAAGGGTAGAGAAGGTGCTCACCTCCTTGCCCCCCCCCCCCCCACCCACGGTACTTGGTCATCGCTTGTCAGGACTAGGAGAGATTGACATCCACGGGACTTCCAGCTAGGGGCTCTGGGAGCATTTCAGGAGGCCGGAGAATTTGGCCTCAAACCCGATAATGATATTTCAATTCTTGTTGAGTTGGTGAGAACCTGATTGGACCAAAAAGGAGGATGCAGGGAATGGTGAGGATTGGCAGGACATGAGGCACGGGAGGCCACACTATGTGCGCCAGGTCCGACACACACAGGATGCTCTGATCTCCTCCAGGTTTACCGTCTAGGGGGAGACTGGCCAGGGGCACGGACACTGCATTCCACCCCCAATCCCCCCCACCAGTGACCTCCGTGCCTGCAACCCCCGAGGCTCCTCTGCCACCTTTGCTGCCAGTCCTGGAGTTCTGTCTCGACCAGCGTCTGCATGTGCGCAGCCATGGAGCACAGGGATGGACTATCTCCATCTGGGACTGCGCCACATCACACTGTGACTGGGCCACCTCCCACTGTGACCGGGCCATGCCCAAGTCAGTGTCATCCTCAGACTCGAGCTCCTGGGTTTCGGGTAGATGGCTCCGTCCGTATTGGTGTCATCATTGCAGGTCGGCACCTGGGGCTCTGGCTGTGGCTGGGGTTAGGGGCTGAGGACCGCAGAAGGGCCCACCCCATCACCAGCAGTTCCTGAAAGACACAAGACAAAACGCATAATTAGACTGCAGGCTGGGGGTGGGGGGGAATGGTGTGGTGGTGGTGTGTTGGAGAGCTGAGGCAGGATGGTGTGGGGGTGGTGTTGGGGTGAGGGGTGACACACGTGTCATGAGAAACTGCAACTCAGCGTGGTCTCATTTCCTCACCCAATGCCGACCTCCACCCCAGCAACTGCCCTTCCCCTCAGGCCTGCCCATCATGTCCTGGACTCTCTGCTCTGCCGCGGTGTGGAGCCGCAGGTCCGGCGGCCCCCTCCAGTTTCTCCCTCTCCTGGCGGTTATGTGTGGCCTTCTCCAGAGGGGGGAGAAACTGAAAACGCAGAGTGATAGACAGTCTAACGCATGCAGCCCAGGGGATGTGTAGCTGGTGGCTTCAGTAGCCAAGCAGCCGGTATGGGTGCCGGCATGTGGTGGGTGTTCAGCTCCGGGTGGGGGGGGGGGAGTTAGAGTAATGGGTGTGTGGGATGGGGATTGGTGCCAGGGACACAGTGCTAACTACTCACCCTGGCCGCCCTGAATAGATCGTGCAGTTTCTTATGACACTGCTGGCCAGTCTGGATGGTGTTGTTGCTGATGGCACTGATGGCTTCTGCCACCTGTGCCCAGGCCTGCCAAACAGTGGCGTCTGGCAGTCTCCATCCCAAGCCAGGGTACAGGGTCGCCCGCTTCTCCTCCACTGCATCTAGCAGGGTCTCGACATCAGGGTCTGTAAAATGGGGTGCCATTTGGCTCATTGTACTCCGTTTCTTTCAATTAACATTGACTACTTTTGTTCATTTATGCAGGAGGTGCCCCTTGATGCTATTCGATATATGACTTGTGAATGCAACTATGGTGGTCGAGTGACGGATGACTGGGACCGGCGCACACTTCGGTCAATTCTAAATAAATTCTATAATAAAGAAATTACAACAAGTGACAGCTACACATTTGACATGAGTGGCATTTATTATGCTCCACCAGAAGGAGATGTAAGAAAAATTTTACTTTTGATGGATATTCTTGGTGGATATAATGCTTAAAATAATGGTTACACAAAGAAAAAAAGTCATACCTGTTGACTATTTAGACAGGTTTCGGGCAGGTCTTAGATTATTAGTTTTCAAGATCAAGGACAGCTAAAATAACATAAATTGCAGTGAAAATAGTGGTATCCCGTAATCATCTGATAACCCTGTTTTATCACCTTACAGTACAGCAGCTACATTAACTATACTAAGAGCCTCCCTTTGAACTCAACTCCAGAAGTCTTTGGGATGCACGCTAATGCAGATATCATGAAGGATCAGTCCGAGACCCAGAACCTGTTTGACAGCATCCTACTTACTCAGGTATGTCAAATGGTTGCTACAGTTCGAAATTAAATGGGTTACAATGTTTGACTTAAAAAATAATGTTGGGCTGATCAAACAGTGCAAACTGGGATATTTTTTCTTTATCAATCTTGTAAGTAACTACTCTATCTAGGCAAACCCAAGTATGTATAAAATCATCATTTTAGCCATGCATGAATTGAGCACATGTGAACTGGGCACACAAAAGCTAATTATCATTTCCAACTTTAGCTATTATATGAAATAAATTTTGTGCCACATTATTCTTCCTGGGGATAAAACTACTGAATTATTCAAAATCCTTTTCTGGGTATTTCAAGCCTTCTCCAAAATGCCACGTTGAAGATAGTTTGGCTGCAGTTGAACTACTCACCTGAACCAAGCAATGTACAATCAACTTACAAACTGTGTAGTATAACTACATTATTAATATCTGTAGGCTATTGGTGGTACAGTGGTGGCACTGCCGCCTCACAGCACCAGGGACCTGGTTTCAATTCTGGCCTTGGATCATTGTCTGTGTGGAGTTTGTACATTCTCCCCGTGTCTGCGTAGGTTTGTTCCGGGTGCTCAAAGATGTGCAGGTTAGGTTGGTTGACCATGCTAAGTTGTCCCATAGTATCCAAGGTTATGGGCTTACGGGAATAGGGCGGGTGGACAGGGGAGTAAGCATGGGTAGTGTGCTTTTTCGAAGGGTTGCTGCAGACTTGATTGGCTGAATGCCCTCCTTCTGCAATGTAGGAATGCTATGATTCTTTGATTCATATGAAGTCATATCAAGAAGCAAAAAATAATATTTGGATTTTAAGGAAAACAGGGATTGATTGTAATTTGTCTGAATTGTCATTAATGCAGTGGCAATTTCCTCAAAAATGTATTTGGTATACTTACTGCCCTGTTAATACCAACCATAAGCCACCTGCACTTTCAGATGTATCCACTGCTGGGCAGTCAAAGTGCCTACCAGTGATCCGGACCTGGATTCTCCATTCTAGAGATGACGTGCTCCCATCGGAATAGAATCACTTCTGGTCTCTGCTGGTGCTGGGAGCGGCCTCCAAGCATGATTCACTCCCCTTTTCCATGCAAACGTATGCATGGAAGGGAGCTCACGGGATTTTGTCGGAATTTTGTGTGGATGGCCTGATATTGAGATCTGGTGGCTGGCCCTCCTCCCAAAACGCAAACCCTGCCCCCCCCCCCCCCCCCCCCCCAGCCACCAACCCTCCGTTGACAAGTAAGGGCATTGTCCCCCCCACCACCATGGGAATAACGGGTCACTCCCCGCAGCACGCATGTATGAGGGTGACCCTCCACCCACTTACTCCTCCAGCCCCCCCCCCCACATCAGACACCCCCTTCGGAACCCTCCCTCTATACCTCCCCATCAGACCTCCCTATCAGACACCCCCAACAGGTATCCCTGAACACAGAATCCTCCAACAGAGACCCCCATCAGAGATCCATGCCTGAAAGCTGAAGAGCAGTGCAGGCAATGAAGTGAAAAATCATTGCGTTTTCACTCACCCTTTCCTAACATTTGCTACCTCAGACAAAAGCATTTGTAGCTGCCCATTGAGTCAGCCTTAATCCCGCAATCTATATTGAGACTTCTATGTGGCCCCCATAACTTGCTGGTTCCATTAAAGTGAGGTACAAGAGTTTCTCTGGTCAGATCATCCCCAGAATGAACTAAATCCACCCGTGGGCAACCAGAAGTTACAATCGATCCTGCTAATTTCAACACAATGGACAAGAGTTCTAACTGCCAAGGGGAACCAAATTTGCTAATGCATGGTTATATCCCTGAAAAGTGATCAAAATCCTGCCCACATCCAGGTTTGCAGATGAGCAAGGAACGTCTGTGCAGGTATCAGGAAAGACAATATAAAATGCAAACAAGTAATTAAACTTCACTTCAGTCTTGCATTCTGGGTTTAACAATTTGCGATTTCATCAGCCCTCTATATTTCACCAGGGTCAACAAGATGCGAAGACAACAGAGTGTTTGATGTCATTTATTTGCTGGGAAACCTCCAAAGAGTGAAATTGTCAAGTGTGTGGCCAACCACAGTAAAAGGCTAGTGCTTGCAGGATTAGTATTGGGACCCTGAGATCATTACTTTGAGAGTCAATTTCAATTTCTGGCAGTGTTTTCAACTGCCTTCATTCTTCAGTGCTGCATGGGAGCAACATTTGTAGCAGTAGCCTGGACCACTGGTAAAATCAGCAGGAACAAACATACCAGCACCAGCAACAAAACCAACAGCAGCTGCTTTCTCCACCATCACATGCCAAGCCACATGATGAAGGAATGGACAGAGAACTGAAGCTCAAAGGAGGTGATACCCCAAGCAAATCGGAACATAGAATGAGGAGTAGACACTTTGGCCCTTCGAGCTTGCAGCACCATTCAAACAAATCATGGCTGATCATCTGCCTTGATGCCATTTCACTCACTATACCATATCCCTTAGTGACATTAATATCCAAAAATCAATCATTTTTTGTCTTGAGCATGCTCACCTATGGAGTAAAGAATTTCAAAGATTCAGCACCTTCTGAATGAAGACATTTCTCCTCATCTCAGTCTTAAATGATCTGATCCTTATTCAGAGACTGTGTCCCTTGGTTCTAGAGTCATCAGCCAGGGGAAACATCCTATCCACATCTAGCTTGTCATGCCTTATTCACAAATTCCATCCGCCATGTAAATGAAATGAAATGAAAATGAAAATTGCTTATTGTCACAAATAAGCTTCAAATAAAGTTACTGTGAAAAGCCCCTAGTCGCCACAATCCGGCGCCTGTTCGGGGAGGCTGTTACGGGAATTGAACCGTGCTGCTGGCCTGCCTTGGTCTGCTTTCAAAGCCAGCGATTTAGCCCTGTGCTAAACCAGTCCCATGTTACCCCATTTCTATGAATGTTAGAAACATTCATAGAAACATACATAGAAAATGGAAGCAGGAGGAGGCCGTTCGGCTCTTTGAGCCTGCTCTGCCATTCATTATGATCATGGCTGATCATCAAGTTCAATACCCTGATCCGAGGGGCACGGTAGCACAGTGGTTAGCACAGTTGCTTCACAGCTCCAGGGTCCCAGGTTCGATTCCCAGCTTGGGTCACTGTCTGTGCGGAGTTTGCACTTTCTCCCCGTGTGTGCGTGGGTTTCCTCCGGGTGCTCCGGTTTTCTCCCACAGTCCAAAATGTGCAGGTTAGGTGGATTGGACATGCTAAATTGCCCTTAGTGTCCAAAAAGGTTAGGTGGGTTTTGTGAGGGCCACGAAGAATCCAGCATGAGTTTTAAGGATACAAAGTAATAACATTTATTTACAATAACATATATATATATATATATAACAGCAGCAGCAACTTCCCTTGCTCCACACTCCTTCCTGCTGGTTCCTGGACTGGCCAGCTTTATTTATACTAGGAGTTTACTAATGGTTTCTCCGCCCCCCCTCATTGGGGAAGCTCATACTCCCACAGGATTGTGGGATTGTCATTAGTCCCCAGCCAATGGTAAGTAGGCAGGTTATAATATCCCTCCCCCCCAAAGTCCAAGGAATCCACCGAAGACCCTGGCGAAGGAGGGCGTCGGACTCGTTTGGCCGCAGGCCAGACACCATTAGCACGCGGCGCTGGATCAGGCGGCGTGTAACGAGACGGAGACCGGCGCTTCCGTGATGAACGGCGCAACGGTTGTACATCCACAGCCCGTGGACCCGAGGATTCCCCCTCTGATACATCCTGTGTCTCCATCTCGGAGTCAGAGTCTGCTGCCTCGTCATGTCAGCGTCTCTATCTCCATTCAGTTCCGTGACGACCTGCGCAGGCTTCGAGTGAGGCACCAGTGGAAGATTGTGAGGACTACCTTCCCTTGTCTCTGGTCTCTGCAGCTGTAGAAATGAGCTCCCGGGGCGGGGAATCTTTTGAGGGGATAGTCTTCTGGACCGAACGTGGTCTACATGTTTGCGCTGGAGACGACCCTGGTAAGATATAGGGCCCGTTTGGCGAAAGATTACACCAGGAACCCATTGGGCACCACCAGCAAAATTCTGAACTAACACTGGGTCACCCGGCGCAAACTGCCGAATCGGCCGATGCCGAGAAAATCCCCGTCCCTGCCGTTCTTGTGTGCGGCGTACTTTTGCGCCAATGTCCGGGAAAACCATACTAAGGCGGGTGCGAAGTCTCCAGCCCATTAGGAGTTCTGCGGGAGCTACCCCAGTCACCGCATGGGGGTTGGTCCGCTACGTAAACAAAAAGCGAGCCAGTCTCATGTCCATTGATCCGGAAGACTGCTTCTTTAGGCCTCTTTTGAATGTCTGCACTGCGCGCTCTGCCAACCCATTTGAAGCCGGGTGGTAAGGGGCAGTGCGGATATGGTGTATGCCGTTCATCTTTGTGAACCTCGCAAACTCCTCACTCGTGAATGGAGTGCCATTATCCGTGACCAGCACCTCGGGGAGGCCATGTGTACTAAACGACAAACGCATCTTTTCAGTTGTTGCGCAGGACGTTGTCCCCTGCATCTTATGCACCTCTAGCCATTTAGACTGGGCGTCAATTAATAGATGGACCATGGATCCTTGAAAAGGGCCTGCGAAATCTGCATGCAAGGCCGCCCTGGCCATTCCCAGTGATGTAGGGGCGCGGCCGGCGGAAGCTTCTGATGCTCCTGGTAAATGGAGCAGTTTTGGGCCACCTTCTCAATGTCGGTGTCGAATGCCTGGCCACCAGACATAACTTCGGGCCAACATTTTCATTTTGGTCACACCTGGATGCCCATTGTGCAAGTCTGTTAGTATCAGCTCCTGGCCTTTTTCCGGGACAATCACATGCGTCCCCGACAAGAGGATGCCGTGTTCCACGCTGAATTTTGACAGCTTGGAGGAAAATGCCCGCATCTCGCCTGGGAGCTGTCTATGCTGCCCACCATACAGGACTATGTGCTGAACCTTTGACAGGACTGGCTCCGTCTGGGTCCACTCACGGATCTGTGATGCCGTGACAGGCAAGGTGTCCATAAAACTTAGGGTTGCAACCACCTCACCGGTCGTGGGGGTCGATATAGGGCCGGTCGATAAAGGCAACCGGCTCAGTGCGTCGGCATTTGCTATCTGCTTACCTGGTTTGTGCTCCAGAGAATACTCGTATGCAGCGAGCAACAAAGCCCAGCGCTGGATCCGTGCGGAAGCAATGGGCGGTATTGGCTTATCCTTTCTGAAAAGTCCCAGCAGAGGCTTATGATCAGTCACGATAGTGAAATGGCGGCCATACACTTACTGGTGGAAGCGTTTCACCGCAAAAACCACTGCCAGGCCCTCCTTCTCGATCTGCGCGTACTTTTTCTCCGCTGCAGTCAATGTGCGGGAGGCGAAAGCTATCGGTCGCTCGGCCCCGTTCTCCATCTTGTGGGACAGGACGGCCCCAATACCATACGGGGATGCATCACATGTGACGAGCAAAGGCTTTCCAGGATCATAGTGGGTTAGTAACCCAGACGACGACAATTGTTGCTTTACCCGCCGGAAAGCGGTTTCTTGCGGCTGACCCCAAACCCAGGTGTGATTTTTCTTTAGCAGAAGGTGCAAAGGGGCCAGCGTAGTTGCCAGATTGGGGAGGAACTTCCCGTAATAGTTTACGAGACCGAGAAAAGAACGAAGATGCGAAGTGTCAGTCGGGGCGGGGGCAATGTTGAATTGCACGCACCTTCTCTGCGACGGGGTGCAAACCTTCGCGGTCCACCCGATAACCTAGGTAGACTACTTCCTTTGCCTGAAATACGCACTTTGTGCGACGTAAACGGACTCCAGGTTCCGAAAGGCGCCTAAGGACAGCCTCCAGATTTTCCAAATGTTCCTGCTCCGACGTCCCTGTAATCAAAACGTCATCTAGGTAGACAGCCACACGTGGTAAACCTCTCAAAATGCCCTCCATAACACTTGAAAAATTGCGCAGGCAGAGGATACTCCAAAGGGCAACTGTGTATATTCATACAGGGCCCGGTGTGTATTAATCATTACATATGGTCGGGAGGCAGGGTCCAGCTCCAACTGCAGGTAGGCGTGACTCATATCTAATTTTGTGAAGGAGAGTTCACCTGCAAGCTTCGCTTAGAGATCCTCTATCTTCTACCTTCTCGAGCAAGGCGTAAGGCACCGGGCGTGCCCGGAAATAGCGTGGCGTGGCTCCTGGTTCGACTTGGATACGGGCTACGGCCCCTTTTATTTTCCCCAAACCAGGCTGGAATACATCTGGGTATCGTCCTGGCACCTCAGTCAACCCTTCAGAAACTGTTTGGTGGATGTGCTGCCATTGCAACCGCAAATGGCGCAACCAGTCCCGACCCAACAGGCTGGGCCCATGGCCGCGCACCACGATAAGTGGGAAACGCCCCTCCTGGCGTCCATAAACAACAGGGGTCATTGTAGTTCCTGCAATGTCCAGTGGTTCCCCCGTGTAGGTGGCCAACCTGGCCTGTGAGTCGGTTAATGTAAGGGTCTATATACCCTGCTTGATGCGGTCGAATGTCCTCTGGGCGATCACGGAGACCGCTGCTCCAGTGCCCAACTCCATGTCAAGCGGGTGGCCATTGACCTGTACTGTCACCTTAATAGGGGCCACACGGGGAGCTGCCACACAATGCAGCTGCAGGCAGTCGTCCTCCGTCTCCACGTCCTCAGGAGTAGTCGCCGCAGGTTCATCCACATGGAAGGTACGGCCCCTGGGCTGGTCCCAGTTTCGGTCGGAACGACAGCGCCTCTGGCGCCGCCAGGACCGCCGTCCGCGACGGGGTCGGCGCCTACAAGTCTGACATGTACATGGCTCCTCATCCATTGGTTCTGGAGAAGGCTCCCTTCGGGGAGGAATATCCGACGGCCACTGGCGTCGGTCCGGACGTTGCCTCGCCCAAGGTACCGCAGGAGTGCGGGGGGACGTTTTCGGACGGAAGGGGTTGCGCCCCAAGGCATGCACTTCCATTCCCTGTAGCTCCTGCAGTCCTCGTTCTGCGCTCTCTCGGGACAATACTATTTGAATGGCCTGTTGAAAAGTCAATGTTGGCTCAGCAAACAACTTTCTCTGGGTGGCCGCATTGTTAATACCGCAAACCAAACTGTCGCGTAACATTTCTGACAAGGTCTCACCATAGTCACAGTACTCCGCAATCCTGCGTAGCCTGGATAGAAAATCGGCAAGGGATTCTCCAGGGGTCCTCTCAGCGGTATTAAACCGGGAACGCTGGACTATCGTGGACGGGATTGGGTTAAAATGTTGACCCACTATATTCACAAGTTCATCAAACGTTTTGGTGTCTGGAGCAGCTGGGTACGTAAGGCTCCTAATCACCCCAAACGTATGCGGGCCGCAGGCGGTGAGCAATATGACTACCTGGCGCTCGTTTTCGGTGATATTGTTTGCCCGGAAATAGTAACGCATCCGTTGTGTGTACTGGTTCCAGCTTTCCAACGCAGCATCAAAAACATCCAAACAGCCGTCCAGAGGCATGGTATAATAGAAAACAACTTCCAACCTGTATCCAACAAAAATCCAGGGAGGTGGCTTCAGCTGTGTAGACAGCTATTCACTTTAACCTTTGTCGCCAGTTTTGTGAGGGCCACGAAGAATCCAGCACGAGTTTTAAGGATACAAAGTAATAACATTTATTTACAATAACATATATATATAACAGCAGCAGCAACTTCCCTTGCTGCACACTGCTTCCTGCTGGTTCCTGAACTGGCCAGCTTTATTTATACTAGGAGTTTACTAATGGTTTCTCCGCCCCCCTCATTGGGGAAGCTCATACTCCCACAGGATTGTGGGATTGTCATTAGTCCCCAGCCAATGGTAAGTAGGCAGGTTATAACAGTGGGGTTGCTGGGTTAGGGATGGAGATGTGGGCTTAGGTGGGACGCTCTTGCCGAGGGCTGGCGCAGACTCGATGGGCTGAATGGCCTCCTTCTGCACTGTAGATTCTATGATCCTGCCTTCCCCCATATCCCTTGGTTCCTTTAGCCCCAAGAGCTATATCTAATTCCTTCTTCAAATTACACAATGTTTTCACGTCAACTACTTTTAGTGGTAGTGAATTCCACAGATTCACCACTCTCCAGTGAATTAATACACCTATTTGAGAAATGTACATCTCACATATAGGACAGGATTCTCTGGCTGTATCCACCCGGCGCCTGGAAATTCCCGCCCAAGGTCAATGGTACTTTACATGGTCTGCATTCCGCCCATGGTGATCTTGCAGTGGGCGGGGCTGAAGAATCCAGCACATACAGTTGGGCTTGAAGCATTTGCTAGATATGTGGATCTATGTGTACATTGTACATTATGGACATATGTACTTTTATCTGTTTTCACATATGTGAAATGTAATTTATTGTAATGTCTAATCAGACTTCCTCAGAAATTTTGGCTGGTTTCAAAATAACAAACTGACCGTTAATTTCTATTGAAATAATTAGCACTCAATAAACATTTAATGACTGCAAGCTGTAACAATCATGGTTCATTGGAAACTTGAAGCATTTCTGTTGTGGCATTTTGCATGGCAGGAGAACCTAGAAAAATGAAATAAATATTTATATCTTTTGAAAGGGTGGATGTTTGGGTTTTGAAATGTAACCAGTCTGATTGACACCTCAGGCTTTCTGTAGGCATATGACCATGCCACGAGTCTGCCTCTGGAGGCAAACATCTTAAAATCAGTTCAATAAAAGCCTCTCACAGAGACACACTAAAGAATGCTGATACTTGCAACAATAAAGTTGTCCTCATCATTCCTACATTAAATACTATAAAACAGTATAAGGAACATCTACTGGCTGAAACAGATTCATGTTTATTAATGACAAGATGTTTCGGAAATCACAATAGAACCTCCTGTCTTTATGGCAACATATTTAGCAAACAAATTACTGAATGGTGTTAATTTAGAATTAAAACAACAACTATCTTCTGGCTTTAAAATAATGTGGGTGAATAGCCTGAAATACATAGTAGGTAAAAAGTACAGGTTATTTTGGTGTCTTGCCATTTGTGTTAACACTCAAATTAGGATAATATTTTGGTGGAATACAAAGACTACATAACACAGTCCTCAACAGCAACCTGGGTGTTTTCTGCATTATACCACACAGCCTACAGGTAACCAAACCTTTGGATGGTCAGAGTGTTATAACTGAGATAATGTTGTAATTGATAAGGTTCAGGGGTGTACATGACAAGTGTTTCAAGTATTTGGGCGGGATTCTCCCCTACCCGGTGGGGCAGGGGGTCCGGCGCTGAGGAGTGGCGTGAACCACTCCGGCCTCGGGCCGCCCCAAAGGTGCGGAATCCTCCGCAACTTCAGGGGCTAGGCCTGCCCCGGAGTGGTTTGCGCTGCACCGGCTGGCGCGGAAGGGGCTGGGCGCCACGCCAACCGGCGCCGAAGGGCCTCCGCCGGCCGGCGCGAGTTGCCACATGCACGGGAGCGCCAGCGTGTGCTGGCATCATCCCAGCGCATGCGCAAAGGGGTTCGTCTCTGCACCGGCCATGGCGGACTGCTACAGCCGCCAGTGCAGAAGAATAGAGTTGCCCCACGGCACAGGCCCGCCCGTGGATTGGTGGGCCCCGATCACGGGCCAGGCCACCGTGGGGGCACGTCCCGGGGCCAGATCCCCCTGCGCCCCACCCCCCACCCGAGGACCCCGGAGGCCGCCCGCGCAGCCAGGTCCCGCCGGCAAATACCTGGTATAACATACGCTGGCGGGACTGGCCGAAAACAGTCGGCCACTCGGCCCATCACGGGCCAGAGAATCGCCGGGGGGGCTGCTGCCAGCGGCTGGCGCGGCGTGATTCCCGCCCCCACCAAATCTCTGCCGCCGGAGAACTCGGCAGCCGGTGGGGGCGGGATTCACGCCGCCCCCCCCCCCAGCGATTCTCCGACCCGGCGGGGGGGGCGGAGATTCTCGCCCCTTTCGAAATCTACCTTAATGATATTAGAAAATGGCTACAACCTACATTGAAACTAAAATGCTGCTGAAAATGGCAAAAATACTGAAGTTTCTGGGAATAGTAAAATGTTTAACTAACTAAATTTCTCATGGCGTTGTCCACAGTCAGGTTTGGTCAATACTTTTTATACAAATGTTGGTAGCAGTGTTGGGATCCACACTTCAGAGACTTACTCTACATATAAAACTAATGCCTGTAGCTATATTGTGAGAGTTAATACAGCAAATTTGAGACATTTTGACATCATCATTTATGATGGTAAACGTGTTAGAAAAGATTGAGCAAAAATTATAATGGGAAAACAAGATTTGTGGACAGGAAGTGGGTGTTACTTTAGAATAAAGTGTGTATAGTTGTACATAGGAAGTTGAGGATAAGTTGAAGAGTTCAGGTGAATCACAATTAGAGGGCTGAGACATTATTGGGTCAGTGCAGGTTGATGTACTTCATTCCCCATTTTATAGTCATATAGGCAGCACGGTAGCATTGTGGATAGCACAATTGCTTCACAGCTCCAGGGTCCCAGGTTCGATTCCGGCTTGGTTCACTGACTGTGCGGAGTCTGCACATCCTCCCCGTGTGTGTGTGGGTTTCCTCCGGGTGTCCGGTTTCCTCCCACAGTCCAAAGATGTGCAGGTTAGGTGGATTGGCCATGATAAATTGCTCTTAGTGTCCAAAATTGCCCTTAGTGTTGGGTGGGGTTACTGGGTTATGAGGATAGGGTGGAGGTGTTGACCTTGGGTAGGGTGCTCTTTCCAAGAGCCGGTGCAGACTCGATGGGCCGAATGGCCCCCTTCTGCACTGAAAATTCTATGATAATTTATATAAGTAGCCCTTTTTATTTTTCCATAATTAATGCCTATCTCCAAAGTTATAATGGATACTGACCATGTAAACTTATCTTGCTGAAGTTACTCCTGCAGGAAGAGTGCCAAAGTTAAGTTTTTATATCATTGGGAATTCAGTGGTTAGCACTGTGGCTTCACAGCTCCAGGGTTGCAGGTTCGATTCCCGGCTGGATCACTGTCTGTGCGGAGTCTGCACGTTCTCCCTGTGTCTGCGTGGGTTTCCTCCGGGTGCTCCGGTTTCCTTACACAAGTCCCGAAAGACGTGCTATTAGGTAATTTGGACATTCTGAATTCTCCCTCTGTGTACCCGAACAGGCGCCGGAATGTGGTGACTAGGGGCTTTTCACAGTAACTTCATTGCAGTGTTAATGTAAGCCTATTTGTGACAATAAAGATTATGTACGTCTTCTATCAGCATTCACAAGACAAGCAATATTTGATAATTTGTTTGCTTTTACAGTCCCGAGCCACTGGTGGAGCTGGAAAATCAACTGATGATATCGTTTTTGAGGTGTCAACTGATATCCTCAGTAGGGTGCCAGCAGACTTTGATATTGAGGCTGCTATGAGGAAGTACCCGACTACATACAACCAGAGCATGAACACAGTCCTGGTGCAAGAGATGGGTCGTTTTAATATTCTGCTCAGGACAATTAGGGAGTCGTGCAAAAACATACAAAAAGCTATTAAGGTTAGTCTTTGTCATCGTAAGCACTGCGTTATAAACCCTGAAAATTACATTGACCCTCTTTCTACACAATACAAATCCGTCTTGTCCAAGTCCAAACATCTGCTGACTAGTATTTTCCATTAAATGGCACTAATTGAAATGATTTCATGGATAGTTTTTTTTTATGATAGTGGCTTTTCATTCTGGTTCAGCTGAGCTAGATTTGTGTGACTGAGAGGATCGAGTGGAGAAGCTGACATGCCACACATTTTCAGAGGGACCCAGATCCGATTCATTCCACTTAGGAGCTATCTGTTTCTGATCCATGCATGTTTGCAATATTCAGAATTACTTGAATCATAGAATCCTTACAGTGCAGAAGGAGCCCACTATGCCCATCTAGTCTCCACCAACCTCTCGAAAGAGCACTCTATCCATGACCACTCCCCCGTCCAACCCACCCTACCCCGTAACCCCACAGCCTAATCTGCACATCCATAGACACTATGGGGAAATTTAGCATGGCGAATCTACCTAACCTACACATCTTTGGTCTGTGGGAGGAAAGCGGAGTATCCGGAGGAAACCTTTGCAGACACGGGGAGAACATACAAACATCCATACAGACAGTGACCCAAGCTGGAATTGCACCCAGGTGCCTGGCGCTGTGAGATAGCATTGCTAACCGCTGTGCCACCATATCGTCCACTGCTCTTTTCACTTCATAAGATCCTCTCTCCCAGTGGTTAGCACTGGCACTGCGGCACTGAGGATTTGGGTTTGAATCCCGGCCCTGGGTCACTGTCCGTGTGGAGTTTGTACATTCTCCCTGTGTCTGCGTGGGTTCACTCCCACAACCCAAAGGTGTGCGGGTTAGGTGGATTGGCCATGCTAAATTGCCCCTTAATTGGAAAAAAAAAAATTGGGTACTCTAAATTTAAAAAAAATAAGATCCTCTCTCCACCATGCATAGCCACATGTATGATTTCAACCTTTCTTATCAGCAGTACTAACCCATTTTACCTCACAGCTGTCCTGCCTTCAGTTCCATTTATTCTTTGTCTCATTAACTGCTTTAATAGAAAACCTCTTTTCAGGTTGCAGAGATTGCAAAGTTTTGTGGTATTCAAGCAGCGGTTGGTAGAGGTTGCCAACCTAGGGAGCTTGAGGGTCCCTCATTCACAGGCACTCTGTCCTCAGCATCAGGAGGAGAGTCACTAAAAGCCTCCCTCTTCTTCTCATTTCCCTGTGATCCCCATCTTGCCCACACTCACCTCTATTTGGGGATCCATGGCCAAACATCCCCCACAGGCCCAAGTATAATACTGACAGAGACCATCGCTCTCTGTGATGCTGCTGATGTTGTAGAGCTGCCAGAGATCAGCAGCTCACAGGGTCTGAATTTCAGCTCTCTTGGGAGCTTAATTGAGTGGGAGGTCTGAAGCTTGTCAGATAAGTGCCTGATTATTGGGTAATTGCATCAGGCCTACCAGGGAGGAGCGATGGGGAACTCCCACCAGTTCTCCAATTTGGCGGCAAGATCCACATCACACACATAAATTCCACCCCACGTGTCAATGAATCTTAAAATCCAATGCCTTTCATGATCTCTCTTCCCTTCACTTTCTTCTGACCCTATCCCACCTTTTAATCTTACTCTTCATCGTATTTTCACTATCTTGCCTGATCTTCCTTTACCAGACCCTGAATTGCCCCACCTCATCAAAGACCTCAGCTTCATTCCCTCATGTCCTTACATTGAAATGAATTTTGACCTTGACTTGATGTTGAACTTATCATCCTTTGTGAAAAATGGTACAACAGGCAACAATTTCATTCCATCAGTGCTCAACTGATCAGTAGTCGGTCCCACAGAATAAAGCAGAACTTTGCCATGTATGACATAATGCTTTCATTCTGCACCAGTCAACTACCCACCCAGCCACTATTCTACCTCTCATGGAACATTAGCTGTTAAGAAGCTCAAGATACTGCCTCCACATTGGCTTCTGACATTCTCCATAACTCCAGCATGTCCACAAGGCTGAAGTACAACCAGAACCTTGAGACCAACAGGATGATCTTTGAGCACACAGTTGATCTCCTGAAACAAGTGGTTTCATACTTTTTTGTTTCAAAGGGTACGATTTCAAAGGTTTTGATGCAGCAATATGTTTGCTTTCTTGAGTCACAGTGGTTAGAAGACAGAAGGTCAGGAACAAAAGATTTCAATATTTAACAGAAGCTTTTTTTGTAAATGGATCAAACCAAGCTTTACATTGAGTGTTCACTTTTGCTTTGGAGTCTTTTTATAGATTTTTAGTAAATCAACACCAGAAAATATATACCAAATTTACTGGAGAAATTGCAAATTCAAAAATATTTTTAACCATTTCTGACAGAATGCCACTAATGCTTTTGACAGTGATAGGTATAATTCAGCAAAACTATAGTGGGGGGGGGGGGGGGGGGGGGCAGTGGAGCACAGGGTTTAGCTTGATGCGGATGATCTGCTTCTGCACGTTTCGGACCCAGTAGTGGGAATGGAGGAAATTGTGAAGATTTTAGGGGAATTCAGCTGGTTTTCAGGGTACAAGCTAAACATGGATAAGAGTGAGATGTTTATGGTTCAGGTGAGGGGACAGTAGGGGTGACTGGGGGAGCTGCTGTTTAGGTCAGTAGGGGGTAGTTTTAGGTACCTAGGCATCCAAGTGGTGCGGGAATGGGACCGGCTGCATAAATTGAATTTGGCCCGGCTGGTGGTCCAAATGAAGGATGATTTCTGGAGAAGGGGCGCGCTCCCGTTGTCGCTGGCCAGGAGGGTACAAACTGTGAAAATGACGGTCCTCCCGAGGTTCCTATCTGTATTTCAATGTCTCCCCATTTTTATTCCGTGGTCCTTTTTTAAGCGGGTCAGCAGGGTGATCACGGGCTTTGTCTGGGCAGGCAAGACCACGCGGGTAAGGAAGGTAATGCTCGAGCGGAGCCGGGGAGAGGGCAGGCTGGCGCTGCCAAATTCTAGCAATTATTACTGGCCGGCTAACATAGCCATGATCAGGAAGTGGGTGGTGGGGGAGGGGTCGGCGCGGGTGAGTATGGAGGCGGCTTCTTGGAAGGGCACCAATCTGGGGGAGTTGGTAACTGCACCTCTGCCGCTCCCGCCGGCGCGGTACTCCACCAGTCCCGTGGTGGTGGCGGCCCTGAGAGTTTGGGGCCAGTGGAGGCGGCATGTGAGAGCAGTGGGAGCATCGGTCTGGGCCCCAATTTGTGATAACCACCGGTTTGCCCCGGGGAGTATGGATGGGGGGTTCCGGGTATGGCGGAGAGAGTGGGGATTGAGAGGATGGGGGATGTGTTCATAGAGGGGAGCTTTCCGAGTATGATGGCACTGGAGGAAAAGTGTGGGCTGGTAAGGGGAAGCGAATTCATATATTTGCATGTGCGGGACTTCCTTCATAAACAGGTGGCAACCTTTCCACTCCTGCCGGTGAGGGGGATTCAGGACAGGGTAATTTCCAGAGGGTGGGTAGGGGAGGGGAGCGTTTCGGACATTTATAAGGAGCTTATGGGGTCGGAGGAGACGCAGACCGAGGGGCTGAAGCGTAAGTGGGAGGAGGAGCTGGGAGGTGAGATAGAGGATGGTTTATGGGCAGACGCGTTGAGTAGAGTCAACACGTCTGCAACATGTGCCAGGCTCAGCCTGATACAATTTAAGGTTGTGCACCGGGCTCACATGAGCAGATTCTTTGGGGTGGAGGACAGGTGCACAAAATGCGCGGGAGGACCAGTGAACCATGTCCATGTTTTGGACATGTCCAAAGCTTAGGGGATTTTGGCAGGGGTTTGCGGACGTCATGTCCAAGGTTTTAAAAACAAGGGTGGCGCTGGGTCTAGAGGTGGCGATTTCTAGGGTGTCGGAAGATCCGGGAATCCAGGAGGAGGAAGAGGCAGATGTTTTGGCCTTTGCTTCCCTGGTAGCCCGGAGACAGATACTATTGGCATGGAGAGACCCAAAGCCCCCGAAGTCGGAGACCTGGCTATCGGACATGGCTAGCTTTCTTTGTATGGAGAAAATTAAGTTCGCTTTGAGAGGTTCACTGTTAGGGTTCACCTTGTCCATCTTGTGGAAAATTAATTGTCAGCAGACGGGGGGCGGGGGGGGGGGGGGGGGGGGGTAGTTTAGGTTAGAGTAGGGGGTCAATAAGGGTGGGACCTGTACGAAAGGTAAACGTTTTTTGCACTATGTTTATGGTTTCATGTATCTTGTCTATTTTGTTGTTGTTTCTATACCAAAAATACTTCAATAAAATGTTTATTAAAAAAAATAATAATTCAGCAAAACTGCCGGTCTGATTAACCACCTGGAGAATCAGATCACCTACAGTTTGATTTTTGGAAACATGCGCATGCTTGTCGTTTGCAAATCCTATTATTAGGTCAAATGTATATTCATGGAACTCTGCTTGTATGTATCTTTGTATAAGGGCAGCACGGTAGCATTGTGGATAGAACAATTGCTTCACAGCTCCAGGGACCCAGGTTCGATTCCTGCTTGGGTCACTGTCTGTGCGGAGTCTGCACATCCTCTCCGTGTGTGCGTGGGTTTCCTCCGGGTGCTCCGGTTTCCTCCCACAGTCCAAAGATGTGCAGGTTAGGTGGATTGGCCATGATAAATTGCCCTTAGTGTCCAAAATTGCCCTTAGTGTTGCGTGGGGTTACTGGGTTATGGGGATAGGGTGGAGGTGTTGACCTTGGGTAGGGTGCTCTTTCTAAGAGCCGGTGCAGACTCAATGGGCTGAATGGCCTCCTTCTGCACTGTAAATTCTCTTATCAATGCTGCCACCTCACACCCACCTCTAGCTGGCTTCACATGCCATCAGCTATTCAAGTGTGGTCTGCACATCACCTCTTCCTTGCAGGATAAGGTGACCTACCTTAGATGGAGGCAGAGCAGAGCCAGCGGGAAACAAGGACACCCACATTGCCTGAGCCACATGTCCAAATGCAGCAAGACCTGGAAAACATTCAGACTTGAGTTTATAGGTGACAAGTAACATTCGTACGACACGGAAGCACCACCATCTGGAGGTTCTCATCCAAACCACTCACCATCCTGACTTGGAAACATACTGCCATTCATTCACTGTCGTTGGGTGAAAATCCTGCAACTTCCTCCTTAACAGCACTGTGGGTGTGCCTACATCAAATGGACTGCAGCAGTTCAAGAAGGCAGCTCACCATCACATTCAGGGCAATTAGGGATGGGCAATAAGTGCTGGCCTATCCAGCAATGTCCACGTTCCATGAATGAAAAAAAAATAACCTAAGTGCCAGGCAATGACCATCTCCAACAAGAAATAATGCAACTAACTCCCCTTGACATTTAATGGCATTGACATCGCTGAATTCCCAATATCAACATCCTGGGGGCTATTACTGACCAGAAACTGAACTGGACCAACCAAAGAAATGCTGTGGCTACAAGATCAGGTCAGAGGCTTGGAATTCTCCAGGGAGTAACTCACCTTCTGATGCTCAAAGCCTTTCCACCATCTACAAGACACAAACCTGAGTAAGTGCAGCTTCAGCAACATTCCAGGTCCAAACAACCTGTTTAATTTGCACCCCATTCACCACCTTACATTCACTCCCTCCGCCACTGACACATAGTGGCTGCAGTGCATCTTATCGATAAATATGTCAGCAAGATTCCTTCAGCAACATCAAACCTGCGACCTCCACCACCTAGAAGGACAGGGGCAACAGCTGCATCTGAAAACCACTACATTCAAGTTCCCTTCTGTGGTAGCCTGGCAGCGATGAGGCACATGTGAACAAACAGAGGTTATTGATAACAAGGAACAATGGTACAGAGGACACTGGCCACACTGCCCTCCATATACGCAAACACAGGGAGAATGTGCAAACTCCACACGGACCCAGAGCCGGGATCGAAACTGGGACCTCGGTGCCGTGAGGCAGCAGTGCTAACCACTGCACCACCGTGCTCAGAGCACTCTATTTGACAATGACTTGGTTGCCAGTTATATGATACTGATGTAATTTTCTTTTGGATATTATCTTCATTTAGTGATGTCTGGAATCAATCAAAATTGAATTTGGCAGATTTTTGTTTGCAAGATTATTATGGATAACTGAACCAAAGTGGATTGATAGAGTTAAGATTCAGATCAGCCATGATCTAATTGAATCAGCATGGGCAGCACGATAGCACAAGTGGATGGGCAGCACGATAGCACAAGTGGATAGCACTGTGGCTTCACAGCGCCAAGGTCCCAGGTTTGATTCCCTGCTGGGTCACTGTCTGTGCGGAGTCTGCACATTCTCCCCATGTCTGCGTGGGTTTCCTCTGGGTGCTCCAGTTTCCTCCCACAGTCCAAAGATGTGCAGGTTAGGTGGATTGGCCATGTTAAATTGCCCTTAGTGTCCAAAAAGGTTAGGAGGGCTTATTGGGTTACGGGTATGTGGTAGTCACCACTAGTTGTATTACATGTATTACGGCACTGCCCGTATAGTAGAGGTACATGGGTAAATCCCTGCCTGCTGGCTCCGCCCAGTAGGCGGCGTATAAATGTGTGTGCTCGCCGGTGCTGCAGCCATTCTGGTTCCAGCTACAGGAGGCACAACATCTTTGCTCAATAAAGCCTCGATTATTCCACTACTCTCGTCTTTGTGGTAATTGACAGTGCATCAATTTATTGAGCAAAGATTTTTTTTAAATGATGGATCTCCGCATCAAGCCTGATCGCCTGCAGCTGAGCCCTCAAGCAGCGAATGCTACGTTCGGCTTTGACGACTGGCTAGCCTGCTTCGAAAACTACCTCCGAAAATCCGCTGAGGAACCCTCGGACTCGCAGAAGTTCCAAGTCCTCTATTCACAGGTGAGTCCTGACATTTCTTCTCTCATCCGGGATGCGCCCACTTACTCCGAAGCGATGGAGCTCCTGAAGGGACATTACTTTTGACCAGTCAATCAAGTATACGCCAGGCACCTCCTGGCCACAAGACAGCAACTCCCCGGGGAGACTCTGGACGATTTCTGGCATGCCCTGCACATCCTAGGTAGGAACTGTGACTGTCAGGCAGTTTCGGCAGTCCAGCACACCAAACGTTTAATTCGAGACGCTTACGTTACGGGCATGAAGTCTGCGTACCTCCGCCAGCGGCTACTGGAAGGGGGCACGCTTGATCTTGCGGGAACTAGGCAGCTCGCTAATTCGTAAGAAGTGGCCTCCTGTAACGTCCAGTCCCACGCCCCCGACCGCGCGGCACCCTCATGGGCATCGTGGGCCCCACCAGCGGCCGACTCCAGCCCACTGCAAGCCTGCGCCGCGCGGCAGCCAGCCAACTCTGGTGGGCACAAGTGCTATTTCTGTGGGCAAAACAAACACCCCAGGCAGCGCTGCCCGGCACGGAGTGCGACCTGCAACGGGTGTGGGAAGAAGGGACACTTTGTTTCTGTTTGCCAGGCCCGGTTGGTCGCCGCTGTTTCCAGGCCTGGCGTTGCTACACCCCCCCACATGCGACCCATGGGCGCTGCCATTTTTCCCTTCGCAAGCCACGTGCGGCCTGTGGGTGCCGCCATCTTCTTCACCGCAAGCCACGTGCGGCCCGTGGGTGCCGCCATCTTTGATGTCACCCGCCATGTGCGCCCTGTGGGCGCCGCCACCTTCGGCGCCATTTTGGACGGCGTCTCAGGACCCCTGAACACCTGGCCTTTCATTGCCTGCCGCTACCTCCACCACCGCAGACCAGCCCGGGACCTCCCAGCATCTGCCACAGCTCGCCTCTATCACCCTGGATCAGTCCCGGCCCCGCAACATTGCGACCGCGACGACAACGGTGAAGATCGATGGGCACGAGACGACCTGCCTTTTTGACCCTGGGAGCACAGAGAGCTTCATCCACCCCACTACGGTAAGGCGCTGCTCCCTCTCGGTACACCCCGTCTCCCAGAAAATTTCCCTGGCCTCCGGATCCCATTTCGTGGAAATCTGGGGGTACTGCATCGCGACCCTCACCATCCAGGGCGTAGAGTTCAGCAACTTCCAGCTCTACATCCTCCCCCACCTCTGCGCTGCCCTATTACTCGGCCTGGACTTTCAGTGCCATCTCCAAAGCCTAATCTTAAAATTCGGCGGACCCCTACCCCCCTCACCGTATGCGGCCTCACGACCCTTAAGGTCGATCCGCCTTCCCTGTTTGCGAACCTCACCCGGACTGCAAACCCATCGCCACTAGGAGCAGACGGTACAGTGCCCAGGACAGGACCTTCATCAGGTCCGAGGTCCAACGGCTTCTGCGGGAAGAGGTCATTGAGGCCAGCAACAGTCCCTGGAGAGCTCAAGTGGTAGTAGTAAAGACTGGGGAGAAGCATAGGATGGTCATTGACTACAGTCAGACCATCAATCGGTACACGCAGCTCGACGCATACCCGCTCCCACGCATATCGGACATGGTCAATCAGATTGCGCAGTATTGAGTCTTTTCCACAATGGACCTGAAGTCCGCCTACCACCAGCTCCCCATCCGCCCGGAGGACCGCCAATACATTGCGTTCGAAGCAGATGGCCGCCTCTATCACTTCCTTAGGGTTCCTTTCGGCGTCACTAATGGGGTCTCAGTCTTCCAGCGAGAGATGGACCGAATGGTTGACCGGTATGGACTGCGGGCCACCTTCCCGTACCTAGATAACGTCACTGTCTGCGGCCACGGTCAGCAGGACCACGACGCAAACCTCCAAAAATTCCTCCATACCGCCAAACTCCTTAAACTCACATACAATAAGGAGAAATGCGTGTTCCGCACCAACTGCTTAGCCATCCTTGGCTATGTGTTGGAAAATGGAGTCCTAGGGCCCGACCCCGACCACACGCACCCCCTCATGGAACTCCCACTTCCCCACTGCCCAAGGCCCTGAAACGATGCTTGGTGTTTTTCTCATATTACACCCACTGGGTCCCTAATTATGCAGACAAGACCCACCCACTCATTCAGTCCACAGTTTTTCCCCTGACAGCTGAGGCCTGCCAGGCCTTCAACCGTATCAAGGCAGACATCGCCAAGGCCACGATGCACGCGGTCGACGGGTCCCTCCCCTTCCAGGTGGAGAGCGATGCAACGGACGTAGCTCTGGCCGCCACCCTCAACCAGGCGGGCAGGCCTGTGGCCTTTTTTTCCCGCACCCTCCATGCCTCAAATTCGTCACTCCACTGTCGAATAGGAAGCCCAAGCCATTGTGGAAGCTGTGCGACATTGGAGGCATTACCCGGCCGGCAGGAGATTCACTCTCCTCACTGATCAACGGTCGGTTGCCTTTATGTTTAATAATACACAGCGGGGCAAGATCAAAAATGACAAGATCTTGAGGTGGAGGATCGAGCTCTCCACCTATAACTATGAGATCTTGTATCGCCCGGGGAAGCTCAATGAGCCCCCAGATGCCCTATCCCGCGGTATATGTCCCAGCGCACAAGTGGACTGACTCCGGGCTCTCCACTATGACCTCTGCCACCCGGGGGTCACCCAGTTCTTCCATTTCATCAAGGCCCGCAACCTGCCCTACTCCATTGAGGAGGTCAGGACCGTCACCAGAGACTACCAGGTCTGCGCGGAGTACAAGCCGTACTTCTACCGGCCAGATCGAGCGCACCTGGTGAAGGCCTCCCGCCCCTTTGAGCGCCTCAGCATGGACTTCAAAGGGCCCCTCCCCTCCACCGACCGCAACACGTACTTTCTGAACATGATTGATGAGTACTGCCGGTTCCCTTTCGCCATCCCATGCCCCGATATGATTTCAGCCCTCCACAGCATCTTCACTCTGTTAGGTTTCCCCACCTACATCCACAGCGATTGGGGATCCTCTTTTATGAGCGATGAGCTGCGTGAGTTCCTGCTCAGCAAGGGCATTGCCTCGAGCAGGACGACCAGCTACAACCCCCGGGGAAATGGGAAGGTGGAGAGGGAGAACGGGACGGTCCGGAAGGCCGTCCTGCTGACCCTGCGGTCTAAAAATCTCCCGGTCTCCCGCTGGCAGGAGATTCTCCCCAACGTTCTCCACTCCACCTGATCGCTCCTCTGCACCGCGATCAACGAGACACCTCACGAACGTGTGTTTGCCTTCCCCAGGAAATCCACCTCCGGGGTCTCGCTCCAAACATGACTGACAGTTCCTGGACCCATCTTCCTTCGGAAGCATGTGCGGACCCATAGGTCGGACCCCTTGGTCGAAAAAGTCCACCTCCTACATGCGAACCCGCAGTACACCTACGTGGCACACCCCGACAGGCGCTGAGCTACAACATCTTTGCTCAATAAAGCCTCCATTATTCCACTACTCTCGTCTTTGTGGTAATTGATAGTGCATCAGGGGATAGGGTGGAAGTGAGGGCTTAAGTGGGTCGGTGCAGACTCGATGGGCCGAATGACCTCCTTCTGCACTGTATGTTCTATGAATGGTGGAACATGTTTGAGGGTTTGAATGGCCTACGTTTCTGCTTTACTATTTACAATGAATGGAAACTTTACTCAACTATCTACAAAATAAATAGGAACAGGGCAGACCACATAGCTCCTTGAGCTTCGCTGCCAGTAAATAAGATAATGGCTGAGCTACTGCCTCAACTCCGCTTTCCCACCTGCTCCCCATGTCCCCTGATTCCCTGAGAGACACAAAATCTATCTATCTGAATATACTTAACAATGGAGCTTTTGAAACCCTGTGAGGTAGAGAATTCCAATGATGATTCACAGCCCTCTGAGTGAAGAAATGTTCCCTCATTTCTGTCCTAAATGATCCACTCTATCTTGAGGCTGTGCCTCAGTGTTCGAGATTCCCCAACGAAGGGAAACAACTTTTCAATGTGTCAAGCTGCTTCAAAATCTTGTCCGTTTCAATGAGATCAGCTCTCATTCTTCTAAACCCCAGAGAGTAAGTGCTGTCTTCACTCCTGTTAAAAGTTGATGAAAAATCTCATTAATTTGACATTTTATATATGGCAATTTTTTTAGGGATTGGTGGTGATGTCTGCTGAACTGGAAGAGGTGGTGAAGAGTATGCTGACAGGAAAAATTCCAGGAATGTGGATGAGTAAATCATACCCTAGTCTCAAACCACTTGGCAGCTACATGCATGACTTCTTAGACAGACTGAAATTCTTACAGGTGAGTACATTTGCTCTTTAATGATTTGTATTTTAGCAATCTTCCATTCATCACCCAATCTCTTGTGATACTAATCATTTGAAAATTAACATCACAATAAAAAATTATTAGCTTTTTTGGCTTAATTTTAGATAATAATGTAAGGACATAATCAGTTCATTTCTGCATCTGTTATGCATAGTAATCTTCTCAGTAACGCATATAATATACAATTGAGGCAGCTCTCACAAGACAACCATGTGAATCAACTTGGCACATTTCAGTTTAATTTACATTAGACAGATGGTGCATCATGAATATGAACACACATCCTGTTGATGTCAGTAAGATGAAAGACATATTGGCGTAATGAAAATCCTCAAAATATAGCTCATCTAAAAGGATTGAAAATATGCAAATAAAGACAATGGCTGGAAAATGCACATCAAGCACGGAAGTCCAATCCTTTTTCAAGGTATTGGTGAAAATATATATCTTTACTCCTTAATTCATCAAAATTCAGCTTTGACTTCATTCCAAGCATTGTTCCAAATACTAATGAATGTTTCAAATATTTTGTACCTATCCTTTACTGCCAAACTGGTTTACTATCAATATGCAAAACAGCAACCTGCCCTGTCTGTTGCCACAACTCTTGAAGATTCTAAGGACACTGCTTTCATTTTTAGAGAGGTTCCTAGAACTAATTTGAATAAGCCTGGAGGAACCTACAGGTAATTTGGAATAATCTATAGAGCTAACACTGATGTACAGAGTTATGAAAGGCTCAGACAAGCTAAGACCTGAACATCCTAGGCCCAGCTTTGTTCAACTGCTTCACCGGTGACCTTCCCTCCATCATAACGTCACAAATTTGCTGATGATTGTACCATGTTCAGCTGCATTCATAATTCGTCAGATATTGAAGCAGTTCATGTCAGTTCCAAGTCCTGGAAAATATCTAGGCTTGGGGTGAGAAGTGACAAGTAACATTTAGGCCACATAGTTGATAGATAATGATGATTTTCAATAAGAGAGTGCCTAATTGTCTCTCTTTGACATTCAATGCCATTACTATCACTGACATCGATCAGCAACTTTCTGGGGGTAGAGAATGTCAGTTTTGACCATTGGCTGAAACTAAATCGGATTAAACAATAAATTCTGTGTCTACTGGAGCAAGTCAGAGGCTAGGTATCCTGTACTCACCTCCTGACTTCACCAAAAGTCTCTCCACCATCTACAAGACACATATCATAGGTTAGATGATGTACTCTCTATTTGCTTGGTTAAGTATAGCTGCAGCAATATGCAAGAATATCCTCAACATCCAACTCCTCCATCACCAGTGTAAGAATCTCCAGTGTGTATTGCCTACTGGATGTATTGCAGCAAATTCGCTGAGACTATTATGGTAGCATCTGCCAAACCTATGACATCCACCATTTGGAATTACAAGAGCACAGCGGGTAAAAGATCATCATCACCTCCAAGTTGACTTTAAAGTCACCATTCTGACATGGATAGATACCGATATTGCCATTCCTTCATTGTTACTGTATCAAAATCATGGAACTCCATACATTATGGGCAGCATGATAGCACAGTGGGTTAGCACTGTTGTTTCACAGCTCCAGAGTCCCAATTTCAATTCCTGGCTAGGGTCGCTGTCTGTGCTGAGTCTGCACGTTCTCCCTGTGTCTGGGTTTCCTCCGGGTGCTCCGGATTCCTCCCACATCCAAAGATGTGCAGGTTAGGTGGATTGGCCATGCTAAATTGCCCTTAGTGTCCAAAAAGGTTAGCTGGAGTTACTGGGTTACGGGGATAGGGTGGAGCTGTTGGCTTAAGTAGGGTGCTCCGGTGCAGACTCGATGGGCCAAATGGACTCCTTCTGCACTGTAAATTCTATGATTCTACGATAAAGCATTTTGGGAATACCTTCATCACAGGGATCAAGATACCATCTTAAGGACAACTAAAGATGGGTCCACATTCTGAAATTGATCAAAAATAACTGGAACACTCCGGAAGACTTAGCCATGACACTCTGTACAGTCTCCGTAGGAACCATAGCTACGTGTGAATGTATTTCCATACCTATGGTATCTGTAATTTATATATTTTGGTATTGAAGATCTTCATTATGTGTGCAGTACTGAACAGCAATTGATACATTTAATGCTAAAGTTAGTGAAATATGAAAGACATTCACCCTGATTTTTGGGTACGAGGACCATGATTTGTAACTTCCCTAAACTTATTCAGATCAAAATAAAAAAACAAAATTGCTGGAAATACTCAGCAGGTCTGACAGCATCTATGAGAGAGATACAGAGTTAACATTTCAGATTGTGACCTTTCATCAGAACCTCAATTGCCATTCGTATTGTGGTTGGAATGTCTCCCCAAAAACTGGCACAGTTGAATTTCTAGTCCTAGAAGTTTAATTTATGAATTGTGGGAGGACACAATGATACAATCTCACAGCCTGATGATGTTTAAGATGAGAAATTTGTTTGATGCCAGGAATGTAATTTATTAGAGAATTTGACTGCTTTTGATTTAAAAAAGAGAAATTCCCCAACCGGCCTCCCCGAACAGGCACCGGAATATGGCGACTCGGGGCTTTTCACAGTAACTTCATTGAAGCCTACCTGTGGCAAAAAGTGATTATTATTATTATCATTATTATTATTACTGTTTTGGTTCTGCTTTTTAATTTAGCTCCTGGATGCTCATATTCCTTCAGCAGAACCTCTATTCTTGTTCTACCTATGTCGTTGGTACCTTCCACTCCATGTGCCTCTGCAGCCCAGATGATATAGCCTGAACCCGGGCACCAGGCAGGCATCACAACCTTCAGAATTCTCGATCCTGGTCACAGAGAACAGTGTTCATGCTCCTAACTATACTATATCCAATTCCGACTACATTTCTTTTCTCACTCCAACTTGAATGACTTCCTGTACCATGGTGCTGTGGTCAGTTTACTCATCGTCCCTGCAGTCCCCGTTCCTATCCACATGGGGAGTAAGCACCCATATATATCCGAGATCTTCTCCTCCCCCAGCTCATCACTTGATAACATTCTATCGAACAGTGTGTGGATTGGCAGCTGAGGGAATGAAGAAATTCTTTTCGTGCAAAGTCTCTCACCTGCATGTACTGGAATTTACGCCCCTTGGGAACTGATACTGGTCCTTCAATTCCTCCAGCCCCGTGAACCTCCCCTCGACAAACAAATCCCAAATCCTCTCAACCCCTCCCCACTCCAACTCCTATAAGTTGTTTCTATCCCCACCGTCACAAACCTATGAATTCCACAAACCTATGAATTCCACAACTGTACCAATATGCCACCAACCCAAAGTGCTATACCTGTAGTGATATCATGGTTGTGTTGTAATTCACAGACTGACCACTAGGAGTCTCATTAGTTATGAATGAATGTTAGAGTCAGATGACCCCTCAGACTGACTGAAGAAAGCTGGAGAGAGGTTGCTTGTGCTTGATCTTACTGTCATTCATCTGTTGTTTTGTATATAGTTTACCCACAGTTGATGTTAATAAATTGTTTCTAGCTTTAAGTGGCGGCACGGTAGCACAAGGGGTGGGCACAGTGATTTCACTTGTGCACCGTGGCCCAGTCATGAGCCACCTTAATACCAAGATACCTGAATCTCGTCTTGGCCAGCTTAAGCGGCAAGGCTCCCAGGTCAGCACACCTCCCCAGAGAATTCACCGGAAATACCTCGCTCTTCAACATGTTGAGTTTATACCCTAAAGGAACCAAACTTCCTTAACAGTCCCATTATTTTCGACATACATACAAGTGGATCCGAGACATATAGCAACAGATCGCCACGTAGAATGAAACCTGGAGCTCCCTATCTCCCCTTGCTATGCCTTTCTCCCCCAACTCCAGCAGGAGAAAGAATCCAGGACTCGGAACCATCCCACCATTAACCATACCAAAAAGACCAACATGTACAGCAATAACACTTCCCAACATTCACATTACAAAATCATCAAAAAATACGCATTCCCTCCACTATTCCTCCCTCAAACCCTGCTTCCTGACAAAGTCACTCGCCTCCTCTGGCGTGTTCAGATTATGTTCTTTGCCCTTGTATGTCAACTACAGTTTAGCCAATTACAACATTCCACTTGAACCTTGCTCCATAATAGCACTACCTTAGCCTTATTAAATCCCCTTCGCTGTTTGGTCAGGTCGAACCCTATGTCCTGATAGATCGGTATCTGATGACCCTCCCAGCTATAGTCCCGCGTGGACTTCACCCACCTCAAAATTCACTTCTTCTCCTGAAACTTGTGCATCTGGATGATCACTCCAGCTCTTGGCCTCTGACGCAGCAACCAGTGGGCCCGATCCACCACCAGGGACTTCTTGAAGACTCCCCCACCCTGACCAGCTTCCCGAACATCTTCGCTGTGTAGTCGGTGGCACTCGTACCCTCAACCTCCTTCGACAGTCCGACTATTCGTAAATGTTTCCGCCTGTATCGATTCTCCTGGCCACCCACTCTTGCCTTCAACAACTTATGGGCCTCTCCCGGTATTGCCACCTCGGCCGCCAAAGACATGATCTGGTCACTGTGATCAGACACTGCCCTTTCCACATCTCGGATCATCGTACCCTGCTACTCCATAAGCTGCTCCACCCTTTCCAAAGTCCCACGAAGAGAGATACTGCTCCCTCAATCACCTTGGACAGGTCCTCCTGCATCTCCTGCTGCTGCTTCTTAAGTTCCCCTTTGGTGAACGCCATCAACTGATCCATAGGCAGTGGGGCAGGCGGTGACGACATGGCAAGCTCCACCATACTTTCTGTTGCTACGCCGTAAGGGTCATCCATCCCTTGGGCCGAGGCTTTATTCGATTTAAGTTGGGTGTGTAACCTGCTGACATTCCACATTGGAGGAGAACCCAACACACTCCAGTTACTTTGCACTTTTTCCCACTAAAACCCCCATTGACCAGGTAGAAATGTCAAAACCTGAGCTTCCCAGTTCATGGCTGCCACCAGAAGTCTCCAATGACATTACTGTTGAAGAGGTTCTAGGGCCTTATGTTGTAAAGCACGCACTTCTGGACCATCTTGAAGTGTAATGCTGTCCTATAGTGACCTTACATTCTGGTCAACTATTTGATTTGATTTGATTTGATTTATTGATATATGAAACTTAAAACTGTCCTGTGTGCAGTGGAGAGTTGCTACACCTTTGGTGCGGATAGTTTGTCTGCCATAAGGCATGAGGTCCACCTGGATACTGAAATCCAGTGTTTCACATGTGTCTATTTCCCAAAGCATTCAGCTGGGAAATACGTTACACTTTGCTCCAGTGTCAATCTTTATTTTCAGTCTTGCGTTGCTGCAAATATGTTGAAGGTGGTGAAGGTCTCATCGTTTTCTGAGACCATGTCAGCATTCTCACAATAGAATGTTGTTGGATGCGCAGTGGTTTTGCTGCTTTGGCTCCGAACTATCTGCAATGTTATCATCAAAGACGAGCGAGTCGATGCGGCAAAGCCCTTGTGCCATACTGCCAACTCCTGAGACCATGTAGAAATACTATGTTCCCAAACACTGACAGCAAAAACTTGTATGAAACAATACTGTATTCGCTGGCTGAGCAGCAACTCCATGCTTGTACTCTGTCCGTATACCCGGGGAGAACTTGACGCTTTTTGTAGCTGCATCATCACATGACCACTCATTCGATAATGGCAGTAGTTAAAAATAACTAGAGCACTGCTGCATATATTTGCATTGGAAACAAGCACCTGACTGACCTTGAAAGCAAATGCAACTTGGTTTTAGGATTAAAAAAAACAGGACGAGAATATAAGTCAAAACACACAACAATTGAAATTACTGCAACACATGAAAGATTTTTCATTTTCTGAAAGAAGTAGAGAACATGAACCCAGTTATCTTTGTGGAATGGTAATGTTAAAATTAGACTATAAGAAGAAATGCATCATGGTCAGCTGACTCAGATTTACTTCGTTAATATCTCTGAAGTGGGTTTTTGTGATTAATAACTCCCAAAACTTTAAATTAGGTCAGAGAATTCATAAAGTGGCACAGGTGGTATGTCAGAGTGAGTTTTAATGAAACTGGTAGAACAGTGATTCTCAAAACCTTTTGGTTGAAGGTCCTCTTTTAAAATGGATTAGTAACCATGGACACCCTATCTAAATTATACTAATGTATGATACTCATAATACGCAAGCGAACTCATTTTTCACGCACTTTCTTTCAATAGTACTTAAATATTTAAAAATCCCTCCTCTCATGAACAAGGTTGAACTAACCTGATGCCTACCATTAATGTTGATAACTGTAGGTCTATCTGATGATCTTCCTGCCACTTTCAATGCACCTTCATGCCCTTTTTGCATGAGACAGCCCGCCTGCTCTGTACTATACATATTGATGGTTATAGTCCACTCCTGCCTCTGGCCACTGCTCAGTTGCGTACTGCTTGGCTATTTCGCAGACACCCTGCATAGTTTTTATGGACTCAGGGATCTATGCACCCTACTTTGTTTTTTTTTTATATAAATATTATTTTGAAAATTTTTGGTCAACCAACACAGTACATTGTGCATCCTTTACACAATATTATAACAACACAAATAACAATGACCTATTTTATAAACAAAAAATGAATAAATAATAAATAACAAAAATGAAAACTAACCCTAATTGGCAACTGCCTTATCACAAGTAACACTCTCCAAAAATATAATTTAACAGTCCAATATATAATTATCTGTCGTAACGACCTATACATATTATACAGTATATATTAACAACCCTGAGAATCCTTCTGGTCCCCCCCCCCCCCCCCCCGATCCTGGGCTGCTGCTGCTGCCTTCTTTTTTCCATTCCATCTATCTTTCTGCGAGGTATTCGACGAACGGTTGCCACCGCCTGGTGAACCCTTGAGCCGACCCCCTTAGAACGAACTTAATCCGCTCTAGCTTTATAAACCCTGCCATGTCATTTATCCAGGTCTCCACCCCCGGGGGCTTGGCTTCTTTCCACATTAACAATATCCTGCGCCGGGCTACTAGGGACGCAAAGGCCAAAACATCGGCCTCTCTCGCCTCCTGCACTCCCGGCTCTTGTGCAACCCCAAATATAGCCAACCCCCAGCTTGGTTCGACCCGGACCCCCTCTACTTTTGAAAGCACCTTTGTCACCCCCATCCAAAACCCCTGTAGTGCCGGGCATGACCCAAACATATGGGTTTGATTCGCTGGGCTTCTCGAGCACCTCGCACACCTATCCTCCACCCCAAAAAATTTACTGAGCCGTGCTCCAGTCATATGCGCCCTGTGTAATACCTTAAACTGAATCAGGCTTAGCCTGGCACACGAGGACAACGAGTTTACCCTGCTTAGGGCATCTGCCCACAGCCCCTCCTCGATCTCCTCCCCCAGCTCTTCTTCCCATTTCCCTTTTAATTCATCTACCATAGTCTCCCCTTCGTCCCTCATTTCCCTATATATATCTGACACCTTACCATCCCCCACCCATGTCTTTGAGATCACTCTGTCCTGCACCTCTTGTGTCGGGAGCTGCGGGAATTCCCTCACCTGTTGCCTCGCAAAAGCCCTCAGTTGCATATACCTGAATGCATTCCCTTGGGGCAACCCATATTTCTCGGTCAGCGCTCCCAGACTCGCGAACTTCCCATCCACAAACAGATCTTTCAGTTGCGTTCTTCCTGCTCTTTGCCACATTCCATATCCCCCATCCATTCCCCCCGGGGAAAACCTATGGTTGTTTCTTATCGGGGACCCCCCCAAGGCTCCAGTCTTTCCCCTATGCCGTCTCCACTGTCCCCAAATCTTCAGTGTAGCCACCACCACCGGGCTTGTGGTGTAGTTCCTCGGTGAGAACGGCAATGGGGCTGTCACCATAGCCTGTAGGCTAGTCCCCCTACAGGACGCCCTCTCTAATCTCTTCCACGCCGCTCCCTCCTCCTCTCCCATCCACTTACTCACCATTGAAATATTAGCGGCCCAATAATACTCACTTAGGCTCGGTAGTGCCAGCCCCCCCCTATCCCTGCTACGCTGTAAGAATCCCTTCCTCACTCTCGGGGTCTTCCCGGCCCACACAAAACCCATGATGCTCTTTTCAATCCTTTTAAAAAAAGCCTTCGTGATCACCACCGGGAGGCACTGAAACACAAAGAGGAATCTCGGGAGGACCACCATCTTAACCGCCTGCACCCTCCCTGCCAGTGACAGGGATACCATATCCCATCTCTTGAAATCCTCCTCCATTTGTTCCACCAACCGCGTTAAATTTAACCTATGCAATGTGCCCCAATATTGGCTATCTGGATCCCCAGGTAACGAAAGTCCCTTGTTACCTTCCTCAACGGTAGGTCCTCTATTTCTCTACTCTGCTCCCCTGGATGCACCACAAACAACTCACTTTTCCCCATGTTCAATTTATACCCTGAAAAATCCCCAAACTCCCCAAGTATCCGCATTATTTCTGGCATCCCCTCCGCCGGGTCTGCCACGTATAGTAGCAAATCGTCCGCATACAAAGATACCCGGTGTTCTTCTCCTCCTCTAAGTACTCCCCTCCACTTCTTGGAACCCCTCAACGCTATCGCCAAGGGCTCAATCGCCAGTGCAAACAATAATGGGGACAGAGGGCATCCCTGCCTTGTCCCTCTATGGAGCCGAAAATATGCAGATCCCCGTCCATTTGTGACCACGCTCGCCATCGGGGCCCTATACAACAGCTGCACCCATCTAACATACCCCTCTCCAAAACCAAATCTCCTCAACACCTCCCACAAATAATCCCACTCCACTCTATCAAATGCTTTCTCGGCATCCATCGCCACTACTATCTCCGTTTCCCCCTCTGGTGGGGCCATCATCATTACCCCTAACAGCCTCCGTATATTCGTGTTCAGCTGTCTCCCCTTCACAAACCCAGTTTGGTCCTCGTGGACCACCCCCGGGACACATTCCTCTATTCTCATTGCCATTACCTTGGCCAGGATCTTGGCATCTACATTTAGGAGGGAAATAGGTCTATAGGACCCGCATTGTAGCGGGTCCTTTTCCTTCTTTAAGAGAAGCGATATCGTTGCTTCAGACATAGTCGGGGGCAGTTGTCCCCTTTCCTTTGCCTCATTAAAGGTCCTCGTCAATACCGGGGCGAGCAAGTCCACATATTTTCTATAGAATTCGACTGGGAATCCATCCGGTCCCGGGGCCTTTCCCGCCTGCATGCTCCTAATTCCTTTCACCACTTCTTCTACCTCGATCTGTGCTCCCAGTCCCACCCTTTCCTGCTCTTCCACCTTGGGAAATTCCAGCCGATCCAAGAAGCCCATCATTCGCTCCCTCCCATCTGGGGGTTGAGCTTCATATAATTTTTTATAAAATGTCTTGAACACTCCATTCACTCTCTCCGCTCCCCGCTCCATCTCTCCTTCCTCATCCCTCACTCCCCCTATTTTCCTCGCTGCTCCCCTTTTCCTCAATTGGTGTGCCAGCAACCTGCTCGCCTTCTCCCCATATTCGTACTGTACACCCTGTGCCTTCCTCCATTGTGCCTCTGCAGTGCCCGTAGTCAGCAAGTCAAATTCTACATGTAGCCTTTGCCTTTCCCTGTACAGTCCCTCCTCCGGTGCTTCCGCATATTGTCTGTCCACCCTCAAAAGTTCTTGCAGCAACCGCTCCCGTTCCTTACTCTCCTGCTTCCCTTTATGTGCCCTTATTGATATCAGCTCCCCTCTAACCACCGCCTTCAACGCCTCCCAGACCACTCCCACCTGGACCTCCCCATTATCATTGAGTTCCAAGTACTTTTCAATGCACCCCATCACCCTTAGACACACCCCCTCATCTGCCATTAGTCCCATGTCCATTCTCCAGGGTGGGCGCCCTCCTGTTTCCTCCCCTATCTCCAAGTCTACCCAGTGTGGAGCGTGATCCGAAATGGCTATAGCCGTATACTCCGTTCCCCTCACCTTCGGGATCAACGCCCTTCCCAGCACAAAAAAGTCTATTCGCGAGTAGACTTTATGGACATAGGAGAAAAACGAGAACTCCTTACTCCTAGGTCTGCTAAATCTCCACGGGTCTACACCTCCCATCTGCTCCATAAAATCTTTAAGTACCTTGGCTGCTGCCGGCCTCCTTCCAGTCCTGGACTTCGACCTATCCAGCCCTGGTTCCAACACCGTATTAAAATCTCCCCCCATTATCAGCTTTCCCATCTCTAGGTCCGGAATGCGTCCTAGCATCCGCCTCATAAAATTGGCATCATCCCAGTTTGGGGCATATACGTTTACCAAAACCACCGTCTCCCCCTGTAGTTTGCCACTCACCATCACGTATCTGCCCCCGTTATCCGCCACTATAGTCTTTGCCTCGAACATTACCCGCTTCCCCACTAATATAGCCACCCCCCTGTTTTTCGCATCTAGCCCCGAATGGAACACCTGCCCCACCCATCCTTTGCGTAGCCTAACCTGGTCTATCAGTTTCAGGTGCGTTTCCTGTAACATAACCACATCTGCCTTAAGTTTCTTAAGGTGTGCGAGTACCCGTGCCCTCTTTATCGGCCCGTTCAGCCCTCTCACGTTCCACGTGATCAGCCGGGTTGGGGGGCTTCCTACCCCCCCCCCCCCCCCTTGTCGATTAGCCATCACCTTTTTCCAGCTCCTCACCCGGTTCCCACGCAGCTGTATCTCCCCCAGGCGGTGCCCCCCCCGCCCATCCCCTCCCATATCAGCTCCCCCCTCTCCCCAGCAGCACAACCCAGTAATTCCCCCCTCCCACCCCCCCCCCGCTAGATCCCCCGCTAGCGTAATTACTCCCCCCATGTTGCTCCCAGAAGTCAGCAAACTCTGGCCGACCTCGGCTTCCCCCCGTGACCTCGGCTCGCACCGTGCGACGCCCCCTCCTTCCTGCTTCTCTATTCCCGCCATGATTATCATAGCGCGGGAACCAAGCCCGCGCTTCTCCCTTGGCCCCGCCCCCAATGGCCAACGCCCCATCTCCTCCACCTCCCCTCCTCCCCCCATCACCACCTGTGGAAGAGAGAAAAGTTACCACATCGCAGGATTAGTACATAAAACTCCTCTTTCCCCCCTTTTTAACCCCCCTCTTCGCCCCCCACATTCGCCCCACCACTTTGTTCAAACGTTCTTTTTAATAACCCGCTCATTCCAGTTTTTCTTCCACAATAAAAGTCCACGCTTCATCCGCCGTCTCAAAGTAGTGGTGCCTCCCTCGATATGTGACCCACAGTCTTGCCGGTTGCAGCATTCCAAATTTTGTCTTCTTTTTATGAAGCACCGCCTTGGCCCGATTAAAGCTCGCCCTCCTTCTCGCCACCACCGCACTCCAGTCTTGATAAACGCGGATCACCGCGTTCTCCCATTTACTGCTCCGAGTTTTCTTTGCCCATCTAAGGACCATTTCTCTATCCTTAAAACGGAGGAATCTCACCACTATGGCTCTGGGAATTTCTCCTGCTCTCGGTCCTCGCGCCATCACTCGGTATGCTCCCTCCACCTCCAACGGACCCGCCGGGGCCTCCGCTCCCATTAACGAGTGCAGCATCGTGCTCACATATGCCCCGACGTCCACTCCCTCCGCACCTTCAGGAAGACCAAGAATCCTCAGGTTGTTCCTCCTTGCGTTGTTCTCCAGTGCCTCCAACCTTTCCACACATCGTTCCTGATGTGCCTCATGCGTCTCTGTCTTCACCACCAGGCCCTGTATGTCGTCCTCATTCTCGGCTGCCTTTGCCTTCACGACCCGAAGCTCCCGCTCCTGGGTCTTTTGTTCCTCCTTTAGCCCTTCGATCGCCTGTAGTATCGGGGCCAACAGCTCTTTCTTCATTTCCTTTTTGAGCTCTTCCACACAGCATTTCAAGAACTCTTGTTGTTCAGGGCCCCATGTTAAACTGCCACCTTCCGACGCCATCTTGGTTTTTGCTTGCCTTCCTTGCCGCTGTTCTAAAGGATCCACTGCAATCGGCCACTTTCTCCTCCTTTTTTCATCCGTATCCAGGGGGGATTCCCTTCTGGTTTACCGCACAGTGTTTTTAGCCGTCAAAATTGCCGTTGGGGCTCCTATCAAGAGCCCAAAAGTCCATTTCACCGGGAGCTGCCGAAACGTGCGACTCAGCTGGTCATCGCCGCACCCGGAAGTCGCACCCTACTTTGTTAAAGTAACTAAAAATGCATGACAGTCCCAAGAAAGTTTTAAAAAATTAGGAATCAAATTTAATTGGTTACTGTGATGATTTAAATGTTCTGTGGAGCTTAGCTGAAGTCAAGAGAATAAATTAAAGGAGTTGATGAAAGCTCCTAAAATTGGCTTGAAGAACTGTCAAATAAATTATTAAATAATTATCATAGTTTGTTGTGAGAGGCTGTTTTATCACATTCTTAAATTAAATCACTGTGCCCTTTGTAGCCGTGATCTTTCAATTCATTGTTTTGTCAGGAGAGTGTTTTATCACTTGGATAAAGCTAAATGATTACTATATGGAGGAGAGAAATTCCTTAAACATTTAAAGACTGAGTCAACGAAAGATCATCATATTTGAGAAAATAATGTTGACTGCTTAAGGGAGGAATGTTTTATCAGGGGGAAGAAACGAATACCTTAGATGCCAGATTTTTAAAATCAAAGCATCGCATGCTGGAATCAATTAGCTGAATAACAAGTCTCTAACAAAAAGGAAAAGATTAGATTAACATTCAGGTCTACGACCTTCCGGAAGAGCCCTTTCAAATGCTTTCACTGCTACTTGGAAGGAAGAAAAGAAGTTCTATTAAATGTGTTGAAAGAACAAAATAAAATTGCAGAGCAGGGCAATGGTGAAATTAAGTGGCCAGGTCAGTGCTGCTGAAGACAAGAGTTGAAAATGTGTGACTGTGCACAGTCCAGATGGGGGATCTCCTGAAGTGGAGTGACCAGCTGAATATCATGCACAAGTGGAAATTAAATAGGTTGGGTGGAATTTAAGCTAGAATCCATGTGGGTTCTAATGAAGGGTTATAGATCTGAAATGTAAGCCCAACTATTTCTCTTTCTTCAAAGGGGCTACCAGACCTGCTGAGTGTCTTCTTCATTTTACACCTTAATAAAGGTGAAGATAAAGGGATAGTAGCTATATTATTTCTCTCACCAAGCATAGCTTGTTCGTGGACAGACTCCTCAAATGAAGCATGAGTCTTTGTTTGTGATTATCTTTGTATCTTTGCTGTGCTAATCAGGAAAGCATCAGATATATATGGTTAAATATGCAGACATATTTGATGTAGAAGCTAGATAAAGGGATTCAAAATAGTTAGAAATGTTATTTTGCAGCTTCTGTGTTGCATGAAATAATGTGAACACAGGAGTATAATTTGCGATATCTTTCAAATTGCAGGGATGTAATCACCTAGTGTAATTATCTGTGGTGATTTGAATGCTCACAGCCTTTTAAAGGTGAAAAAAAGCCATCAATGACTGTCAGTTATAAAATAAACCGTATGCCATCCCCCAATGGCCCCTGACAGCTTTCTTTTATACCTGATTCAATTTGGTTGCATGGGACAAGCAATTAAAAAATTCTAATGTGGACCTGTCATTAAGTTCTGCAGGTTCACTGCCTTCTCAGCATTTCCGGATTTCCCGCCCATTGACAGGTATTCTCCGTTCTTTCCCATCCCTGAGGTCCAATGATGGCGAAACTGTCAGAACCACTACTCTGCGAAAGACAGTCTGCCTTTTGCACTTTGCGAGGTTAAATGTAGAAATACCCAAAATGTTGTCAATGATTCACCACTCCTTTACAGGCATGCTGTTGAAGTCCACGCAGTTGGAAATGTTTCAAAATCACAAATTAACGTGGACTTCCATTTTTTTCACTATATTCCCGCTGTTAACAAAAACTTTGGAAAAGTTAAGCCTTATTGAATGAGGTATAACTAAGACATCAATGGCATACTAGGTTATAATTATTACCAAATAACTTCTCTGGCCCTACAAAACTAATTTTACATTTGTAGAATGTCAAATTTCTCCATTCTGTTGTAAAAGCTGCATAAGTTTTTAAAATAATAAACATTATTTTCTGCAGTTTATGATATTTCAACTTCTATCTAGTTCCCATATGCACATCCCAATCTTTATTTTATTTTCTGTACAATTATGAAAAGTGAATGATAAAACCTGCTTGTTATTTCTTAGTTTTCTAGCTGTGAGAAATCTTTAATATGATTGTCTGCTTAGGTTGCTTGATGATATTACTGTTGCTGGGTGCCATTAATTCCCTATAGCAAGCAGCAGAAATTAGCATTGGGAAGTTGAAATCCATGCCCTGGAGCTTGCTAGGTTTGCAGGCAACTTTTGTTGAAGTTAGTGGCAAGTTCCATCACTGACTGAAAGTTCTAGACCCGCATCATAAAATTCAGAGGGTGGGATTCTCCGTCCCACCACACCCGTTTTCTGGTGTGGCGTGCCCCCGCTGGCAGCGGGATCCTCCATCCCGGCAGCCAGCCAATGGGGTTCCCATTGTGGACACCCCCATGCCGTCGGGAAATCCGTGTGCCTGAGTGCGCTGCTGGCAAAGCGGAGGATCCCTCAGACGGAGAATCCACCCTAAATATAAATGCTATGTAGTAAGAGCATAAATTGATTCTTTTGCACATGGAAATGTAAAATATACTCAATGTGATTGTAATGTCGTTTCTTCAATATGCCAGGATTGGTTTGAATATACAGCTCCTCCTGTCTTCTGGTTGTCTGGGTTTTTCTTCACTCAAGCGTTTCTGACAGGGGGACAGCAAAATTATGCCAGGAAATATACCATTCCCATTGACCTGCTCACATTTGACTATGAAGTGCTAGAGGACAAGAATTACACTCTCCCTCCAGATGATGGTAAGAGAACGCAACTTGAACAGTAATGTGATTTTGTAATGGGTGGTTTGCCACTCTTCCACCTACTCAGCCAAACCATTAATATCATTCTGGAGTGATGTGTGCATGATAATGATGTGCACAATGAATGATGAGCATTGGTTTCAGAATGTCAATCTTATGGAAATCTTATGTCACACCATCCAAAGTGGAAAAGGGATTGGGATGTAAGGCAGGAATTCAGGGAGCTAAGGTGGAAACTTAGATCTAGGACAAACAGAGTTATTATCTCTGGGTTGTTACCCGTGCCATGTGCTAGCGAGACGAGGAATAGGGAGAGAGAGGAGTTGAACACGTGGCTACAGGGATGGTGCAGGAGGGGGGGGGGGGGGTTCAGATTTCTGGATAATTGGGGCTCATTCTGGGGTCGGTGGGACCCCTACAAATGGGATGATCTACACCTGGATCAGAGCGCTACCAATATCCTGGGGGGGGAAATTTGCTTATGCTCTTCGGGAGGGTTTAAACTAGTTCAGCAGGGGCTTGGGAACCTGAATTGTAGCTCCAGTATACAGGAGGTTGAGAGTAGTGAGGTCATGAGTAAGGTTTCAAAGTTGCAGGAGTGTACCGGCAGGCAGGAAGGTGGTTTAAAGTGTGTCTTCCTCAATGCCAGGAGCATCCACAATAAGGTGGGCAAACTTGCGGAATGGGTTGATACCTGGGACTTCGATGTTGTGGCCATTTCGGAGACATGGATAGAGCAGGGACAGGAATGGTTGTTGCAGGTGCCGGGGTTTAGATATTTCAGTATGCCCAGGGAAGGTGGTAAAAGAGGGGGAGGGGTGGCATTGTTAGCCAAGGACAGTATTACGGTGGCAGAAAGGACGTTTGATGAGGACTCGTCTACTGAGGTAGTATGGGCTGAGGTTAGAAACAGGAAAGCAGAGGTCACCCTGTTAGGAGTTTTCTATAGGCCTCCAAAAAGTTCCAGAGATGTAGAGGAAAGGATTGCAAAGATGATTCTGGATAGAAGCGAAAGCAACAGGGTAGTTGTTATGGGGGACTTTAACTTTCCAAATATTGACTGGAAACGTTATAGTTCAAGTAATTTAGATGGGTCAGTTTTTGTCCAATGTGTGCAGGAGGGTTTCCTGACACAGTACATAGATAGGCCAACAAGAGGTGAGGCCATATTGGATTTGGTACTGGGTAATGAACCAGGACAGGAGTTAGATTTGGAGGTAGGTGAGCACTTTGGTGATAGTGACCACAATTCGATTATGTTTACTTTAGTGATGGAAAGGGACAGGTATATACCGCAGGGCAAGAGTTATATCTGGGGGAAAGGCAATTATGATGCAATGAGGCAAGACTTAGGATGCATTGGATGGAGAGGAAAACTGCAGGGGATGGGCACAATGGAAATGTGGAGCTTGTCAAGGAACAGCTACTGCGTGTCCTTGATAAGTATGTACCTGTCAGGCAGGGAGGAAGTGGTCGAGCAAGGGAACTGTGGTTTACTAAAGCAGTCGAAACACTTGTCAAGAGGAAGAAGGAGGCTTATGTAAAGATGAGACATGAAGGTTCAGTTAGGGCGCTCGAGAGTTACAAGTTAGCCAGGAAGGACCTAAAGAGAGAGCTAAGAAGAGCCAGGAGGGGACATAAGAAGTCTTTGGCAGGTAGGATCAAGGATAACCCTAAAGCTTTCTATAGATATGTCAGGTATAAAAGAATGACTAGGGTAAGAGTAGGGCCGTCAAGGACAGTAGTGGGAAGTTGTGCGTGGAGTCCGAGGAGATAGGAGAGGCACTAAATGAATATTTTTCGTCAGTATTCACACAGGAAAAAGACAATGTTGTCAATGAGAAAACTGAGATTCAGGCTACTAGACTAGAAGGGCTTGAGGTTCATAAGGAGGAGGTGTTAGCAATTCTGGAAAGTGTGAAAATAGATAAGTCCCCTGGGCCGGATGGGATTTATCCGAGGATTCTCTGGGAAGCTAGGGAGGAGATTGCTGAGCTTTTGGCTTTGATCTTTAAGTCATCTTTGTCTACAGGAATAGTGCCAGAAGACTGGAGGATAGCAAATGTCCCCTTGTTCAAGAAGGGGAGTAGAGACAACCCTGGTAACTATAGACCAGTGAGCCTTACTTCTGTTGTGGGCAAAATCTTGGAAAGGTTTATAAGAGATAGGATGTATAATCATCTGGAAAGGAATAATTTGATTAGAGATAGTCAACACGGTTTTGTGAAGGGTAGGTTGTGCATCACAAACCTTATTGAGTTCTTTGAGAAGGTGACCAAACAGGTGGATGAGGGTAAAGCAGTTGATGTGGTGTATATGGATTTCAGTAAAGCATTTGATAAGGTTCCCCACGGTAGGATACTGCAGAAAATACAGAAGCATGGGATTCAGGGTGATTTAGCAGTTTGGATCAGAAATTGGCTAGCTGGAAGAAGACAAAGGGTGGTGGTTGATGGGAAACGTTCAGACTGGAGTCCAGTTACTAGTGGTGTACCACAAGGATCTGTTTTGGGGCCACTGTTGTTTGTCATTTTTATAAATGACCTGGAGGAGGGCATAGAAGGATGGATGAGTAAATTTGCAGATGACACTAAAGTCGGTGGAGATGTGAACAGTGCGGAAGGATGTTACAAGTTACAGAGGGACATAGATAAGCTGCAGTGCTGGGCTGAGAGGTGGCAAATGGAGTTTAATGCAGAAATGTGTGAGGTGATTCATTTTGGAAGGAATAACAGGAAGACAGAGTACTGGGCTAATGGTAAGATTCTTGGCAGTGTGGATGAGCAGAGAGATCTCGGTGTCCATGTACATAGATCCCTGAAAGTTGCCACCCAGATTGAGAGGGTTGTTAAGAAGGCGTACAGTGTGTTAGCTTTTATTGGTAGAGGGATTGAGTTTTGGAGCCATGAGGTCATGTTGCAGCTGTACAAAACTGGTGCGGCCGCATTTGGAGTATTGCGTGCAATTCTGGTCGCCGCATTATAGGAAGGATGTGGAAGCATTGGAAAGGGTGCAGAGGAGATTTACCAGAATGTTGCCTGGTATGGAGGGAAGATCTTTATGAGGAAACGCTGAGGGACTTGAGGCTGTTTTCGTTAGAGAGAAGGTTAAGAGGCGACTTAATTGAGGCATACAAGATGATCAGAGGATTGGATAGGGTGGACAGTGAAAGCCTTTTTCCTCGGATCGTGATGTCTAGCACGAGGGGACATAGCTTTAAATTGAGGGGAGATTGATATAGGACAGATGTCAGAGGTAGGTTCTTTACTCAGAGTAGTAAGGGCGTGGAATGCCCTGCCTGCAACAGTAGTGGACTCGCCAACACTAAGGGCATTCAAATGGTCATTGGATAGACATATGTACGATAAGGGAATAGTGTAGATGGGCTTTAGAGTGGTTTCACAGGTCGGCGCAACATCGAGGGCCGAAGGGCCTGTACAGTGCTGCAATGTTCTATGTTCCAAGTTCTATTTTGTTTCCCTAGATTAAATTATCTGTTATTAGAAAGTTGGTAACTACTTCTTATTGGCCGTGATTGGCACAGAGGCACGTGGCAACGTACTACCCCTGCAAATTCCATCGGATTGTCATTTTTGGGATGGTGTTCCTGGTTTCCACAGATGTGGAAGGCCATGGCAAAACCTACAACTGTGCAACGTTCGACGTACAACAGTTCACTATTCCATATGCTGGTTCCATAGTCCTGGACTGCAAGTACAATCAATCATCCTAGGTGCCACAGATGTTCTGTATTGTAGAGACTAAAGGCCCAGTGATGACAGATCTACCGGCATGCAATGATCTCGCACTAGTGATGATCCATGGAATTAGTCAGATGTCATTTGGCAAATCAACCTCTGAAACTGCTTCTGTCATCTCAGTTCACAACTTAATATTCAAATTTCCAGAATGTTTTGACAAAATTAGCAGTTTTAAGGGAGCTGCAACACTACGATTGCATCTACAAATCCATTAACTGATCTGGTACCTTTTGCTGCAAATGCCAGCAACTACAAAAAGAAATGATGAAAGATTCCACACTATAGAATCTGTGGAAAACCATCATTGAAGGATGGCCTGGTTCGATTTAGCATTTTGGTCTTATTAGGACGAGCTAGGCACCTTTCGGGAGTCATTTATAAAGGCAGACAAGTTTAGAGTTGGGCCAATAAATTCGGATTCACAGTCCCACAGAAGGGAAGTGGTGACCTGCTGATGTGACAAAGATTTATTCGTTACCGAGGTCCTATGAAGTCATTACACACAAAAGTGAGATGTAACCGAGGACAAATCAGATACATTCCAGATCCTCAACCACTATGCAGTTCTATTGTAGAATCATACAATTTACACTGCAGAAGGAGGCCATTGGGCCCATCGAGTCTGCGCCAGCCCTTGGAAAGAACACACTACTTATGCCTCCAACCTATCCCAGTAACCCCACCTAACCTTTTGGACACTAAAGGACAATGAAGCATAGTCGACCCACCTAACGTGCACATCTTTGGACTGTGGGAAGAAACTGGAGCACCCGGAGGAAACCCACACAGACACGGGTAAAAAGTGAAAACTCCACACAGTCAGTCACCCGAGGCCGGAATTGAACCCGGGATACTGAAGCTGTGAGGCAGCAGCGCTAACCACTGTTCCACCATGCTGTATCGAGGACAAAGTCCCGAATGAAACCAGGAGCAACATCTAAGAAAAGCAATCCCATAAATAACTGAGTAATTAAATACACCTCCAGACAAGATCACCATTATAAGATCTGGACATGCCAGCAGATGCCCTTTACGCTTTAGAGACTATTAAATTCACTTGTTCTGTACACTTATATAGGGAAGGGGGCAGAAGTCTCATTGTCATCAAGGATTCGGGCCTGCATGCCATCGTGGAACTGTCAAACCATCTGAATGAATTTGTCTGGGCACCCAAACTTGCTCATAATCTTCCAGAGTCCTACACAGCTAACAGTGTTGAAGGATTCAGTTAGGTCAACAAAGTTGGTGTATAGGTCAGCATTTTGATCTTCGCATTTCTCATGCAGTTGGCGAGCAGCAAGCATCATGTCGCTAATTCCCCTACCTTTTCTGAAACCACACTAGCTCTCCAGAAGTAAACTCTGCTCAAGATGTAATATGAGCCGGTGTAGAAGGATTCTGGCAAGAATCTTAACAGCAACAGGCGAAATATTCCTCTGTGATTGTCACAGGACTGGTGGTTGGCAGAATTGCCAAGGCCAGTGTGTCCTTCGGACGACTTTGCTATTTATTATGGGAACTGTCGCACGTTTCAGTCCCAACAGCATCGCCAATACTGTGCAAATATTAATGATGTTGGTGAACCACAAGCCTTCCCTTATATTGATCAAATGACCACACAACCAGTTAGTTAGTTCAAAAGATGGTTTATTTACATACACAAGGGTTATGTCAACATTCAAACACAATATCTACTATGAGTTAAACTACACCTATCAGCTACAATAACCTACACTTAACTTCAGGGTGACCGGCACTGTGCAAATGGATAAAGGCCTTTATCTGGATTTCACTTGGCTGGTTCGAAGAAAGTGGCTCTGTCTCTGCTGGGCTCATCCGTCAGGTAGCGATCGTTGGTCTTGAACTTGGCTGGCTGTTCCTGCTACAATTGGTTTGGCACAGGCCGGATCCAAAAGAGACAGAACACATGCTCTTTGGGGGGGTTTAAACTAATGCAGCAGGGGCATGGGAACCTGGATTGTAGTTTTAGGGTAAGGGAGAATGAGAGTATAGAGGTCAGGAGCACAGATTTGACGTCGCAGGAGGGGCCAGTGTTCAGGTAGGTGGTTTGAAGTGTGTCTACTTCAATGCCAGGAGTATACGAAATAAGGTAGGGGAACTGGCAGCATGGGTTGGTACCTGGGACTTCAATGTTGTGGCCATTTCGGAGACATGGATAGAGCAGGGACAGGAATGGATGTTGCAGGTTCCGGGGTTTAGGTGTTTTAGTAAGCTCAGAGAAGGAGGCAAAAGAGGGGGAGGTGTGGCACTGCTAGTCAAGAGCAGTATTACGGTGGCGGAGAGGATGCTAGATGGGGACTCATCTTCCGAGGTAGTATAGGCTGAGGTTAGAAACAGGAAAGGAGAGGTCACCCTGTTGGGAGTTTTCTATAGGCCTCCAAATAGTTCTAGGGATGTAGAGGAAAGGATGGCGAAGATGATTCTGGATAAGAGCGAAAGTAACAGGGTAGTTATTATGGGAGACTTTAACTTTCCAAATATTGACTGGAAAAGATATAGTTCGAGTACATTAGATGGGTCGTTTTTTGTACAGTGTGTGCAGGAGGGTTTCCTGACACAATATGTTGACAGGCCAACAAGAGGCGAGGCCACGTTGGATTTGGTTTTGGGTAATGAACCAGGCCAGGTGTTGGATTTGGAGGTAGGAGTGCACTTTGGGGACAGTGACCACAATTCGGTGACGTTTACGTTAATGATGGAAAGGGATAAGTATACACTGCAGGGCAAGAGTTATAGCTGGGGGAAGGGCAATTATGATGCCATTAGACGTGACTTGGGGGGGTAGGGTGGAGAAGTAGGCTGCAAGTGTTGGGCACACTGGATAAGTGGAGCTTGTTCAAGGATCAGCTACTGCGTGTTCTTGATAAGTATGTACCGGTCAGGCAGGGAGGAAGACGTAGTGCGAGGGAACCGTGGTTTACCAAAGAAGTGGAATCTCTTGTTAAGAGGAAGAAGGAGGCCTATGTGAAGATGAGGTGTGAAGTTTCAGTTGGGGTGATGGATAGTTACAAGGTAGCGAGGAAGGATCTAAAGAGAGAGCTAAGATGAGCAAGGAGGGGACATGAGAAGTATTTGGCAGGTAGGATCAAGGAAAACCCAAAAGCTTTCTATAGGTATGTCAGGAATAAGCGAATGACTAGGGAAAGAGTAGGACCAGTCAAGGACAGGGATGGGAAGTTGTGTGTGGAGTCTGAAGAGATAGGCGAGATACTAAATGAATATTTTTTGTCAGTATTCACTCAGGAAAAAGATAATGTTGTGGAGGAGAATGCTGAGACCCAGGCTATTAGAATAGATGGCATTGAGGTACGTAGGGAAGAGGTGTTGGCAATTCTGGACAGGCTGAAAATAGATAAGTCCCCGGGGCCTGATGGGATTTATCCTAGGAGTCACTGGGAGGCCAGGGAAGAGATTGCTGGACCTTTGGCTTTGATTTTTATGTCATCATTGGCTACAGGAATAGTGCGAGAGGACTGGAGGATAGCAAATGTGGTCCCTTTGTTCAAAAAGGGGAGCAGAGACAACCCCGGCAACTATAGACCGGTGAGCCTCACGTCTGTAGTGGGTAAAGTCTTGGAGGGGATTATAAGAGACAAGATTTATAATCATCTAGATAGGAATAATATGATCAGGGATAGTCAGCATGGCTTTGTGAAGGGTAGGTCATGCCTCACAAACCTTATCGAGTTCTTTGAGAAGGTGACTGAACAGGTAGACGAGGGTAGAGCAGTTGATGTGGTATATGGATTTAAATCAATGGAAATATATTGAGGTGAATGTCGTTTGTGGATGTGAATGTTGTGACATTGCTGGTGAGGAAACTCAGAAAATGCAATCTCGCTGGCAAAAATCGATTTTCCAATTCTCCTGGGATTTCCGCCCATGCTGCCGCTCCCACAGATGTGAGAGCTCAAAATTGCCCCCATTATCTGAGATCCTTCTGTGGGGATAATTGAAATGTGAACTCAAAGTGCTGTAAGGATTCTGCCAGCCAACACCCAAAGATAGTCACAGCTTTGGCCAGCACTGTCACCAACCTTTTGGGTCAGTTTTCTTACTCAATTGACTGTTCTCCCTCCCCCCTCCCCAACACTACACCTCATGCCAGTCCCTTGACACATTCCTTTTCCATGCACCCCACCCCCACTCCCTAACTCAACCCCTCCCAATCACCACTTATTCACCCTTGCTGCTCCTCTGCCTCCATGCAAGCTGCCATTCTCCTGCTTCCTTCCTTTGTGCCAAAGAGTTCAAAGAAAACCTCTGACCTTACACACAATTGCACAAAGCTGACTAGTGCACATCACTTTTAAACAAATGATGTGAACCAGGTGCCCTGAGATCTTCGTGTGCTACTAATTTCATATTGAAGGTGGGACATAATTTTGTCATGTGAGAGAACCTTTAAGAACTGGGTGTTTATTAAATAGCTGTAGTGGATGGGCCTTTAATAAATGGGTATTTATCAAATAGCTGCAGTGTTGTCAGAGTGTGGGTGGAGCTGGCCTATCTGTCTTTCACTTTTGCTTTGGGCTGTCTGCTACAGGGTGTGTTTTAGTTTCGTTTTGAGAGCTGGATAGCTGCAGGCAAAGAAAGGAGCTGTATAAGAATCTCTCTCTGCAATCTAAAGACTGTCTCCCGATCAATTGGGTGATTTCAAAGTGCTGACTGCTCTCAGTAGAGAATTTAAACCTGGGGCGCGATTCTCCGACCCCCCACCGGGTCGGAGAATCGCCGTGGGCCGTCGTGAATCCCGCCCCCGCTGCCCGCCGAATTCTCCGAAGGGAGAAAAGTCGGAGGGGCGTCAATCGCGCCGCACGCCTCGGAGAATGGCACGGGCGGGTGCGAGGCAATGGACTTCGGGGCTGCCGATATTCTCCCGTCTGGATGGGCCGAAGTCCAAACACCTTTAAATCGGCGTCAACCAGTGCTCATGGTTGACGCCGACCAGCGTGGAGGTGGGTGACGGCCTGGGGGTTTGGCCGCTGGAGAGGGGATGGCGTGGCCGCAGTCTGTGTGTGGGGGAGAGGTGTGTGTAGGGTTGTGTGTGTGTGTGTGCGGCGGGGGGGGGTTAGAGTGGGGTGGGCTCCGGGGGAGTGCCGGGAGAGGGGGTGAGTGCCGGGAACGGGAGGATGACTGCCGGGGATGGGGGGGGGGGGGGGTCCATGCCGGCGAGGGGGACGGGGAGGTGCGTGCCAGGGAGGGTGACGGGGGGGGGGTGCGTGCCGGGGAGGTGATGGGGAGGTGCGTGCCAGGGAGGGGGAAGGGGGGGGGTCCGTGCCGGGGAGGGGGACGGGAGGGGGGTTCCGTGCCGGGGAGGGGGACGGGGAGGTGCGTGCCGGGGAGGGGGTCGGGGTGCATGCCGGGGAGGGGGACAGGGAGGTGTGTGCCGGAGAGGGGGACGGGGGGGTGCGAGCCGGGGAGGGGATGGGGAGGTGCGTGCCAGGGAGGGGGACGGGGGGGGTCCGTGCCGGGGAGGGGGACGGGAGGGGGGTTCCGTGCGTGCCGGGGAGGGGGACGGGGAGGTGTGTGCCGGGGAGGGGGTTGGGGTGCATGCCGGGGAGGGGGACAGGGAGGTGTGTGCCGGGGAGGGGGACGGGGCGGTGCGTGCCAGGGAGGGGGACGGGGCGGGGGGGTTGCCAGGGAGGAGGACGGGGAGGTGCGTGCCGGGGAGGGGGACGGGGAGGTGTGTGCCGGAGAGGGGGACGGGGGGGTGCGAGCCGGGGAGGGGATGGGGAGGTGCGTGCCAGGGAGGGGGACGGGGGGGGGTCCGTGCCGGGGAGGGGGACGGGAGGGGGGTTCCGTGCGTGCCGGGGAGGGGGACGGGGAGGTGTGTGCCGGGGAGGGGGTTGGGGTGCATGCCGGGGAGGGGATGGGGAGGTGCGTGCCAGGGAGGGGGACGGGGGGGGGTCCGTGCCGGGGAGGGGGACGGGAGGGGGGTTCCGTGCGTGCCGGGGAGGGGGACGGGGAGGTGTGTGCCGGGGAGGGGGTTGGGGTGCATGCCGGGGAGGGGGACAGGGAGGTGTGTGCCGGGGAGGGGGACGGGGCGGTGCGTGCCAGGGAGGGGGACGGGGCGGGGGGGTTGCCAGGGAGGAGGACGGGGAGGTGTGTGCCGGGGAGGGGGACGGGGAGGTGAGTGCCGGGGAGGGGGACGGGGAGGTGCGTGCCGGGGAGGGGGACGGGGAGGTGCGTGCCGGGGAGGGGGACGGGGGACGGGGTCCGTGCCGTGGAGGGGGGGTGCGAGGGCAAGTGAGTTTGTTCACCTGGCCAGATGCCAGCCTCCAACAGTCACGCCCATGCGGTCCATGCCACCTGGCTGGGGGGAGGAGGGGGTAAGGGCAATGATGACATGTCGCCCCCCCCCCGCAGGCCGTCTTGTTTTCCGGTCATCCAGCGATGTTGGCCGCCATGGCGGCAGCCGCAAATGTCCATGTTGCCCTGGATGAGAAGGAGGATGAGGAGCGTGCCAGAGAGGCGGCGCAGGCTGCCGCAGAGGGGCAGGCGGCAGCCGACCAGGCTGGAGGGACACCTGACCGACAGGACAAGGAGGGGGAGGAGGATGTCACGGCGCCACGGCAACGGAGGCACCCGAGGACGCCCCGTGTGTACCGGCCCCGGCTGTCGTAGCAGTACCTCACGGACTGGGAATGCAGGAGGAGACTCCGGATGAGCCGGGAAACCGTGGCACACATCTGCCACACCTGTCACCGCGTGGCACTGGCGGGGGACACCCTCTCCACGTGTCCGTCAAGGTTAAGGTGGCCCTGAACTTTTACGCCACGGGGTCATTCCAGGCACCGAGTGGGGACCTGTCCGGCATTTCGCAGACCTCGGTGCACCGGTGCATCCGGGCAGTGACAGACGCCCTACATGCCATTGCGCACCACTACATCCGCTTCCCTGTGGACCGGGCCAGCCAAGATGCCCAGGCCGTGAGCTTCTCTGCCGTGGCCGGGTTCCCCATGGTCCAGGGCGCGATTGATGGGATGCACGTCACCGTGCGGCCACCTGCAGATAACAGGGCCGTGTTCACCAATAGGAAGGGGACCTATTTGATGAACATACAGGTGGTCTGCGACCACCGCATGATGATCCTGCACGTCTGCGCCCGTTACCTGGGCAGTGTACACGACTCATACGTGTTGTCGCGGTCATACATCCCCGGCATGTACAAGGGACGCCAGCCCCGGCTGAGGGGCTGGTTGCTGGGCGACAGGGGCTACCCATTGCGATCGTGGCTGATGACGCCTATATGGAGGCCACGCAATGAGGCAGAGAACCGCTACAATGATGCCCATGTAGCGACAAGGGGAGTGATAGAGAGGTGCTTTGGCATGCTCAAAATGTGTTTCAGGTGCCTGGACCTCTCAGGGGGCGCCCTCCAGTATCGGTCAGATAGGGTCGGCCGCATCATTGTGGTGTGCTGCGTCCTGCACAATATAGCCCAGCAGAGGGGTGATGTGCCGCAGGCAGAGGACGGCGCAGTGGAGGAGCAGCAGGAAGAGGCGCAGTCCTCCCCAGATGAGGGGGATGGGGGCAATGGTCAGGGCAGATGGGCTTGACATGGGCAGGTGGCTGTCCACCGTTACCGGCTGGGCCAGCGGGCACGGGACAGGCTGATAGACGCCCGCCTCACTGACTAGATGGGCGTGGGAATCTGGTAGTATGGCCACAGACCGCACACCATGGCAACACCCGACATCCCTCACCCCCCCACCCATCCACCCACCCAGCACCCTCACCCCCCTCCGCAACCCCACTCGCCCCACCCGCATGCACACCACCTCCCCATTGCCGATCCACCTGCGGCACAACGGGCCGGGCTCACACAGTTGACGGTGGAAGCGTGTCTATTGCAGGCCGTGGAGGATGATGACAACCCGCTCTGCGATGAGCTCCTGGCTTCACATCGTTGGACGATGTCTGACCCATGGCCACAGTACCACCATCCACCCGGACCATCCCTGCATGCGGCTGTGACACTGCAGCGCACGGTCCCGTCCTCTGCCCGGGGGCATGTTGAGAGCGGCCCAGGGGAAAGGCAGCTTCTGTAGGTGTAACATTGACTTTAATAACGAAAGCAGTTCATGCACGTGCCCTAGCCCCTAAAACCCACCTGTGCCCTGCACCCATGCCAACTTACTCAGTGTTTAATTGTTTGGCCTTACGGGCCCTTTGACTACGCCTAGGTGTTTCCCCAGACGGTACAGCAGAACTGGAGATGGACTCCTGTGATTCCTGCCCTCTGACACGGGATCCCTTTAGCGGCCCCTGGGGCGTCCTGGCCTAGATGGGCCAGGCTGCGGCCCGGGCGACTGGAATGGCGAGCTGCCAGCCTGCCCTGCCCGTTGCCCACGGACGGAAGGGGGGGGAGCCCGAGGGGTTGAGGTGTACCGGGACCTCCCCTACAATGGGACCCAGAACGGGCCCCAGCACCTGCTCCTTCCTCGGGGTGCCCGATGGCCCCCGGGCATCTACATGGGTGGGGGATGCGAACGGACTGACCATCCGACGCCCTCCCGACATCTGGCGCTGCCAGTCCTGGAGGCCCGTGCTGGTATCGACAAGGGTCTGCAGGTTTGCAGCCATGGAGCTCAGGGAGTTGGCAATCCCTGTCTGTGACTGTGCGACGCCGGCTAGCACATGGGCAATGGCGCCGATGCCCTCAGCGATGGCCTGCAGGGATTGGACCATTGCCTGCTGAGACTGGGCCACGGAGTTGAGCGCCTCTGCCATCTGCCGCAGGCTCTGGCTCTGGCTCATGGCCTCCTGTGAGAGGGCAGCCATGTCCTGGGCCACAGACGCCGCCTGCACAGAAAGCCCCAGGCCTTGCATACTGCTCCCCATGTCTGACACCGTCGCACCCATTGCCTCCACCGCGGACGCCACCCTTGCGGTTTCGACCTGGGTGGCACGCATGACTGGACCACTGCCAGCTCCTGGACACGGGTGGACTCCTCCACCTGCGACTGCAGCCGCCGCAAGCTGGCCGTCACCCTCTTCGCTCGTACCAGGTTTGGTGGTTGCATCGGACCTATGGGTGAGTGTGGTAACTCCAGGAACCCGGGATCCATCTGGGCGGCAGATGTTCGCATGCGCCGGGCTGCCCTCCGACCGCCCGCCCCTCTGCTGCTCCTACCTCCACCTGCCCAACCGAGGTGAGCGTCTCTGCGATGGGGGTGTTGGTGACAGCAGTGGCGTTGTGTCGTGCGCATCGTCCGACTCTGAGTCCATGGCACTTTGGGGTGGCGGTTCGTCTCCACCCATCCAATCTGTGTCACTGTCCTGTATTTCAGTTTCCTGGGTAGGGGTGTCCTGGGTAGTGGTCTCCTGGGTAGGGGTCTCCTGGGTAGGGGTCTCCTGGGTAGGGGTGTTCTGGGTAGTGGTGTCCTGGGTAGGGCTGTCCTGGGTAGGGGTGTCCTGGGTTGTGGTTTCATGGCTCGGCTGTGACGGGGGGCTTGTGGCTGCCCCTCTCGTCGCTGGGTGGCACACGCCTGCGTCACCGCACCCGCATGAGACGGGGGCGCCGTCTCCCTGTTGCTCCCAGTCTCTCTGTCTCCCGTGGTCTCTGAGAGGCATCGTGCGGGCGTCGCATGCCAGAGGGTCCGGGTCTCTCCGTCTCCCGTGGTCTCCGAGGGGCATTGTGCGGGCGTCGCATGCCAGAGGGTCCGGGTCTCTCCGTCTCCAGTGGTCTACGAGGGGCATCGTGCGGGCGTCGCATGCCAGAGGGTCCGGGTCTCTCTGTCTCCCGTGGTCTCCGAGGGGCATCATGCGGGCGGTCTGCATCTGCGGGGATGGGTGCCTCGACGTTTGCTCCTGCGATACACAATGAAGCATGCATGGTTAGACACGCAGGCAGTGATCAGGTGATATGGGGGAGGGGGATATGGGGGAGGGGGGATATGGGGACGGGCTGTCGGTGGCTCACTTGCTGGTGGGCCCCCGACCTCTGCATCAGCAACCTCCCGATCCTCAGGTCCGCCAGCCAGTTCCAGGGCCCTTCCCTCATGTTCGGTCAGTGGCCTCTCATCAGCGGGGCCTCCTCCAGTCCTCACATGCTCCCTGGTGTTGTGTGCGCGCTTCTCCTGTGGGGGGGTGGTGGCAGGGGTAAAAGGCAACAGTGTTAGACAGGTATATGAATGCACGCCATCGGTTGCGCGTGTATTGCAGAGGTTAAGGTTAGGGCTGGATTCACTGGGGGATATGGGGGAGGGGGATATGGGGGAGGGGGGATATGGGGGAGGGGGATATTTTGGAGGGGGGATATGGGGGAGAGGGATGAGGGGATATGGGGGAGGGGGATATGGCAGAGGGGGATATGGGGGAGGGGGGTTATGGGGGAGGGAGGATATGGGGAGGGGGATATGGGGGAGGAGGGATATGGGGGATATGGATATCGGGCAGGGAGGGGGGCTCACCCTGGCTGCCCTGACGAGGTTGTTCACCTTCTTGTGGCACTGGGTGCCTGTCCTTGGTGTCAGAGCCACAGCGCTGACGGCCTCTGCCACCTCCCTCCACAGACACCGGCTGTGGCGTGGGGCGACTCTGCGGCCGTGTCCGGGATACAGGACCTCCCTCTTCTGCTCCACTGCGTCCAGGAATGCCTCGATGTCACGGGACTGGAACCTCGGGGCTGAGCGGCGGGCGGCCATCCGGTCGGGTCTTCTGGTCGGGTGGGGGGAACAGCGCGTCTTTTGAGCCGTCACGCCGTGCGGCGTCATGCACGCCGCATGGTGTGAACCACGTGAGCCAGCGCGAATTGCGTCACGCCGCTGGCATCCCATTCTGGGCCGGAGAATTAGCGACGTTTGGGGAGGCGCGGTGCAGGTGTGATTCGTGCCGTTTTTGGCGCCGGTCGCGGACATCACGCCGATATCGGAGAATCCCGCCCCTGATCTCTGTTAAAAGGGATTTTTGTCTTATGGATGTTAAAAGGAAAGATTTAAGGGTTACTTATAGAGTAATGTATTCTTCGGGGGGTGGTGTATTTGAATTGATGGTTGCTAAGATGTTCACTCTATGTTTATAAAATGTTAACTGGGTTTTATAAATACACATTGTTTTAATTTAAATGTACTTTAACGCACTGTTGCACCACACCTGTAAGGTAGGCCCATGTGCTCCCCATAACCAAAATCTATTTAAAGTTGTGGGTCAGGTGAACTCCATGATACACTTTGGGGTTCTCTAAACCCTGGCCCATAACAATTTTTAAAATGTTTAACGCTAATGCGTAATGTATATTACAAGTATGATCCTGCCACAGGACGGCGTGAGGCTGGCCAATCATGGTGCTTGACATTATCTCTGCATCTCAACTTGTCACTACAAAATCAAAATTTTGAATCCTGCCGAATGAATCAACACCACATTTTCAGCTCTTGCAGGCTCCATTAAATACATGGTAATGGTAAAGAATTGGGAAGAGAAGCCATTTCAGGTGATTCTCTGGGTATAACTGGATAGTAAGAATGGAAACACGTGACTGTGATCCCACATTGTTCGACAGCTGAGAGAGAGGCACTAAAGGTAGATGGTGTGGTCAGCCTTGTCAAAGACAAGGTTAGTTTACATTGATCACACTCACTTAGGATACAATTTGTGACTTTGGTAAGGGCCTTTTCTATACTGGGCTAACAGCAGAAACCTGATTGTAGGGATTCAAATACGGAGTTGCAGGAAAAATGGTACTTGGGAGGTACTTTGGAGAGGAAAGGGATGTTGGAGATTGTAAGGAAGAGGGACCAATGATTCTTTTTTAAGGAGGGGCGATGGCAGCAGATTTAAAGGAGAAAGGGACAGTGATGAAGGAAACTGTTACTAATATTAGTTAACATGGAGTTATTTTGTATATAGGTGTCTATGTACGAGGTCTCTTTATAGATGGAGCACGGTGGGACAGGAATCTTAAAAAACTGGCGGAATCAAAACCCAAAATCCTCTATGATACAATGCCTGTTGTAAGTAGCATCTATTTTATTAGTAAGTGTGTATTTGTAGTTCTGAAAAACATTGAGATTTCATGACACAAAATGTTAATATTGAACCCCACTGCTATTTAATGATTCACTGCACTTCTACCTTACTTAGGCTCTTGGAAAGGATACCTGTCCTTTACCTTCTACATACATATGTAAACTATTTATTTGGATTCTAACTATCTTGCCTTTCTATTGTCTTTGCACCATTAATATTTTAATTGTAAATCAGTCTTTTGTAAGATTTCAAATATTTTGTTTGCTTACACCTTGGATTTATTTTTGCTTCCTTATTGAGCCAGTTTTTAATGAGGTCTTAAAATCATGCAGGAGACTGTTTTGGCTCATTGTGTGTGAGGCTATGGCCGGGATTCTCTGGGCCTACCGATTGGTGGGCAGGCTGGTTCCGTGGGGGCTTATTTTACTCCGCACCAGGCCCCTGTAGGGCTACGCCATATTGCCCAGGGGCCCATATTGTGGAGAAGGGAATCCCCGCACATGCGCGGAAATACGCCGGCCGTTCCGCTCATGTGCGAACTTGCGCGGGCTGGAACTGCGGGGACCACTCCAGCGCCAACCTAGCACCCTAGAAAGAGAATTCCTCACTTTCGGGGACCGTTAACGCCGGAGTGGTTGGCGCCGCTTTTTACGCCGGCATGGGGACATAGCCCCATTATTAGAGAATCCCGCTCAATGTTCTCCAAGCTACATCCAATGCTTCGCCATGCAGATTTATGCATGGCAAAGGATTCCCAAGGGAATCCCACTATCGGGCCGCCATTGTGAGCAGGCAGCCTGATTGCGAGGTCTTGCAGCTGGCTACCCCTCCCTCATCGCAATTCGGTCCCCACCCTCATATTTTCTGGTTGCCCCTTCCCGCAAACATGGGAGTGACCCGACAAGTCCCCGCCACCATATTTTCTGGTTGCCCCCTTCCCGCAAACATGGGAGTGACCCGACAAGTCCCCGCCACAGTACCCCTTAATAAAGAGATCCCCGAAGAGAACTCCTAAATAAGGTGACCCCCCCCCCAAATATATGGAGATCCCCCCCCCAACAAACCCCTAAATGGGGGGATCTCCATATATAGGGGGTCTCTTGGGAGGGGGGAGGGGTCCCCTTAGAGACTCACTAAATGGAAAGCCCCAGACTCCCTAGACCTCCCCCACCAGACCCCATAAATGAAGAGACCCCTGTTAGGCAGCCCCCCCGAAAAGAGACTCCTGTCAGGAAGCCTTCCAGAAATGAGACCCGTCAGGAAGGATGAGCCCCCCGTCAAGAGAAGATGGAGAGCAGTCCAGACAGAGGTGTGAAAAAAATTACGGTTGTAACACTCACCTGAACACAACAGCTGCTGGCTCAGACACTGGAACGAGAAGCCAGTCAGCTGTGTTTGAACCCTTCAGATCCTTGAGCTGCAAGCCATCTATTCATTTCCCTTACTAGGTTGCGATTGACAGCAGTGTGTGCGAGTGTGTGGAAGCTATGATCTTTGCTTCATTCATCTTTCTTCAGGGTTGAGTAACTCTGAAGTGTTCTCACAGCAATATTTATAAACATCAACCACTTCAAACAGAGTAAATTGCTGTCAATTTCCAGCTGACCACTTCAAAATCACTGAAGCTTGAAGGGAGGTGATTGGAAAGCATTTCAGAGTTACCACCTGTCACATGTCCATACCTGTAGTAATTCTGGCCCACGGGATTCTTGAGCCAGAGAATCACGCGGGCCTGGAGAATAGGTTACCCGGCCCGCCAAGTGGATTCAAATAGGCCGTTAAGACCAATTTGCATCCTCCTGCTGGTGCAAACCTTGATCCTGATGCCGGGGAGGGGGGGGGGGGGGGGCGGAGTATCAGAAAGGGCGCCGATCCAGTTTTCTCCGCCTCACCGGGAACTCCATTACCGGTGTGCAAGACAGAGAATTCAGCCTTGTTTCTGTTCAGGCTCTTTGAAATTGCATTTCAATTAGTTCCATTCCCTTTTTCTTTTATCCCAGCCCTATAAATTTCTCAAAGTCTTTATCCAATTTCATTGTTAACATTGGTATTCGATCTGTTATGACAACATTTTTAGGTAGCTTTATAGTTCCTAATAATTGACTGCATTAAAAAAAATGATTTTCTACCTCTGGATTTTTGCCAGTTATCTTAAAAGTGTTCCCTGGTTATTAAATCACTACCAGTGACAAGTTTCTTCTGATCTTTTGTCAAAACCTCTTAATTTTTGATTACTTATTATAATCTCTCCTAACTGGTCTCTGCTTCAAGGAATATAATCCCAGTTTCTCTAGTTACTCCTCATAACTGGTGCCACTCTGGTAACTATCCTTCATACCATCTTCATTGCTTGCCTTTCTTGCTAAAGTGCACTGCCTAGAATTGAATACAAACTCTAGTTGAGGCCTAATGTGTGATTTATAAGGTTTATCATAAATTTCTTGCTCTGGTACTTTATGCCTTTGTTTATAAAACCAAGAATTCCATTTGCTTTTAAAAGAAAAGTAGCTTTATCAACTTGTTCCATACAAAAAATGGAAGACTAAGCAGATTTGTTTCAAATATTTTGATAGGTATGAGGTCGGAGGTATTCTACCTTGTCGCGTGCTAGCATGGACATGTCCAACCTTAGCTCTTGTGCCACCTGAGTTCAATTAATTTCAATACTAATCTGATATAAAAATGTCAAAGGTCCATACTCGAAAGATCACCAAAATGTTGTTATTTCGTACTGATCTCCCACATCTCAATAAGTCACAATTTAATTCTGTTAGATTAACCACCCGTGTAATGCAAAGGTATCGGAATCACATGAGAACAGGAAAACCATTTCGTCCAGCGTTTTGCCTGTGCATTGAGACCCAGATGAGATTTGGGAGTCATGAGCTTTAAGGCAGCTACGGAATGCAAACTGAGTGCCAACAGCTATGAGGCCCCTTTAAATCCCAGTGGTTTTTCCAATATTGGGTATGGCCTAACTGACCAAACTGAGGCTTGATTCCTGTCACAAAAAGATCAGTGAAAACGTACGTGCTGTCCAGCAGTTTAACAAACACACCCTACCACCTCACCCGCAATTTCATAACTTGCTCCCTCCCCAATCACTGCGGTTTCCAACCCTGCCCAATCACAGCTCTAACCACCACCTGGCTCACACTCCGGTGGCATGGCAATTTTTAAACTTCACAATGGGAAAATGTTTGGGTAGCACTGATTTAACCCCTCAAGCTTGAATAACCATTCAATAAGGTTAAAACTGATTATAACCCAACTCCTTAACCTCACATTCCTTAATATCTTTGGTTAACAATAAGATGATTTTACAGCTTAGGGGTATGAACTGGTGGCGTGCCACATTATATCCTATTTTGAAACCTCCCATTGACCAATTTGCACAGTTTACTGTGGACAGTCTGTCATCCCATTTAAGTCTACCTTATCCTGATCTAGTTTTCCCCTTTCAAATGTTGAACTCGATCATAAGTATTTTCTTAAATTTAAGATAGCTCGAAACATCATGTTCCTGGAAATGATCATCAACAATAACTCTAGTATTCAATAAATATCAATTTGTTTTTTGCTTCTCTTTGATAGATGTGGCTAAAGCCTTGCAAAAGGTCAGAAATTTCTCCACACCCTGTTTACATTGCTCCGGTTTACAAGACCAGTGAGAGAAGGGGTACATTATCCACAACTGGACATTCCACTAACTTTGTGATTGCTATGCGTATCCCTACTGACCAGCCTTCGGAACACTGGATTGGTCGTGGTGTTGCTCTACTCTGTCAGCTTAATTCTTAAATAATGATTTTGATGCACTTTATTACAGCTTGAAGTTTACTAATTTTTGTACTTGGCCAAAGGCTTGCTGGTGAAAATTCTTAATATGTCTGCCTCAAATGTGAAACAATTAGGATTTTAGGAAATTACTCTCACTTCTATTTCTCAACCCCATATTTCTGATTAATCAATTTTGTTGATAGGATTCCTATTACGTTTAAATATTAAAAAGGTAATTTGTATGCCTGTATATTCTATCATATGCAATGAAACAAAGATTGTTGCAGCAACAACACAATAAAACCATGGTTTTGCATTGTCAGGACTTTATTAAGTAAAACTTGAAAGAGCCAGTTTCATTCATACATTAGTCCAGGCTTGTAACAATCAAAACTTTTAAGTGATAAACAAAAAATGCTTTTTAATTTCACTTGTGACAAACTCAAAGTCTATGGTACCTTAACACTGAAACTTTTCCTCTAAACTTCAAAATTAACTGGTTAGGTTCCATAATCTTTGGCTTTAACAATGAACTATCACATTGATCAGCACCCACAAGAATCACAGGCTCCACTAACTCACATTTATCATATTTTGGCCAGTTGCACTTGATCACATATGATCTATTACATTGATTTATACAGTGACAAAAAGGGAAATGTCACACAGTGACAGGCTAATTAGGGGCTTACAAAAATCAACTCCAAACTAATACATACAAGCAAGCAATCTAGCTGCTCACTTAGAACAGCAAGCATGGTTCTGAGGTATTACAATGGAAGGAGGAATGTTAAAAGTGAATGATAAATGAATTTAATGGAAAATGTCTACAATCAAGTTATAACACACACCATTTTAAAAACTAAACTGGAATTTGTTAATTTGTGTATGTGCGACACTGAAGATGTGAGCTCATAAAACCAGCACCATGAATCCAGATGGCATTACAGTTGGTGACTGCCACCCATAAACAAACACCTACCACAATGCATGCGAAAGGAAGTATTCTAAACGGCTGTTACAAATACATCATTAATCCTGATCTAACTGCTAAATATTTATTCAAGCATTGATTTTATCTTCTCCATAGGCATTTTAAAAAGTTGATTATTTAAGTTTCCATACTGAACCACGGAAGTAACCGTGCGTCAAACCAACCAACAAATAGCAGTTGCTGTGAAAAGTAATCTATTGTACTAACAAATCTCTCTCAATTTGCTTTGCAAAACCTATGTGCCACTGAATTGTTACATATAAGGCAAAACAGGACCATACATAGTCACCAAAACTGTTAGAAGTGGATTACAATTTGATCCTCAAAAATGGCAATTAGCAGCATGATGGCAAACCCACAGAGCATCCCAGCATTTTGTAGAGCAAAGTGTCCAAACTTAGCCCGAATATGGTTATCTGTTGGACGGTGCAGCATCTCTGGTAACTGGAAAGGGAAAAGAAAATCTTAATTAGGGCCCAATCTGCAAACAACAGTTTCAGACACCTGCCCTTCCACTGTAAATCAATTTAAAGCAGAATATAAATCAACCTGGGGTATAAGACAACCACTGTTTTTAGATTAAAAGTTGATTCTCCCTTTTTACAGTTAATAAAATCATGTCTAAAGCTATAATGTTAGAAGTCAGCCTCCATTTTTCAGCTCAAAAACATATATTTAGGGTTAAACTAGGAAACAGCGAATGGTGACTGTGGAACAGAATTTTGTTCACATTTCAAAAGGGCACCTACCTATGCTGACAGTTCACATTTTATACATGGTATATAGATCTTTAATGTAGTGAAACGTACCATGGCACTTCACAGAAACATTAACAAAATTTAATACTTGAGCTACATAAGAAAATGAGAGCATTTGACCATATGCTTGGTAAAGGATGGGTTTAAGGGAGCATTAAAGAGAAAGGACAGGAAAAAACATTAGAGGGAATACAAAATCTTACAGCCCAGGAAGCTGAAGACTGGAACACATGTGGTCAAATGACTAAAATTGGGGATGCTGTCTCAAGAGTTGTGGGGCTGGAAGAAATTAGAGAGATTGGGAAGGGTAAGGTTTTGAAAGGATTTAAAAACCTTGATGAGAATTTCAAAATGGGACATTGCTTAACTGGGAGCCAATGTAGGTCAAGCACAGGAGTAAATGGTTGTTCAGGACTTGATGCGAGTTACAACACAGGCAGCAGAGTTTTCGATGACTGAATTTTTACTAAGGGAAGAATGTGGAAGGCATGCCAGCAGTGTTTGGAATTTCTATTTAATAGAGGAACTCGATCACATATGGTCCTGGAATTAATTTCACCTTGATATGCAATTAATTGAAATCACTGAATATGGTCGACACAACATCGTGGGCTGAAAGGCCTGTACTGTGCTGTATTGTTCTATAGTATTTGAACCTTAATTTTTCTTTTGCAGAGAAAATTAAGTGGACAAATTTGTGCACTAGATCTAAGTTGATCCGTGCTGGACACTGTCAAAAGTGGGAAAATTTTATCGCGGACTCAAGAATGTCCTGCAAATGTGAAGATGCACTAGACTGGAGAAAACTAAGAACAATGTAACATACATAGTGATTCTTTGGGTATAAATTCCTACGCACTGTAGCAATTTCATAGGTGTAAAACAGGCTCAAATCTCTACACGTCGCACTGCAAATTTTGGGGAGGGGGTGGCAGTTCTCGTTTTAGCGTGGTCGATCAGGGTGGATGTCTGTAACGGGCTAGTGTCTGCTGAAGGACTTGTAGCACAATGGTTAGCATCTTATAAATGCTTGCATTCAAGGAGTTGAAGGACTGAAGCCGACTGAGTATTTTGCTGCGATGCTGGCAAAACTATTGGGGGAGGGGGAGGACCCCTCCCGATATGAATTGGATCGGGCTTATCGGTCGTGGAGGCCTGTACCAAAGGCTAGTGAGCCGCCAAGGGCAGTGACTCTGTGCTTCCGTAGGTACAGTGTGAAGAAGGTTCTGAGCTGGGCCAAGCAGAAGCAGGTGGTGCAGTGGGCTGGAGCTGGTATACGTGTATACCAGGACTTTATGGTGGAGCTGGCGAGGAGGCGGGCTGCCTTCAACCGGGTGAAGAGGGCACTGTACATTGGTAAGGTGCAGTGCGGCATTGTATATCCAGCGAAGCTGAGGGTGACCTATAAGCTCAGGGACTTTTATTTTGGAACGGCGGAAGCAGCGGAGGAGTTTGCGAAGGCAGAAGGACTGTGGCACAACTGACAAATTGAGGAATGGTCATGTGCCGATGTAACCTCATGACTGTATTTTCTTCTTTTTTGTATCACTGCGCTCGGGTGTAGAGGCTAAAGGAGCCAATGTTGCATATATTTGGACAAGGGAAGGGACGGGACTTTCACTCGAAAGGAGGGCTCTTTGGGGTGTAGGTGGATATGCGGGGTTTGTGTGCTAAAAGGGGATCTTTGGGCTTTCTTAGGGCCGGGCAAGTGGGACAGGGACCCGGGCGGGGGCCTCCACGCTGGCCGGTTTAAGTCGGCCAGTGAACGGGAGTGAGGTGGGGGGAGGGGCTGCGGCCATCGGGCCTGGCAGAACAGGGTACGAGTGGTCTAGCCGGGGTGGAAAGTTGGGGGGGGGGGAACCGAGGTTGGGGGAGGGAACCGAGGTTGTGAGGAGGAGTTTTACAAGAGGCAGTGGACGGGAGGAGCTGGAGACTGGGGGGGGGGGACAACTTTGGGGTATCATGTACGGTACTCACTTAGAGGCTGGATGGCGTTGGTTGGGGGGGGTGGAGAGCTGTGTAGATTAAGGGCGACTACAGGTAATCCCCGATTCCTTTTTGTCATTTGTTTATGTAAACATGCGGGTTGAGGTTTGGGGGTTGGTGGGCGGATGGGATCGTTGTTATTATGGGGATTGACATATCTTGTTGATTATTGTTGCTGGGTGTAAATGTGGGAGAAAATGTGAAAAAGGAGAATAAAAAAAATATTTAAAAAAAAAAAAAATGCTTGCATTCAAGTGAAACATCAAATCTGTCTCTACCATTCACCAACATTTTCATGATGTGCATTTGCATTAACAATCATTGCAAGGAGGTGGGTTTAAAAACCTATGGGGAATGAGTTACTGCATCTATATTGGCCAATTTTCATTGAAAAGTCACTATTTTTCGGGTCCACGGGAGGAGAGCCACCTGGCGTGCGACTGCTCAGCACATCGTCATCACCGGAAGTCACCCCCCTCCAATTTATTATTTAAATGACTAAAGAGAGATTATTGAGTCCATGTCCTAATGCATGTCTGAACTGAGGATCAAAGGAAATTGTTTTATGGAATTATCTTCCATCTGGCATGAATTGCTGGTATTGGTTCCACCGCAGTTTGCTCAGGTCAAGGGATCGATGCCAGCTGTCTGCCTTACTGGCAGTCCCCTGATAATTTCTATGGACAAGGCCATAGGGCTTTGGAGAGGCAAATGGCAGTTGTTAATCCTATAGTGGAGTACAGCATAATTTTTTAACTTAATAAAGTAATTGTCACCTACCTTTCATCGGCTGCTGCATGTGCTGCTAAATAATCCTGAACAAGGTACTTGCCCTACTCATTACTTAAGCCCACTCCTCCATGCTATCCCCATAACGCAGTAATCCCACCTAACCTCTTTTGGACACTAAGGGCAATTCAGCATGGCCAATCCACCTAACCACATCTTTGGACTGTGGGAGGAAACTGGAGCACCCGGAGGAAACCCACTCAGACACAGGGTGAATGTGCAGGCTCCACACAGACAGCCCAAGCCGGGAATCGAACCCTGGGACCCTGGCGCTGTGAAGCAATTTTAATCATCCTCTGAAATTTCCACCACAATTCTAAACAAACTAGTAAGTTCACATTTAAAGAAAAGGAATTTGGAAAAATAAAATAAAGCAGATCACTTCTGACCAGACAAAAAACGGGAGCACACTGATGAAGTAGTGCTGAGATTCTGAATAGAAACCAGACCTACTAATTGTCTTCATTATAGCACACTGTCAGGTCTTGGGACTAAGTGCAATGGAACATTGATGGGCGGCATGGTAGCACAGTCGTTAGCACTGTTGCTTCACAGCTCCAGGGTCCCAAGTTCGATTCCCGGCTTGGGTCACTGTCTGTGGAGCCTACACATTCTCCCCGTGTCTGAGTGGGTTTCGTCCGGGTGCTCCGGTTTCCTCCCACATTCCAAAGATGTGGTTAGGTGGATTGGCCATGCTGAATTGCCCTTAGTGTCCAAAAGAGGTTAGGTGGGATTACTGGGTTATGGGGATAGCATGGTGGGGTGGGCTTAAGTAGGGTGCTCTTTCCAAGGGCCAGTGCAGACTCGATGGGCCTAATGGCCTTCTTCTGCACTGTAAATTCTATGATCTATGATTTTATCCTATATAAACAATTGATTTTTAAAATCAAACCTACATATATTGCTAATACCACAAATTTTTAATTCATCCTTCCTTCCTTTCTTGGGAAATACTTCTTATTGAAGTTTTTAAACTTGTTGTTCCTGAATAAATAAATATTAATGAACAATGGGCAGCACGGTGGCAGAGTGGTTACCACTGCTGCCTCGCAGCTCCAGGGCTCTGGGTTCAACTCGGATCTTGGGTGACTGTGTGGAGTTTGTATGTTCTCCCAGTGTCTGAGTCGGTTTCCTCTAGGTTCTCAGATTTCCTCCCATAGTCCAAAGATTTGCAAGTTAGGTAGATTGGTTATGCTAAATTTCCCATTAGTGTCCAATAATGGGGTTACAGGCATAGGGTGAGGGTGTAGGTAGGGTGTAGACGCGTTGGGCCAAATAGACTCCTTCTGCACTGTAGGGATTCTATAATTTTAAAATCATTCCCATGGATGAGTTCAATAACACCTGGAGGTTTATTTTTTGAAGAGACACAGCACAAAAAACCCAATTAAAATTTAGGTCAATTTAATAAGTTCAGATCAGAAATATTTAAAACCGCATTTGTCCAATGAATAAAGTCCAAGATATTACTCACCATATCCACCAATGCCACATATAGGAACATTCCCGCAGTGATAGCAAAAATCCATTGGGTTAAATTATGAGTATACTGTCCCACAGCAATACCTATTACTACACCAACATACGCAAGCAGAGCTGACAGAAGGTTGTAAACAATGGCCTGTTTCACAGACATTCCAGCATTAATCAGGACAGCAAAATCACCTGGTGAGGGAAAAAAAATACTAGTGAATAAATTTGCATGATCCTCCCCTGGTTTTAATTGTTTTACATTTTATTAAGTTTTCCAATTTTTCCAATTCTGAAAAAGACAATTCAAACCTCTTTCATTCCCAATTCAGAATTATTTTAAAGCCACATTTCAGCAGCCTTATTAAGTCACATGTTGATCCCTCAATAAATAAGGCTTTGTCATATGCAATTTTTACTCCGGGAAGGTGTGCGGGACCACAGGCATTTGGAGGCAGCCAATGGAGGCAAGCTGGTTAGAAGGCCTGCCTCAGTTCTCTGAAATATGGCCCTATTTTAGAAAAGGCTGTTAGGCCCTCTAGCCTTCATCCTCGCACCCCCCCCCCCCCCACACACACGCACACATATCACTTCACACCCTTCACGCCCAATCAACGCCACCTCATACACTCATGCTGGCAACTATATCTGAAGAAGCAGTTAGATATTTCCAGATAATCCCATTACGAACACATGTAAGAATGACTAATGCATTTAGCTCTCAACGGACAATGTTGATTTAGCATGCAGGGAAGTGATCAGCTTTGTTTGACATATTCTTTACATTGTAATGACCTGGGGTGGGTTTCTCCGTCCCGCTGCACCCATTTTCTGGTGTGGTGCCCCCCCCCACTGGCAACAGGATTTTCCGTCCCGGCGGCATGTCAATATTGTTTCCCATTGTGGACACTCCCGCGCTGTTGGGAAATCCATGGGCGCAAGTGTGCTGCCGGCTAAACGGAGGATCCCGCCGATGGAGAATCCAGCCCAATCTTTTTTTGGATGTGGTTTTTCAATGCCAGTGTGCTTACTTACATAAAATTAAGAGGTATGAAGTGGATAAAGCTTTTTGTCATTAATACTATGAATGGCTAGGGCAGCATGGTGGCGCAGTGGGTTAGCCCTGCAGCCTCACGGCGCCTAGGTCCCAGGTTTGATCCCGGCTCAGGGTCACTGTCCGTGTGGAGTTTGCACATTCTCCCCGTGTTTGCGTGGGTTTCGCCCCCACAACCCAAAGATGTGCAGGCTAGGTGGATTGGCCACGCTAAATTGCCCCTTAATTGGAAAAAATGAATTGGGTACATTAAATTTATGAAAAGGAAAAAACAAATACTATGAATGGCTGTGACTGATGAGAGGTTGTAAGAAGCAGTTTTTATTTTTTCACAAAGGAAATTAAGTCTCTTAGCTTAGTGTTTCAGAGGCATTTCAAAGACGTGCCAATGGCTCACCAGTTCTGTACATACTGAATACTAGGAGAGTAGAAATGGGGGATACAGGGGGCAGAGGCATGGGGGATACGGAGTGGCATGGTGGGTGGGCATTGAGGGCCTAGATGTCATGAATATAATTGGCCAATGTCCCAATAAATCAAAGTGAATCTTTTAGACTACCAGCCTTGCCTACCGCCCTCTCCACTGCCACCTCAGGTACGCCTCCACAGGCAGTGGGCCGGACGCCAACCCACCTTGCTTCCCTGAAATTAAAATATAGCGAGCAGGCGCCTCCTTAACAGAGATGGTTTTGTGGAGTCAAGAATCTACCGGATTCCTGATATCTGTCTCCTTGACAAAAATCAGGCCCATATATACTGGCTGTGAAAATGATAAATGCTATTTCCTACCGTTGCTGTTTCTACCATTGTTGAGTACAAAAATGCAAAGACATTGTCAAAAATAATTCAAATGTGGCACTAATCCCTTAACAGTGTACAGTGTGATTTTTCAAATTAAATGCAACATTTTCATGCTCTCAAATGTTCTAAAGGTTGGATGGACTTATATGTTCTTTTCAGTATACTTGAACCGACCTAAATTATTATTCAGTTTCTAAACAGCAGTGTACAAGACAAACAGCAAATGTATTTAATAGCAACTTTCAATTCCTCAACAATCCAGGTTAATAGACAAGTATGAAAATATTTATTTTGGGATAAAAACTACTACTGTCCCCCAGACAATAGGAAAGATTAACTCAGTATAATAAAGCCATTATCAATGCTCTCTCTGCAAAACGACTTGGCAAGGCAATTAGAGCCTTTATATTACAAACACTCATTGTAACATCTATAATTAAAGAATACAAATCCTCACATCTAATTTTCTAGAGATTCCTAACACTATTAGAATTTAAAATGACTGCTAGATCTCTTTTATATTAACACGGCCCATTTATTGCAGGATCTCTCTTAAATTAACATTGCCCTTTCATTGATGTAAAACCCAGTTTATTGGCCTGATTACAAAGAGTCACATCATATTTGGAGTAACCACAATGATGGAACCACTGAATTCTTTTGTTCCTCCTCACCCGTTTAGAGTGGGAAAGAAAAGGAAACTTGTTTTCTTTAAAAAGTCCCATCAACTCTACTGCAGTTTTAGTCATCAGCCACACTGCATCGACATTCCAAAATTGTCTATGGTAGGAGAAGAATACGCTAGACTAATATTTTCAATGTTAACCCTTCAAAAGTGAACAGAGGGAAGCAGTGACATAATCACAGAACCTTTGAGAAGCTAAATAGCAAAGTGCTTTCTGCCAAAATAGGACAAATAGCTAAATTTCAACAAAGAATCACATTAGCACTCTTCCAGAACCAATTCAAGTCCCCAGCTGAGAGTATTTGAAACATAATTGTGATCTGGAAATTTATTGATGCCCATTGCTGAGTGCAAACTGATGGCTCCTTTTGTGTCATGAGGAAGCGGCTGGCATACTGCATATATCAGTCATGCACTGAGAGCCAGTTCATCATCTGTGACAAAGAGTTAGATCAGCTAGCTGGGATGCCAATCAAAGGCCTCATTAAGTTCAGAAGGAAGGCAATAAGGAGAGGGTATGCCCGAGAATGCAATGGCCCAGTTTTAATGTGGAGTCAAATGGAGCTCCCATTCACTTAGGTTGTGAAAACCTAATTTTGTTTCTTCTGTAACCTTCGGCAATTTCCTATTTAAGTTGCTGTAGAAACAAAATAAATTTGTTGGAACTAATGCAGTTCAGGCACTGATGAGTTTTGCCCAAGGTAGCAGAAGGATGCTACAATGGGCACAAGACCATTCTTTTAATTGATCCAACTCTGATCTTTGGCAGCTGCTTAGAGTACTGTACACAGTACTAAAGCAATGTGGCTCAATATGGTGGTAGTCATTTGCCTCTGGAAGGCTCCAGCACATATTAAACCCTTCAATGCCTGTGCTTCGCTCAATGATTGTTGCGAACAATCCAGTTTTTCCTTGATAATTCTACAAATACAGCTGGGAAAGAACAAAATAAGCAGATTCCAGAACTCAAAGCAGCATTTTAAACAACTAACTTTGTTGTGAATTCATACAATCCTTTATTATTTGGTTTAAAAGTAGGAGTAAAACAGATATTTTATAGAGTTGTATACATATAACAATTATTGGGCTCCAGCTAATTTCTACCAACTCATTGAATTTAGCCAATGGTATTGAAATGTTCAAATATTTTGTAGAGACAAACTTGTTAACCTACAAAAAACTAAGAGCCTGCAAAAAGCTGATAACTGCAAAAGATTCCTGGGTATAGGCCAAAGGTATTAAATAAACTAGAGGCACAAACTCACAGAGCAATGTGAAACTGTACTAAATATCGCATCATTCGTATTGCAGGAAAACCTAAAGTACACCAAAATACATTTTGCAGAAGTGATTTCTGAACTTCTAAAAGGGGATGTAAACACTACAGTCACAAGATTTGTAGCCCAGGGAAGTATTGAGGGGTCAAGAAGGATGCATCAAAATTGGTTTATATTTTAAAAAATGTTTTAGCATTTTCAAATCTAGTTTTAGCAATGTCAGCCTTACTGATGTGATAACTACTATTGGCTGGGGATCAGATCGTGGGTTCAAATTCACTCCAGACCTGGGGTGCGATTCACCGGAAAGATTTCAAAGTGTGGCAGTGAGCAGGAACTGCTGTGAGCTTCCCAGTGCTAGGCCTGGCAAGGCTAGCACCACAATGCAACATTAATTGGTCCACTTAAGGAGGCCTCACAGGCTTCACACAGCAAATCAAAGCTCACCAACAGATCCCCCCCCCCCCCCCCACCCCACTAACCAGGTTGAAAAGCACTTAAACAGCTCTTGCACAGCCAACCCCACTCAGCTTGCAGCCATGGCAGGCTCCAAGTCTTGGAGAAGCAGACCTGGGAAGGCTCGTAGAGGCAGTCGAGGCCAGGAGGGTTGTCCTGTTCCCCTGAGGCCCCCGGAGGGTAAGCCACAGGGCAGCCAGTGCCGCCTTGGATGAAGGACGGGCCTCCGATGCCGAAAGGTCAACGACCTATCCACACACGAGAGGTGGGACACCCCCCCCACCGACGGTGAACCATGCGTGTGGCTAACGATGCCTTCTCTGTGTCCCACAACGATCGAGAGTGGGCCCAGACTGGCTGGCGGTGGAGTGCTGGACATCAGAATCCTCTCCACATCTCGACTACCAATCACATGCTCCATCCCCCCAGACATGGGATCCTACCCTCGACCTCTCCAACCCGGCACGCCTTGCCCATGCACATCTGGCCACAGCGGGGGGCCTGCTCACCGGACCTCACACCCTGCACCCCAGACACCTGAACAGAACGGCGCCATACCCCAGCCGTGGGCATGTGCTCGGGGCTGGGGCCCATCCAGAGTGTTCGGAGGTTCGCTGCTGTGTCCATGGTGATGCCTCCCGCAGTGTTCAAGCATCACGGTCTGATTGGGATGCTAGGCAATAAGCATCACATGCTACGACCATGGGTTTTTGAAGTGCTCACTTAACTATGATTGCCAATTCCCTATTAGCAATAGCCTTCAGCCGCACGGCCAGAGGCCTTCGCAATCAGTGCGAGTTATGGGTGGTCGGTGGGACAGAGAGGCAGAGACTAGGGTTGCCCCTGGAACAGGTAGAACGATACATGGGTTGGCATGGAGGACTCACGCACGGTTGCCCTCCCCCCAGCCCCAATCCCAATCCCCCAGGGTGGACCATCCCCAATCTCCCATGGTGGACCACCCCAACCGGGGTTGCAACCCCTCCGAGCACAGGAACGGCAAGCCCAGAGCCCCCAGGCTCATTGCCTGTGAGCGAAGATGGCTACTCACCTCTTAGGGTCCCCGCAGCAGCCCTTCCGCCAGGTTTAAGTTTTTCAAGAGGAGTACTAATCGGCACTAGTGTGACCACTTGCTGGGAAGGCGGCTGGATCATGGGAAGTCGTTGGATATGGGATGATTAATTTTATTCAAATAAGGCGTAAGTGGCGATTATTGGTTTCTCACCACGCTATAGCGGGATCCCGATTTCGCTAATGGGAGCAGCTGGTTGCATCGCAGCCCAGTGCAGTTCTCATTTTTGGCCTCTCCCGCTATTCATCGGCCGCCTCTGACTCGAGTGCAACAAGGCTATTGAATCGTGCCCCTGCAGTTCAATCAAGTTGACAATGATGGAGTGCTAACTGGTCATAAGATACCCTTTTTGATTGAGGCATTAGTTTAAGATGCAGGAATAGTAAGGCGAAAAGGTCACTGATAGGAGTAGTCTATAGGCCACCAAATAGTAACAGGATGGTAGGGCAGGCAATAAGCAAAGAAATAACGGATGCATGTAGAAATGGTACAGCGGTTATCATGGGAGATTTTAATCTGCATATCGATTGGTTTAACCAGGTTGGTAAAGGCAGCCTTGAGGAGGAGTTTATAGAATGTGCCCGGGATAATTTCATGGAACAGTATGTAATGGAACCTACAAGGGAACAAGCGGTCCTAGATCTGGTCCTGTGTAATGAGGCAGGATTGATTAATGATCTCATAGTTCGGGATCCTCTTGGAAGGAGCGACCACAATATGGTGGAATTTAAAATACAGTTGGAGGATGACAAGGTAAAATCAAACACTAGTGTTTTGTGCTTAAACAAAGGCGATTACAATGGGATGAGAGAAGAACTAGCTAAGGTAGACTGGGAGCAAAGACTTCATGGTGAAGCAGTTGAGGAACAGTGGAGAACCTTCCGAGCGATCTTTCACAGTGTTCAGAAAAGATTCATACCGCCAAAAAAGAAAGACGGTAGAAAGGGTAAAAATCTCCCTTGCATTGGTCATCCTGAACTAACAACTCCAGAAGCGGATTGATTGATCACGTACACAAAAGGTCTCCCCCAAGTACCTGCCAATCTCATAAAAATAACATCACTTCCACAAATAACAAGAAATGCTTTAATAATTGGAATTCAAAGAATGTTACAGGAGAAACAGTTATACCCAAATAAAGCAGGTATAATACAAACAAATTAGATAATAATTTAAAATTGTTTAAATTAGATGGTGTTAAGAGGAAAACTGGATCCCAAAAGAAACAGGACTGAGAAGGTCACTAACAGGTGTGTGCAAATACATTAATTCTGCGACAGAACAGTGACAAGGTTATCCAAAAGAGGACAAAAAATACTGTTTTTTGGTTACACGCACAGAACGTCCAATACTAGCACTAACTGTAAAGCACTTTAAACAGCACGTCCCAAACAGTGCATAACAAAAAACTTCGACGTAACTCTTGTCTCAGCAATGCACAATAAACTGTTGCCATACCACTAGTGATTTATGAGACCTACGTGATCTACTAAAGCTACATTGTACTATGTTCTATGATTTCCACTGAACTGCTTTTACCTAAAGCTGAGCTAAAAGAGTTTTGTACCAATCACTTGCATTAACAATGCGGCTATAAGGTAAATAATAAAAGTAGGAACAGAAAGGTGCAAAGGAACAATATACGATTAAGTGGGAAAAACTGTGACAGCTCGAGTTCAAAGTTCAAACTAAAAAAGTTATGAAGGGGGAAAATAATAATTTGGTAGTAGAGATCTGGAGTACCTCTGAAAAAAGAAACACACTGCCAAAGGGTTTTGCCTTGCACTAATCAAATCAATTCGCAAGAATACCAAATCTAAAGGGAACAACATTTGAGAAGAGACTGCTGATTGGTTGGCAAGTGGATTCAGGTAGAGGTGTTTCTGTGGAGAATGCATCAGGGAACAGTCAACTGCTAAGCTTTTGTACACTCAGATCCTGCACGTACCAACTGGCAGGTGTGTTCATGGACATCTTCAACCTCTCCCTACTCTGTTCAGAGGTTCCCACCTACTTCAACACGAACACCATCATACCGGTGCCAAAGAAGAACCAGACTATGGGCGCTATAGTGGGAGAATATACACGCCGGGTGGGAGAATCGCCGGGGCGCCGCGCAAATCGCGCCACTCCGCCCTGACCCCGCACGCAATTCTCCCACCCCTCCGGAAACCAGCGGCGTGGATTTGCACCGGGCCGCTCAGAGAACCCGCGAGCGGCGATTCTCCGGCCCGGATGGGCCGAGCGGCTGCTACGACACGACAGGTTCCCGCCGGCGCCGTCCACCCCTGGTCGATGCCGGCGGGAACTCTGCGGGAACGCTGGGGGGGGGGGGGGGGGGGGGCCAGCCTGGGGAGGGGGGCTCCTTCATCGGGGTGGCCTCCGATGGGGATGGGGTCTGGCCCGTGATCGGGGCCCACCAATTGGCGGGCCGGCCTCTCGTCCCCCGGGCCTACCTCCTTCCGCGCGCTGCCCCAGAACACCGGCTCCATGTTGGTGAGGGGCCGGCATGAGTAAGACGTTCCCCACGCATGCGCAGGATGGCGCGGCCCAACTCCGCATGCGCAGGATTGGGCTGCCCCAACTGCACATACGCGGGTTGGCAAGGCGCCCATTTGGCGCCGTGTAAGGACGCTGGAGCGGCGTGAACCGCTCCAGCGCCGTGCTGGCCCCCTATGGGGGCCAGAATAAGTCGTGTCCGGGCCCTGTTTGCGCGGTCGTGAAACGCGACGGCGTTCACGACGGCGCGAACACTTGGCCTCAATATCGGAGAATCGTCCCCAATGTGTCTCAACGACTACCGAAAAGTGGCCTTGACATCTATTATTATGAAGTGCTTTGAGAGGTTGGTCATGAGGCACATCAACTCCATACTCCCAAAATGCCTTGATCCACTGCAATTTGCATACCACCACAACCGGCCACAGCAGACGTCATCGCCCTGGTCCCACTCATCCCAGGAGCTTCTCAACAAGAAGGACTCCAACGTCAGATTCCTATTCATTGACTACAGCTCCGTCTTCAACAGCATAACACCTTCAACACCGGCCTCAGGTGACTGTCTATGTGGAGTTTGCTGCACCGCCCCCCCCCCAATGTCTGTGTGGGTTTCCTCCAGGTGCTCTGGTTTCCTCCCAGTCCAAAGATATGCAGGTTAGGTGGATTGGCCATGCTAAATTGCCCCTTAGTGTCCAAAACGTTAGGTGGGGTTACTGGGATAGGATGGAGGTATGGGCTTAAGTGGGGTGCTCTTTCCAAGGGTTGGTGCCGACTCGAAGGGGCGAATGGTCTATTTCTGCACTGTAAATTCTATAATCCCAGCGAAGCTCATATCAAAATTCCAAAACCTAGGACTTGGCTCCTCATTCTACTACAGGATCCTTGACTTCCTGTGCCACAGACCACAATCAGTAAGGATAAACAACAACACCTCCTCCATGATGGCCCTCAACACCGGGGCCCCGCCAGGCTGTGTACGTAGCCCCCTACTATACCCCCTATACACACACACACGACTGTGGGGCAAAATTTGGCTCCAGCTCCCATCTACATGTTTGCTGAGTGTGTTCGATCTCAAACACTGATGAGTCAGAGTACGGGAGGGAGATAGAGAATCTAGTAGGGTGGTGTAACGACTACAATCTCTCCCTCAACTTCAGCAAAACTAAGTTGGTCATTGACTTCAGGAAGCGAACTATCGTACAAACTCCTATCTGCACCTAATGGTGCCAAAGTGGAGATCATTGACAGCTTCAAATTCTTAGGTGTGCACATCACTAACAATCTATCCTGGCCCACCCACGTCGCCGCTACGACCAAGAAAGCACAACACTGCCTATACTTCCTCA